>NW_027278848.1:0-345916 GCF_046629955.1 Centroberyx affinis | reverse complement strand
TAGACAAAACTGTAAGTCTTGAAACTTGGCAAAGGTTCCCATCTGTAAAACTGGGCCCTCTAATGACTATATTTATAAGTGGCTACAAATCAACATAAGATAGGATTGTTGCACAAATTGACACTTGAAAACCTGGCATAAAAACAAACCACCTGCAGTATGTATGTATTTTTTATTTTAACCTGAAAACTCCACTGATTGTACACGTCTGTGATGTAAGCATCTCTTTCCATTTGTATTTTTTTACCCATGCAATGATTCATAGCGCATTGGTTATCAATACAATTAGGCTACTGCCCAAGCTGTGATGTTTTATTTTGACGTGTGTGTGTGTGTGTATGTGTGTGTGTGTGTGTGTGCGTGCATGTGCGTGCATGCGTGTGTGTTGGGGTGGAGACGGGACCATATTTCAAAGTGCAATATGTGTTGATGTTTATTATGTGTATAATATGTATTCAGAGCTGGTTTATTTCTCATGATGTGGTGACCAGATGCAATGTATCTAAACCCTTTAAAAAGGCTTCTACACCTCAGTTAACAAAAGGAGTTCATATTTCCATAAGTGTTTCCCAGACAAACACCTGAGGAGAGTGGCAGGCTGCAGCAGACAGCAACATCTGTTAGCGTACAGTATAGTTGTATAGATGTGTCACATTGAGCCGCTGAGCAGAGAGTTCATGTGTCACCAGGCTGGGAGTATTTTCTGAACAGGTAGCGCCTGCCAGTAGCCAGTGGCCATCAGTTACACTAGACTAGCGCTTCAATGTGACATCTTCTGGAACAACCTTTGTCCTCGTTAACAAGCCTCAATTGACCATAACCTACTTTTTTCAAAGTCAAAGACATGGATTCACTTTTGTACCATGACCACGCTGAGCAATCTGTTTTTTTGTTTCATGGCTCTATTTTGAAAAGCCGCAAATGTATCTTGATGGACAAACACATAAACAAAGAGATATTACAAAGAGTAACTGCAAGTGCAGTTTGAGGGTTCAAGCCGATATGGGAATGCTTGAGATTTGTAGCTGTCAGGCTTCGGGAGCTAATTTTGGAAATGTTAAAATATGAGGTTTTGATGCATCAAGTGTCATCTTAAAAAGGGCATCCATCCAATGATGTGCATCCATGTTTGTGTTAACATTGCTGTGACACACTCAAAGTGCTACCATTTGGATACCATTGGGTCAGATTTGCATGAAATTTGGCAGACATGTTCAAAATAGAGGTGATATGTATACCAGGTTGTATAAGGAAGGTGAAAAAACAACTGGGGCTATTATGTAATTACAGAATGACTCACAGGATTAATTTATGGCATTTTTGACACTGTATTGGTCAGTTTAAAATACCTTTGTAGTTGTGGTTCCTTACATGTGCTCTACAATATGTACAAAGTTTCATGGTGATTGGACAAATGGTCAGAGTAATGGCTAATTTTGTGATGGGTCTATCCCTTCCTCAATTTAATTGCTTTTCTCAGTCTATGGGTTGGATCCAAGCCACATGTTTTTGACGTAAAAGCTCTTTGATCAACTTACAGTTCAGTATTTAGTTTGCTGCAGTGCTTTTGAGATGATGCAAGCTGCTGTGCACCATCCACTACACATAACACAGCGTTGCACAGGCTTGCAACACACACACACACACACACACACACACACGCACGCACGCACACAGAACAACTTGCTATACATACATCTACAGTAGCCTACTTTGTGTCCACATATTTACAGCATAAGCTAGTGTTATATTTATATAATTTTACTTATATTTTTTCACTCTTAAGGAATAAAAAATACTGGACGCAAGGAATTAGTTCCCAAAAGCAGGTAAGTGCTCCTTCGGGCTATAAGTTAGTGAGAATCTCTGATGAAGCTAGGAAGCTAATATTACTCAATTCTTTATTTTTCATTTAGTTGCTCCTCACCTCAGAGAAATAACCTAGCTGGTGTATTTGTTTACTTTCTGTGTAAGGGGTTTTAATATCATATTCATTATAGGCTGATGTCATGATTAATAATACATTCATGAATAAACAATCAACATTTCAAATTGCTTCATTACCTATTTATGTAACATAATTACATAGTAGATTTAAAAAACCATTCAATCTAAACCATTCAATTTTCATTAAAAATATGTGCCAAAAAGAAGCCTAACAATAGTAATAATTGGTGCCACACTACATCTCTATCTTTGCCATTTATTTTAAAGCTGCACTAGGCAATATTTTTTTGTTTTAAATCACAAATTGGGGCTGAAACAGAGAAGAGTGTTCCATTGCCCCTAATTGAGACCCTGTAGATTTACCCTATTTGCCCAAATTAATTTAATATAAGTATAGGCACTGGTGGGAAATCTTCTCACCGTACAGGAAGTGACAAATCAAAACTTAGGAGCGAAATGCACAACTTTCTCCTAAACAGCAGCAAGCAAGCGTCCCATTGAGGGAAAACTGGACACACCAATTATGGCTGAACCTGTTTTTATCATCTCCACTCCCCACTGGCCACTAAAAACAATTCATGTCTGAGGAGTGTGACATTTACTGATACACATTACATGATTTCTGGGTAATAAAGTCTTTCAATCTTTCAAAAATTCAAACAGTTGTCTCACGCTGCCATTTGCAGCCGTCAAAGTGCGAAGTTGCCAAGTGCAGCTTTAAGTGAAAACAAAAGAAGACCATTAACATCCATGTGTTGCCCAAGTAGTCTTCTTCCAATTCAAGTGCGTAAATGCCCACTTGTCTTGCAGGGGGGAATATTGAAAACGCAAATAAATCATTAAGAAATTAAATGAACTGTGAATCTTCCCTGTTTCTTGATGCTGATTTGAAACAGTTGCGTGGTGAATCTCCCCTTGTATTGAATGACTATGGTAGCCCAGACTGCAAAACGTTGAACTACGCGAAGATCGTAGTAATGAACTCTCGGAAACGTTTAGCATACTGCTCTGGGTGAACTGTTGAGATTTCTGCTCCTGCCTGAAAAACATCAGAGAAAATCAGAAAAAACCTTTAAACTTTGCAGGATACGGAGCCATGCTGACTTGTGTATGTGTTTGGTGAAGGAAAACGACACATCAAAATTTAAAGTGATATCCCTTTATGCCCTTTCCCTTTCAAAGACACTGATCACTCACCCCATGTTTGACAGCCTTAGCAGCATGAGCAGCTTTCTTCTTGGTGTCGTATTGCGTCAGCACATCGATGAGACCCATAAAATAGACCTCCCTCTGGGGCGCACCTACATCACAGCATGCAGAGGAGCAGTGAGCGACAGACTGTGGTGAGTGATCTTGGTCTGCACAGATGATCTAGTCTGTGCCGGTCACTAGCTTGAGATGTGGTGTAGCGCAAGAGCAGTAAAGTGGGACACCTAGAGCGCGTGGCTCCTAACCTATTTAAATTGTCTGATGACTTGTCAGGACTGACCTACGGCGCTCTGGACGGCGTACATGTCCACATAAGGGTCGAACTCCCCCGGGCCCATGGGCTTGAAGGAGTTCATGTAGCCAGCGATGCCCTCAGGTGAGGTGGAGCCCGGAGCAGGAGCGGGAGCCAGGCCATTTTCATCCTCCTCTTCCTCCTCATAGGACGACTCCATCTCCTCCTCCTCCTCCCTCTCAGCCCGCTCAACGTCATGAATACCCAGCAGCAGGCTGTAGTCCATGATCCTCATACGCACCAGAAACTGAAAACAGAGACACACGAGTACACACAACCAGCCAAGAAAACAATGTGCACAAGACACTTTTTCAACACTTTTTCTTACCTCTACATCTCTATTGAGCTTTTCCATGACCTTCTCCTTCTCTTCATCACTCACATAAACTTTTTGCATGTTATTCCGGAAGTCTACGTCTTTATAAGTGGGCAACTCTTTCACCTGTAAATACAGAGTGAAGATCAACTAAGTTACATTCAGCAAGAAAATACCAAGATTACAGCAATGCCACAATAACCATTTAGCATTTTTCTCATCAAAAGGTAATATACAAAGTAATCAATAACATTGGCCAAATATTTATTTCAAATCAACATGGTCAGAAAGCTCAAAAGTTTCCAAAGCTACAGTTATTTATTAAACAGTCTTCAAATATTTCACTGTTTGCAATTAGAGATATGTCAAACTAGGGGAAACAGCTTGCACTCTGCTGGGTCCCCAGGGAGACTGACAGCTCCTGAACTTCTGTGCAGATGCTGTGATGGGAAGCCTGTGTTGCCTGTGAAAGCTAAACATCAGCACCACGGACAGCAGCAACCAACACATAAACAAAGAGCACATGGAGCCAGGGCAGGGACTCCTCATCCACCACACCTTCAGCTGCGGTGCCACAGCTGCAGATGATTCAGTGCTCGTTAAAAAAGAGCCAGGACACAACAGTCTGATGGGAACGCAGAGAGTCGAAGCTGCTTCTGCTTTTCTTCAGTGCCATCCTCTGACTGGGACCCTGAAGGGAGGCTGCCGTCATCCCAGCACCCAACAGCAACGCTTGGAGCAATTCTGCTCACCCTCTCACCCTGCGGTTTGGTTCTTCACCCCCATTTCCCCTTCGTAAACTCTTTTTAATAAATCACTCCACCAGGGGTTTTGCACCTCCTTCTGGTCTCTCTGTGTACACGCTAAAGTGAAAATGTTCTACATTATTGTGGAGTTTGCAATAGCGCTCACTGCCCTGTTTATGTATCAGAAATGGCTTAGGCCACACTTGGCAGCAAATATGTCACCAATGTTAAACACTGGATGATGCTACAAGAGAAAATGATCTTGTCCATATTTGACAGCTCATACTTCTGAAAGCACTCCTGAATGCCCTCTTTGTGTCCAGCTGGATCATTGTCTGTTATCATTGTCTGTTTTACAATATTTACCGAAGTCATCCTCATAAAGCATTAAACAAAGTGCTGAAGATTTAATTTGACTTTACTTAATTTACTGGCAGTTTGGCCAGGATTCATGAAACCTCTTAGTTACTGATGTCCCTCGTTATGGTAGAGCTCAAAGAAAGGACCATGAGGAGGAATTGAAACACCATGAAAGTGTCAGGATGAACGGGAGCATGTCTTTTGGTTATAAGAGAGAGAAACCTGGAAATGCTCAGATCCCAGACACCACACCCTCAGTCTTCACCAGAGTTTCATCTAGGTTGAATTAACTAGGTCATGCCACCTTTCATTGAAAAGGAGATGGATATGTATTTTGCAGTTTCAGCAGCTGGCCACATCCCTAAAACGGCCCCAAGATGCTAGTTCACTACTCCTTTAAAGTGTTCTGGTTTGAAAACTTCATAAAGTGTATGCTGCTATATCTTACTCAGAGTTCAAATTAGCATGTTAGCATAAATCTGCATCAACAAGCAGACTGTTGTCTGATGGTATTTAAAAAAATGTCAAGGACATTGAGGGGTTGAAAGCACTTAGTATTGAAGCAGCGCAAAGAGTGTCTTCCTTAGAGAGTCATTATGCACAATATAAAGATCTCACTGTAAGCCTTACAGAGTTTGTGTTAATAAGTTACAACCATAGATAACACAAGCATTTCTCACACCAAAAAAAACAGATAAAAGTAACCAGAAAGTGACTAGATAATACCCATTTTACAAACATAAAAGTATGGCATGCAGAATGCAGAGATTAACAACAGCAAATCATACAACTTTTAACGTAATCTGATCTCACCTTCTCTTTGAAACTTGCCTCACGAGACACCAGGGAGCCCTGAGAGAAGAAGAGATCCCACAGCATTTCATTGATCAGCTCCTGTTTAACTTGAGCCTTATTAGTAACCATATGCACACATTACTTAATGCACCTATAATTGTCACTCCCGGCTTTAACATTCACCATGGCTGGAATTATCCTTTAATTAAGCTGGATGATGCAATTTGAAACATCTGCTATTTATTAAGAAGGCTTAACAATTTCAGTTTGGTGAGCAAATTATAGGGCTGTAATGAAAGTTTGTAACACAAAATGTCACGATACAAAAATTCAACAATTGTGGAGTTGAAATTTTGTCTCTATTTCAGCTGTGGTCTAATCTAACAAATGACATTCAGAATGATCTTCTCATTTGCATTGCCTGAACACTAGAGAGCGCAAGGCTAGCAAGTTTTACCTTTGGTCATCTCGTGTTGAAGCATGCTTCAACACACATGACTGTCTATGTCCCATTCACAATCAGAGTTTTGTATTGATTGCACTGAAAGAAAACCCACGCTGAATACTCCTCTAACTAAATGACTGCTACAATACGTACCTTGAGGTCATACTTCCAGTGTACATGCAGTTTGTGGCTGAACATGTTCCTCATAACTAAGAGATAGGTGTCCTCGCTCTCCACAGAGACTCGGTACATGGCCAGGAACTGAGGCAGCAGCGTACTGCCATGGCAGGTGACAATGTGCTGGAAGAGGACAGTTAGGAATGAATGGACCGTGGATGATGGAGAACGGAGGAAACATCTAACCAGTGGCATGGGGCAGTGTAAATATAAAAGTCTTGTGCCTGCAGATAGTCAAGTGGTTAAATCCCCTGCCTCTTGATCCACATGCGTGCTTCCACTAGCCTATCATCACATCTCGACAGGCTGTCTTATATCTCCTTTACTCTGTCTCCTTCTCTAGTTTCCTGCTGTCTGAATAAATAATGTAGCACCAAAAGTGAGTGAACTGCCCACTCTCCTTTAAAAAAATATGAAGGTTCATATCAAAGCACATTATATTGCTGTAGGATAGTCAGCAGCCTGGGTTGTACTTAGCATACTGACAGGGCTGTCAGACAATAATATTCATCATCATTTATACCTGACCATTAAGACAAATGCTAGGACCTAAACTAGTTGCCTAAACTAAAATGATGTTAACAAGACAAATGTATGAAGAAATCACTAGACATTACGTATTCTGATGATGTTCATATTCAGTTATTCTCAGTTTTGTTAAATGCCTTTAAAGACAGAATATACAGTAAGTGCACTTCCCTATCTCTATCTGCTTTGATAGCAGAAAGCAGAAAGACCCTTGACAAGAAGATTTTCTGTATTTCTTTGCTTGACAGAGGTATGTCTATAACCTTAAATTTCACTGTAAAAGCAAGAGCCATGGTCATATATTATCACTCGTTAAAGCACTCTTTCTGTGTGAAAGTCAACCTCTCATCTTTTTGCTTTGATGTTGTCAAACCTTTGCCATGGCAACCAGAGCTATCATAAAATGAACAACTCTCCCCTGTAGCATCCTAGCATGCAGAAGATACAGGACAAAATGTGACAAAAATAAATTAAAATATCCTTGAATTTCATTGACTACTACTATACATTGTCTAAAAATTGATGAAATCACTAAAAGGAGGGTAACAGTCATTGTGATTAATATCACAATATATCTAAAACTCAATATGAACAGTGTAACACAGGAGAATTAAGGGCTTCACTTTGTGTCTTACTTGGTGATATTCAGAGAGAATATTGTGTATATCCTCCACTTCCTCACTGGAGATTTCTTTCACTACCAAAGTGCGGTCGTATGATGTCAGCAGCAGCCCCACGCCCTGCCCCTCCCCATCTTTGACTGGAGGACTGCGGGCTAGAGACACCTGTTGGTGAGTAAGAATATGGCATGTCTAACAAGATCAAAATGTAACATGAACAGTGGTGCAACTGTGCTGTACATCTTCCCAGTGATGGCTTCACATCCCTTACACAGGTTCCTGAAATCTTTTTATACCTACTGTGTGATATATTGCCAAGCGATATATTGCCAAATTCAGCAGTTATATATAATTAGCATTACTCAATTTCAACTGTTTTACATGCAGTTGGGCTTGCACATTTCCAGTAAGCCCCTGACCATTACTTAGTGATAATAAAATTAAACACATAGTTATGGCTGTTGAGAAGAGGATTTACTTGTGAAGGAATCTGCCCAGTCACCTATAGCTGCCTAAAAATGTTACCTAAGTTCATGTGGAGGGGGTCTGGATGGTGTTCAACCTATTTAACTTGAGAAAGTGTCTGAGTTGAAAGTTTCAAGAAAAACGGACTCTGCTGGTTATTTTAAGCATACACAATTATTACAAACTGTCCAATGTGTAAATCATATTCATTAAAGATCCAGTGCAATTTCAATTCAATCAGGAACTTTTTTTTTATTTCTAACACAATGAGCATCTTTTTTTTTTTGATGGTTAGATGGTACAAAGCTTGTAGGACTGAGTGATATCTGAACCTTCCACTGCATGACAATGTTTCTGTCTTTGAGGAACAAATTTCTAGTGTTGGAGCTTCTGCACCCAGCAACAAAGGAGGCACAGAGATTTTGTCTAGTTTGGCAAGTACCTGGCTGGCTGTTGTCTGACAAACTGTGGGACACCTGATTAACTCGACATACTGTTGACCAATTAGAGCATTCATTAAAACCAGTGTGAAGGTGACATCATTTACACCAGGAAGTAGATTGGAATTGATGTTTGATTCTGTTGACAACCAGAGGGAGAGTTTTCAAAGGGCGTCAAATTTTCACAAGGCTGACAGTTATAATAATTTGAGTAACTTTATATTAAAAGGTCCTTTGTTGAATTATACCATGGAATTGAGAAATGCAATTCGCATTGCACTGGACATTGGATATTTAATATATATTAATAAACAAAGACTTTAATAAATCTAACAAAAATGTACGGGTACTTATTCTAATTGTCACTGGGCATTCTACATCCTGCCCTGAAAATATACAAACATGACTGACTGATGACTTTTTTTTTTGTAGCTGGCAGATATTTAACTACTTTTGTAGAGTAATATACACTACATGAGATTGCCAACAAATGCAAACCAAAAACAGGATTCCAAGACATGATTTTGAAAGCAAAGGCATATTTGTAGTCTCAGTTTACAGTGTCAGTGTAATACAGCTCAATTTGTGCAACACTGGGACATAGAAATCTGCATTTTGCACCAACGGCCACTTCCTCCCTCTTACTACAAACAGTCCCGTAGGTCAGCAGTAATATTCCTTTAAACAGTACATGTTTTATGACAGTGCACATACTGTATGCCTCAGATAATGTGTGCTAAACAAATGTGTAGAGAGCAGATCGCTGACTAGACTTTGCGCCACCTGAAACATGCAAATATTATCCAAATGAATGCAAATTTAGAAGGGCACACATCAATACAGACCAAAAAATTTTAGTTAAACAAATAGGTGTCTAGTTTTCATTAGAGGATAAAAACACATTGAAAAATCTAGCAACGCTGGAAAAGTTCCTGTGGCTTCAGATATATTCTGTATCAAGAACCACTTGTTACCCCTTCACATTATAACCATTGTAGAGTAAATGCTTGATGGGAGCTGTAAATGGGATCAAAGTCCAAAATCTCCACTCTAAAGAGCGTTTTTGCCCTTTTTAAATTCTAAAATCCATTCTGGAAATTGCTACCATATGCACAATTGTAAAATTCTCTGATTTGACAAACAACAAAATGACAAAAACATAAGTCAAATGTGGATTTGTGGTGAATTCATACCTGATAATCCTGGTCTTCAATTCCAAAGCGCTCTCTGAGGTTTCTGAACACCTGTGGACAGTACTCTTTGAATTTGAATTGTCCCGGAAGATTCTCTCTGAGGGGAAGCACACAACATTTTATTCAATAAAGTAAGGATAATGCAGCTCGGTTTACTGCGCTGTGCACATCTAATCACCAACACTTTACTTGAGCTACATGGTACATTCATGAATACTGAATACTGTTATCTCTCCCTGTATCTCACTGTCTCTTCTCCCTACTAAGGGCAGGAATATAATATTGTACAATAGTAAAGTGTTCTAATCATAAGTGTGATTGTATGTGGATCATAAGTGCAAAAATGGTGAAGTATAGGTAAAATGGCTGCAGGTTTGTGCCACTCATATCCTCTTTCAAGATTAAAATCTATGCAGAAGTAGGTAATAACCAATTACAAAATGTATTCATTTATTCAATGCTCTTGTCACTGTGTATATTTTTTAGGAATGCTACTCAAACATGCATGAATGTGTTTGAGGGCAAGGTAGTGTCAAATTAGCTGCTGAAACGTTTTGCATAATGTATATTCAAAATTGGGTCATGGGTCATGTTCAAGATATAATATCTAAGGACTGATTCAGTACTTTTTAGTGAGCAACTTTAGTTTTTTACTTGACCAGTTTCCAACACAAGTAGGTTAACTACTACTTGAGTAAAATTTCACTGAGGCAACAGCACTTCTACTTGAGAAAACATATTTGATTGTTCTTATTGTTCTTCCCACCTCTGTCTATGAGTCCTTTACCAGGCCCTGGATTCCTGAATGGATTAAAGGATTATTGAAAGCCACTCATTGAGATTTTTGTAGATTCCATCTGTATGGAAACTGGACCTCACAGCAGACATAATGTATAACACAGTATCCACAAATTATGGTGCAGCATTTATACTGTACCATATTCTGTCAAACTCTCCCTCAGACTGACACGTCTCCTCTGTGAGCCCCACAAAGTTTTCACATTGCCTCAGTGGGCATCAATCTACTTAGCTGTTCTCTGTCATGTTTTTGCTTGGTACATATTAATATTCTGGTGTTTCACAACCTCTGGCACCACTGGTACAATTTACTGGGGGGCTGTGCTGTATTTCCTTCCTTTTAATTGTGTGCAGCACACAATGTGTTAGAATATTAATCTTTTACATAGCCCAGTACTATATAGTTACACTGTAGTAAGCCTACTGCAGACAAGTTAGTTATTTTTAATCTATTTGACTTGTTAATTTACTAGCATTGTTATTATTAGTAGTAGTAGTAATAGTAGAAGTGGTACTAGTAGTAGTAGTAGCAGTAATAGTAGTGGTAGGCTAGTAGTAGTAGTACTAGTAGCAGTGGCAGTAGTAATATAAGTTGTAGTGAATACACTGTTATACTGTAGTTAGCATTATTGTTTCTTATTCCTGTTGTAAAGGGGTCACTGCAAACTCTGATAAGCAGGCAAATAAATCTTAACATCCACAGAAATCTCTGGAAATCACAGGATGCTGGATGCAGGCTCATACAATCTAGCAGTACTGTACTTGTTGAAGAGGTGGTTGTTGACTTTGATCTTGGTGTTGGCTTTGAAGTCGTCTGGAAGCAGCATGACAGGGACAGGCACCTGGCTCAGGTCATTAATCTGCAGATGGTGGACATACAGTCAACATAGATATTAGATACACACACACACGCGCGCACATACACACACACATAGCCTACCTACCGAATGACTGACTCCCCACATGAGCACGCTCAACACGGGGTCACTCGCGCGGAAAACCTCTACTTTCTGCTGCACAAAATGTTTCTTCTTTGTTTTCCTCTTTGGTGCCAGAGCATTGAGAGGGTTCGAGGTGGCACTGGGAGAAGCCATCGCACTTTAACAGGTTAGGAGAGCTTGCTGTTTTACCTTTGACGAAGGCTAGTCTCCATGACAAAAAGGCCAATGCTGTGGAATAACTTTGCTTACGGGAAGTTATTCAGACGTGCCGCTGAATAGACCTGTTTTTGTTGTCATCTCTGGTGTAATAGTCTATGTAAAGTAGGCTGAAGTCCGCCTTGCTGTGGAGTCACTGCAGCCTGGTACTCTCAACACCTTTTGCCTTCGAGGCGTTTGGCCGTTTTGCGTCGCGGTCTATGGCTTATCCGGTGCAATAATAATATAATCAAACACATGCATGTGTACTCATCAGAGCATCACTCCGCACTACCGGCAGCCTCAAACAAAATCAGCATTACAATCAGTAAGCTGCAATTAGGCTATACTGGCTTCATCACATTTTCTACCCATTTATTGATGTAACATTTCTTAATTTCATTCATTCGTTCATTGTGTTTTCTGTGTTTTCTCAGTCATACATGTAGGGTACATTTGCAAATTCTAACAAAATTTTTGACCAACATAATATTAATAATGATAATGATACTACTACTACTACTAATAATAATAATAAAGGTGAAAGGTGTTATAGGCTATATAAATAAAGTTTATTAATACACTTTATTTATATATAGCACCTTTCAAAACAAATGCAAAGCAAATAAGATACAAAATAAATCAACAGTAAAGCGCAAAGTCATAAAAATGAGTTTAGAGCATGCACAGAGGGCTTGTTCCATACTGTTGGGGCTCTGATGGCAGAAGCTCTATCATCTCTGACAGGGACAGTTGAAAGAGTTTGTGAGCTGATTGAAGACTGCATTCATAAAAAGATCCATGATATAGCTAGGGGCCAAGCTACTGCTTTAAAAACAATCAATCTAATATTGAAATCAATTCTATAATCAAGGAGGCCAGAGTAAATTTGCTAAAATTAGACTTATGCTCTCTCTCCTGTTAGATCTAGTCAAAAGCTTAGAAGGTGCATTCTGGACTAGTTGCAGGAGAGATAGAGCTTTTGGATTAAAGCCAGAATACAGGGAATTACAATAGTCAATATGAGATTAAATCACTGCATTAAAGACCGAAGTCTGAACAGGATATAAATGACCTGATCCTAGATATAGTTCTTAACTGATAGAAACAAGACTACCACTTTGAATTTCTCACATTTCAAACCGGAATTAAAATGACTGCCAGATTTCTGGCTGCTGGCTCAATAGCCTATGTTACCAAGATTTTCATGAATCGGTTGCATCAAGAGGGCCAAACACAACAATCTCAGACTTAGTTACAGAAAGTTTAGAGACATCCAACAACTAATTTCGGCTAAGCACTCCCTGAGAGTGTCAAGGCTACTTGAATCACTGGATTTTATGGGCAGATACAGTTGCGGGTCATCAGCATAACAGTGAAAGGAAACATTATGTCGACAAATTATGTGGTCAAGTGGGAGCATATAAATGGAGAACAAAATGGGACCAAGGATGGATCCTTGGGGTAGTCTGCAGAAAAATTTAACTACGGAGGATATAAAACCCAGGCCATGAGATGAGATATAAATCAAACAGTAGGCTTTTTAAGAAGAGGCTGGATAAATGCACATTTGAAGTCCAGTGGCCAATGAGCTATCTATAATTTAAAGAAAATATGGACAAACAGCATCAAAGACCTCTTTTGGGTGTCTGGACAGAATTGTATCTGAAGACATGATGAACTTTTCATATGAGGAACAATCTCCAAAATGTTTATGCTGAGATCTGCTCACGAGGAGCTAAAGGAACTGCTCACTTAGTGGATCACAATCAACTCATGCTTAGGAGGTACAATCAGATTTCTTCTGTTTACAATTTTCTTAGTGTAGAAGGTTAAAAACTTCTCACTATTCAATAATATTAAATACTTCTCTCACACAGTCTTAGGTGCAGTATTATATTCTGACATCAATTAATTCATATGTAAGTAAAAGCCATAAAGTTTGAAGGTTCTTGAGATTTCTTGAGAGTGAGCACATCACGTCCTAACAGCCTGTGCAGCGTCAGACAGTCCATCAGCAGCTGCAGGAGCATGCAGCCAGGGCTGGAACAGTATGCTGTTGATTACTGATTATCCACTTATAACTTTAACCAGTAACCCAACACAGATCATTGGATTCACTCTATATCGTAATCACATTACTTTCAGTTGCTCCAATATGAAGTTACTTTAAGTTAAGTTATGAAGAAATGACATATATCCTTTTTGAGGGAAAAAGCACCAATTATCACATTATCATAAAACACATTTTACTATAGCCAGTGCTTGACAAAGTAGAACTCAGCACAGAGTGAAAATCTGTTTGCGTGAGATTGTTGTTGCAAATGCCAATTAAGTGCTTAAGAGATAATTTAATTTACCATTTCCTTATTATTATATAAGGAATTCTTGACATTTATCAGCCACACACAATGGCTCTAATCAGTGAACAATATGGACAGTATGGGGTGGGGGGGGGGGGGGTCCCCTTGTCCTTTTGCCCTTTTCAGATTGAAACATCTAAACATTGGTAACACTGATCACCTGAGGAGTTATAATCTACAGGGGCTTCTCTAACCAATCTAAAGGTATTTGTAGGCTTTTAACCATGGTGCACATACCTTATCTCTCATCAACAGCTTACATTGGTCAGCAGTGAGCATTTAAAGCCAGGTCAACATTCATCCCCTCCATAAAATCATAAGGCATTATGCAAGTCCATTCCCGCCACTCAATAAAATAAAAAACGATCAATTGTGAGTTTTTTTCTCGCAATTGTGACTTTATTTCTTAGAATTCTGACTTTTTTTCCTCACAATTCTGACTTTATATCTCAGAATTCAGACTTTTTTTGCGAGAGAAAAACTCACAATTGAGTCGTTTTTTTATTTTATTGAGTGGCGGGAATGGGCTTCCATACATTTGCCTCCTTCTCTTATCCGATCCATGCAGAAATAATGGCTTTAGTTCCTTCGAATGAAAAAAATGCCCAAATTGTGAGAGATGCCAAACTGCATTGAGAAGCAACTAGGGCTTAGAAACACAATTTTAAACCTCGGTCTACATCTATTGCGCTCATCTATTTTTTTTTTACACCATTAACCGTATGGGCAACATGGGCATATGGGCAACATTTTTAAAATAACATGCCAAACTATCAATAAAGTGATTCTCAAAATGCATCTTCACTTTCAGCAACCTAATGCAGATTCACCTGGAATTCATAACAGCCTCTGAACCCCAAAAAGAATTGTGCATGTGCATTGACTCTTATTGATGGAATAGTGCAACTTGTGGAAGAAAGTGGAAATTTCAATTACGGAATACAAGCACTGGCTATTTTGTATAAACATTCTAGAAATACTAATACTGGTTGAGTGCTTTCTTATTGCTATGAATGGTATGATGATTGGAATGGATTTTTTTTTTGCAGTTTTACAGTACAGATAGACAGGAAAGATTAGGAGAGAGAGGTGGATGACATGCGACAAAGGTCCTGGGCCGGATTCGAAACCCGGGACGTCACAGTTAGCCTACATGATACGCGCCTTAGACCACTGAGAGACTGTGTCACCCCCAATAAGCACATATAAGCACATATTTCCTCATGTATTTTTAATCTCATTACTGTTTTTTCAGCAAATATAATGAATTACAGTTACCATTCTTGTTACATGTACTCTGTTACTCCCCAACCCTGCATGTATCCACAATGCTTCACTGTTTTCATGTAGGGTGAAAACATACTCAAAACAAGCCTTAAAAGGTGGGCAGTCCTGTCCCAGTTCTCTCGGTCCCTGATCATATGAGAAAGATTGTTGGATTAAGGGACTAGAGGGCTTTACTTCCAGAGCAAAGTTATTTTTATTTACAACAAAGTCAACCAAATGGTTTGTATTGTATTACAATCCCTGAAGTCTATCAAGAACATTTTAGTAATATTGTCTGTTAGTGATGAGTATTTTTTATCATTCTCAACTTTTTTTAACACTTCCTCTTACAGTTCAAGAGGTGAATTTCCTCCTTGTATTCACTGTGTTCCATGCTTGTATAAGTAAGATTTACGTTGAACGTGCCTGGTTAAATAAAGGATAAATGCAATGAAAACAGAAATAAAAATAATGCCCCTAAATCTGTGTTATAAACACAAAGGTTTCAGGTTCTTCTCATTATACCTCTGGTGTCTGCTCTCAGGCAAGCACTGATATATTATTTACCTATAAAGGTAGCATGCTATAAAGAGTAGCATCAATATTAACATAAATAGAGTATTATATTTAAGGGAACATAAATAGAATGACATTGAGAGATTATATACACCAATTACAGTAATAAAATTACAGTGAATTACAGAAAAAAAAAAGGAAAAAAACAAAACTGCAAAACACATGATGAAAAAAAAAAGTAAAAAAAATACATTAAGTATAGCGAGTGCATACAAAAGACCTACTAAAACTTTGAAATGATACTGTGTGCTATTGCTCTAGTAATGAAAAAAATGTAAGTTACAAAATCATATTGATTCCTGATGCTTGATTCATGACATGTTATATATATTGTTTATAATGTATGGAGCTAAAATCTTGAAAATGAAAGATAAGCATGTTCATTATGTGCAGTCCCACACTGTAGGCACAGTTTCTGAGTTACTGCTGTAGATACAAGAATGGACCAGACAGTGGACATGTTACAACTACTACAGATGTAATGGTTTGTCTTAACAGAATGCCATGCTACCATGTGACACTTGGCTGGGTGATTTCCCACCTCATATTCAAATATGAGTAGATGTGAAAGGATGTCAGGGTGCTGTAATGAAAATAAAGTTCTGTGAGTCTCCTCACTTTCCCAGTTTAAAGAAGTTGTATGACTTATGTTCAGTAGAGGGCGCAAGGAGACCAACTTACAACTGACTATGGAAAAAGCTTTTCAAGAAGGGATTTCTGCTTTCAGGTGGTGGAGAATAAGTGTGAGGGCAAAGTAGTGTCCAGCACCTTTAGAATCTGTGTGTTGCTCTTTTGTCCATATCTCACATTGGTGATCCAGCTCGAGCCTCCTCTGCTTTAGCCTAGTCTTCATGCACTTTCACAGATCAGGGCGCCCTCCTTTTTAACATATGAAGTTGTTGGCATGCCATGTTTATCCACACACCAGCAGTTGCCCCGCTGCATACCTCGAGAGGACCGACACTGCACAAAGACAACATGCAAACACATGGTGGAATCCTATTTTAGAGCTGCAAACGATGTAGATATGCCATTCGCTCTAGTTACTATAATTGAAACAATCTCACATAAATTTAGATGAACATTGCACCAACTCACTTGCTTCTTTCTGAAGAAACCACGCTTGTCACAATTGGGCATGTAAATATCATGATGTGACTGAAATAACTGGGCATCAAGACTTTGGATAATTGTCAAAAGCAGTTTACGACATGGAGCCTAGTGAGGAAGAGACACAGATTTCAAGAGATAAGCATAAGCCCAATTTCAGGTCATTCATCTACTGTTTCTCTGAAGTATTGCAGTCATCAGATGGAGAGGATTGTTACCTTCTCTGGATCCTCAGTAGGTGTAGGGCCTGGGATCAAATAAAGAAAAGATAGAACAGTTAATTGCTATGTGAATAGCTGTTAAAATAAACACAAACTTATGTTATTGTTTAGTCAGCAGCAATTATGCAACTACTAATTATACTACCACGATTTTCAATGAAATCTTCAACAACAAAACTCTTTTTTTGACTGCGGGTGAGGTAGCGTGATTATTTTTTGTTAACAAACCTTAGTTTATTAATAGCATAAGAAAGTATTTGAACCAAATACCCATGTTTGTACTGTGGTGGCTAATCCAGCAAAATCTAAAATAATTTTTCACACAACTTATTGTAACATTTCACTGACTGTCCAAAAACAACAGTCTTTATTTAACCACATCCTGGACTGAGCAGTTGGTACATGAACAAAGTAACTCAATACTAGTGTTTCTGTCATGTAAGAACAAGTGTATTAGTCATATTATCATTATTTCCTCTGGACTTTTACAAAGGAAACCCTCTCTCACATTACAGGAAGAGCGATTGAACAATCATTTCTGGATTTAAAGTGACATGCAAGCTCCTAGTCCAGCCAAAACTGACATAGCAAACACTGAGTGTTAGTGTTGAAAATATAAATCTGGATACCATGAACCTAACCCAAACCCAAAAGTTGAATGACACTTGTTTAAAGTGTCCCCAGGTACAAACAGTTGTGGCAGCCTTACCCACAGTGAGGACCCTATCAGTTGGGCTGATCCTGCTGGTGTTGCTGCAGACGCCCCTGCCTTCCAGCAGGGCCTGCAGGGGCCGGGGTTCGTCCTCTGGAGGGGCGCAACGAACCCCCTGGGCACAGCTCTGAGTGTAGACCCCGCATGGGTCCCCGATGGCCAGAACAGCGGTGCTGAAATCTGTAGACTGATGCCTCTGCGAAGGGCTCGTACGCTCCTGACTTCCCTGGCAAGTGGGACACCCTCTGGCAGTCGTCACCTGAGTGCTCAGTGGCCGAGGGCTTGACAAAGCCAACTGCACGAGGAGCAGGGCCAGGATGTTCAGGTATAGAGCCATCTCACTCTACACCTTGTCCAGTAACAATTGGGAACGGTCCACTCTCTTGGTATTAGAATGCTGCCTGTGATGAGTTCTTATTTTCACTTCTCTTCTTTTTTTCTGCTGTAGTTTAGTTCCGCTGACAGTCTGTAGAGAGGCAAAGTGGATAGGAATTCCCTCAAGCTAAGACAAAGCGATAATGAGGCTGACAGACACCACTGACAGCAGCTTTTAAAGAGCCAAAACTAAGGGAAAGGTATGGGAGTGTACGTGATGGAGAATGTTAGTCTCCCCTCTCATTTCCACACTGCTGAGCACACCCCCATTTCCCCTTGTCTCTGACACACACACACACACACACACGCTCATACCATTCCTTGTCTGTCATCTTGCAGAACAGTAATGTTTTCAACATCAACATAAATCACAAGTGATTGCTGTGTATGCTACTCTGTTCATTTATTAATTTATTTCCTGACACATATACACATATATAATCAACCAATCATGGGTCTGTAGACAAGCAATTTGCCATTAAGCTTTTAAAATGATTGCTGTTTGTCAAAAATGTGTGACAAGGAGAATATGGTGGCCTGTCTCTACAAAGTTGTGGATTAAATTTAATTAGTCACATATTGTGAACATATGGTTAAAAAAAAGTTTACATATTGTGGTGAATAAGTGCTGATATCAGGGTGGATTTTTGTATGAGGTTGTCATGACTTTGCTTTGAATAGCAACAACAAAAACATGAACATTTTCTTCTCAGTCTAAACGAGCTGGCAGAAGGATAGGCATAAGGTTTTATGGCGTACAGTGAGAGGCTAAAGGAGTGCTACTCAACAGGTTGGATGACTAATCCATTAATAGCCACGGGCAAAAATCCCACTCCACAAATTCCACTGTGTGTGAGTCACAAATGTACTGATTAAATTGGAAGACCAGTTGAATAACCTATAACTTTAAGTATCATAGGCCTATCGGGCAACCTGGGATCGCTTAATCTCAAATAATGTCAGTGTTAATACGCTATACTGTGGCAGTAAACGTGACAATGTAATAATTTAACTGTTTTAGCTTCGGTTTTGTAGACCCCTCCCAAAAGAGAGAGTCAAACTTTCCATCAATATTATAACAAAAGTAACAAGGCGACGTCTCATGGAAATGATAATCTTGGACAAAGCTTTGAGGTGAGGCTTCATTTCATTTTTCTTCTTAACTCCGTTTGATGTTTTCCTTTTCAGTGTTAGGATTTTTTTTTTGTCAGGTCGAGATAAACTTCCTCCTTGAGTGTAGCTGCGTCCTCTCGCGTCCTGGCCAAACAAAAAGCTACTTATCTACGTGTCGAACAGTGCTCGGCGAAACAATATAGTAAATACAGCTTTTCTTACGACAGATGTAAAAAACAAAGATTACACACACAAACACACACGCGCGCGCGCGCGCATACACGCTTACATGCGCGCACATACACATACATTACACATGCAAGTTCTCTCTGCCTCCTGTGGTTAGCACGGCATGGGTTAAAAAAGGCTTAACCGCATTTACCCTTTGATGTGATTGGCTGAGTAGGCGGGACTTCCGACAGTGCAGGTTGGACATAAAGTGACAGATCTCACCTCCTTAAAATTGGAAGCGAAAACAAAAGGACGACGGCGCTACAAGTTATTAAGCAGTAAGGAATGAAAGTGACATCAAGGGGCTTTGGATAGTATGTGGATAACTTAAGGTATATTCATGTTCACATTCTGTTATTAATCATACAGTGGGACAATTTTATAACGTTGGCAAGCCAGCTAGCCGGCCACCGGAGTCCTGGCTGTAGTAGTTTGGGAAATGTGATGCTGCGTTCGCGGTAGGCTCGTAAATGGGTAAAGTGGTGGATTTATCCCACGACCAATCGTATTTGCGAGGTGATAGCGTTTGGATGTTTGTTTCGTTTTGTTTATATTGTTAAAATAAGTTACCAGTTAGATCTAAGGTTCATTCAACTATATGATTCAGTCGTGTTTGGACTGGTAACGTTTTGTCATCACACTTGACAAATATGTTCATAGTTTCCTTTTATGTTTAAAGGGGAACAGAAAATATTTCCAAACTTTTTCTACCAAACTCATGTTTCCTCTATCTTGAGAAGAAAATATCCCCCACTGATCCAATGGTTCACAATGTGAAAAATCAACATTTTGAGATATTTTGATACTAAATAATGAATTTTAATGACATAAGAGCAAAAGCAGACTGTGAGAAGGTATCTATGTTCACATGGGTGGGCCTAACTTTGATTGTATACTCTGCCAAAAAAAAAAAAAGGCCTACAGTAGATTTCACATTGTAGTGTGTCAGTGAGGCATTTCACTCTGCAATATATCGTTTCCGGAAAATAGAAACTAAATTACTGGGTGACTCAGCAAAATGCCCGGGCTGTCCCCTAAACTTACGTTATAACAGAGGAAGAAGACATTTTTAGATTGGAGTGAGATATCCAATGTAAACATGTCTTATCATCTGGAGTCCATCCCAGCATTGGGTGGAAGGCAGGGAGACACCAGTCCACCACAGCGCTAACACAGGTAGAAGCTCACATTAATGCTCATTGGCAAAGTGGAGTCTCCAGTCCGTTCTGACTTGCATGTCTTTGGAATGTGGGAGGAAACGGAAGCAGAAAAACCCACACAAACACACAACCTCCACATAGCAAGGGCTTGTTGTGAGGTGACAGTGCTAGGCCTAATCGCTTGGTCACAGATTTTTGCTTTCTTTTTAAGGAGGATCTGTGCTCTCATTTCATTCTTTGAATACATTCATTGCTAGCCCTTTTCCTCTTCCGCTGCTTCTGTAACAGATGCAGTCTGTACTGGCACACTCAACACTCTAGTGCTCCATAAGAGTCACAATTTCTCTACAATTGTTCTTCCTGCATCACCAACAGAAGCATCAAAAATAGATGAAAGGATTTTTTCTGGACCCGTGTAATTTTGAGCCTCCTATCAGACAGCTTGGCAAGTGTCTTGTGCTGTGATTGACTTGTGTGGCAAGGTGCAAAGCACCGGCAGGATTTATCCATTTCCATTCGCTTTAAATGATGTTGCATCCACAAACACAAGGAGCTTTGTTTGCAATATTTCCATCACAAATTGAAGGATCAGGCACACGTTACACACAGAAATAGGTGAGAAATAATCTTCTTCCCAAACCACCATAATTTAGCCTTACAGACAAGGTCTGATGCTATGAGCAACTTGTTAACTCTCCTTAAACACAAACTTTGGAGCTCCTGGAAATGTCATCATGCAGTAAAGCTGAACTTTGTTAGATGGTAAGATAGCTATCTAATGCCAGCTGGCACGGCTTTGAAGGTAACATTCTCCACAGCAGTAAAAAAAATGTTTGTTTCCCCGTCTTCTAGATTGTAATGATATCAGGAGATGGACGACATCAACCTCCACTATCGCTTTCTGAACTGGAGGAGGCGAATCCGAGAAATTCGTGAGGTGCGAGCGGTGCGATACCGGGATCGGTTCAAAAGAATGCTGAGGGACGGAGACATACTCAGGTAACAGTAGTGAGCAGTAGAGTTTTAACTGGCAGCACCAGCTGATCAGATATGGGTTTGATCCCTGACTTTAACCTTAAGGCTCTTTTGCTTTGCTGAATCAGCATTTCACATTACTGACATTGTTTGAGTTCACAGAAACATTTTTACTTTTTGTTGTAGGTATCAAGGGAACTCTGAAGAAGTTGGCTGTTATGTGGCCCCCAGGCCATTATCGAAAAGAAACCGCTATTTTGAAGTAAGAGTTAATGATGTCCTGTAATTTCACAGCTGTCCCTTTGACACAGGAGTTGACTACCAAATTAAAAAAAGTATCTGGCCAGGGAAAGGCTAAGGTCACTAAGGTCACTAGAGCAATATAATATCTTGATTGTGTACCACTTGAAATTAGGACAAACACCCAACCTACACTAACTTGACCTATCTGTATTTTATGTACAGTAGTTTGCGTGGGCTTCCCTTATTTCCACATTGTTGAGCAACTGCCAATGTACAGGCTAATTGATGATATTCACTACTATAGATCTGGAGCATCATAAGCATAATTCCAATCACAATTCATACTTTGTTTTTATACTTTGTGCTCAATCCTTTTAATAATGGCATTTATCAAATGTAATCTTTTCACTTTAAAATAATTGTTTTCATATCAGTTGCTACAGACTAAATGAAGACGGCAGAATCATAAAAAGTCAATAAAAAGTAATGCTTAACCAAGAAGGGCTTGGCTGTACACAGTGAGATATGCTTACTGTGTAATATTGACCAAATGCCAGACTAAAGAGCGAGTATAGCAAATGAGTCCTAGTTCTGTGTTGATGAGATGGGACTTGGCAGACCATCATGTCTGGCTGCGTGTCTACATCTTCTTCAGCCTTAATGAAAGGGAAATCATCACACCTCTTGGGAGTAGCACCTTAGAAGTGCAGCACTCTCCTGTTTGAGAAATAGAGTTTGAAGATCTTTTAGCTTGGAAATTGGCAGTGATTATTAAATTGTGTGCTGGGACTGGGCATAATTGCTGAAGCTATTGCTAATTCTTCAAGGGTTATAGATGCCAAAGTCAAAGACGCCAATGTCAGAAGCAATTTCAGCAATAAAGTCCAGTCCCTGCACTAAAGTAAGCAATCTCTAATCTTTTTTGTGCACCAAAGTGATTCAGCTATTAATGTTGAGCACCCTCCCCTGACTGGTCAACTGCAAGTTCATTGTGGCCTACCACAACTGTACAACTTAACCTAATAACTTTGATGTTTGATGAAACATTTTTTTTTAACGTAAAGCTTTTGCGATGAGTAAGAAAAGGCAACAATATATTGTGGAATCAGTGGAGTAACCTCATTTCATATGAAAAAGTTATGGTGACACAGCTAGCTAGTACCAATGAAGCCCCTTTGCCTCCAGAACAGCCTGAAGTTTTAGGGCCCTTTCACACCTGATAGTCCGCTTCCTTGGTTCGCACCTGATGCAAGAATGATACATCGTTTCGTTCTTCAGCTGGTTCAGTTCGGTTTCACAAAGCCAAAAATCAAATGGTCCAGATAGGGTAGCCAACCCTCTGGATTGATAGTAACTAGTATAAGTCTCTCTGTCGGTCGGTTGGTAGGGTTAGTAGGGTTAGTAGGGTTGCTCTGTTGCTCTGTTGGTTGCTTTTAGCTACTTGGTAGAGCAGCGGACTTCGACGCAAATGTCCCGGGTTCTAATCCTTGTCAATTTAGGCTTTTGTGTTTGGTTTCAGAGTGCCAAATAGCTCACAGCTTATCACAAATTACGTGCTTGTTTGTATATTGCACAATTCTCAGTAAACTCTAGATGCTGTAATGCGCAAACATCCCAGTAGGGAGACTGTTTCTGAGAAGCTGGAGCGTTTGGCACCAACAATCACAACACGTTCAAACTTGCTTAAATCACACATCCTGCCCAGTCTGACGTCAAACAGTAACTGAACCTCTCAAAATGATCTGTATGCTGTATACTTACGCTTCATCCGCGTGACTCACTTCTGGAGGCGGGAGCAGTTTGCGTAAATGGGGTGATGTGCTAATAAATTATATTAAAGTGGATGCTGATTGTAGATCTGAGGTTGGATTTGAATGTCCGGAGTGTTACTTGTTGACACAACAGAGACATTCTCTCTGGGGACCAGTGCTGAGGTCATGGGAAAGGACTTAAAGTTTCCTCTTTTCCTTGCCCTGGATTTGCCAGTACTCCGCTTACAATGTGTCCATGTAGGGCTCCCTAGGGATGATGTCATATATAATCATGGTCAGTATTTGCTTTAGGTAACAAGGATGTAGGCCAGCTTGCTTGTCGCTGTTGGGTTTTCACTTCTGATGAACATGAAAAAACTGTATTTACAAAAAGATAATGACCTTTGAGGTTGCAATATTTTAAATGTAAAACAGTATAATTAACAGTAATACCCTAATCACAATACCTTAAGCACAATTCATCCACAACAGTTCAACAACCCAAAAGCAAAATATGATGGCATTTAAAAATCTAGGGGCAAACTTGGTATAAAGTGAATAGAAACCAAACTTTACACACACCTGTTGGGGCAGTCAAACTTTCAGTTTCACCTTGTATATTTTTGCTGTAAAATTGTGAATTGTCAAACGAGCCCTTCACTATTTGAAAGCTCAACCATCTGTCAGTGTTTTTCACTGAACTAGTTTAATCAGTAAACAGAGTCGGTCAGCTAAACATGAGCACTCGGTTCTCT
This sequence comes from Centroberyx affinis, assembly GCF_046629955.1. NCBI lineage: Eukaryota > Metazoa > Chordata > Actinopteri > Beryciformes > Berycidae > Centroberyx > Centroberyx affinis. The sequence goes on along the minus strand of NW_027278848.1, from coordinate 321,598 downwards.
ATGTAGGTTTGCCACCCAGCAATGATTATTTACTTATTTGCACTGTAAATATTAATTTAAAATCTACTGTATGTATATGTGAACAGAATATATGCAGTATTTTCACAGCCCTGGTCTGACAAAATCAACCACATGAAAATCTAAGAAAAGCAGAATAAAACATAAACATTCCCTCTGTCCCTGTCCTCCCTCTTAACTCATTAACCATCTTCCTCGCTGCACCCCCTCATGCTCCTTCCCTCTCTTCCTCTCACCATCTATTGTTCTGCTCCAATAACTCTTCATACTGCCTCACACTGTAACACCCTCCCACAAAAAAGAAACAGAGATACATACACATATGTATTGCATATATACATATGCTTGTAGTTTATGATGTCTTGCTCTCTGTCTTAAAACAGTATCTTTTAAAGTCTAGGTTGTCATCCAAAAATGCATCAAAGGAAGAATAAAATGATTCTGAAGAAATTAATATCTAAAGCTTCTAGCTATGATTAGGTTGGCTAAGGGTGTTAGGAGCCCCCACCAAACAAGTCACATTTGGCTAGATTACCCTACAAAATAGCCCACAGAAATATGTTTTTAGTTGTGACAAATTATTTTGGAGGAGTCCCAAAGAAAAAAAATAACTGGGAAGAAAGGGGGAGTTTCAGTTGAAATGGTAATTCTTCCCTTGTCTCCTGGTCATAATGTGGTCTGTGGGATTTGTAGGTGACAATCATCGACACAGGAGTGAGGGGGATGATTGCTGTCGGCCTGGTGCCTCAGTTGTACAAGCTGGACCACCAGCCGGGCTGGCTCCCACAATCTGTGGCTTATCATGCTGATGATGGCAAGTATGTGACATGCCTTGAAACACTAATACATTCTCTGAATTATCTTTAGATTTAAATTGAACATATTCGTAAATGGTGTATGACATGCAGATGGAACAGATTTATTTTCTCCTAACTTAAAATACTGGTATACTTCACATGAATGTTCAGCAGTAACACCAACTTTAACTTTTGTACAACCTCACAAAAACATGTTTGTTTATGTAGATTGATTGACTGACTGATTGAATGTAGCTGACAATTTAATACATATGAAGCAGACGTTATTGTCACTTTTTATAACTTCAAAGCAAATTCAAATATTTTCCCTTCAAATGTTAGAAAGTCACTGCTCTTAGCAAGAGCTTTGTCAGTCAGTTTGAGAGCACAAAACTTGTTTGTTGTTTTAGGAACTGGAGACAGGTTACAGTAGCTACACATTAACATTTCCATTAAGGACTGGTCCTTTTAAATAGCCTATTGACAGCCTATTGCTGTATAACAATAGACATTTTTTTTTTATTGTACAATAAGTTCTGTTTTCTGGTATGTACAGGCTTCCTCACCCTGTCCTGGTGTGGATAATGATATAAATTGATGTCAGTACAGTAAAACAACAGTAGCATAGCTCTTTTCTTTAAAACAAAGCCACAAAGTGCTGTAAAATGAAAGGAACTGAAACAAACAGTTAATCAGCTTTAATAAAGTGTGGACTTGCTCTGCCGGCTCCATCAAAGGGGCTGTCAGCATAACAGAAATGGCATAAGACTAAGTTGTACCAATAATACTAAACAAACACTGAGTAAGGTGAGTAACAGTCACTGAACCACTCTGTCCTTCCACAGGCTGTACAATGGCAACGTTGTGGGTCAGCAGTTTGGGCCAAAATGCAACCGAGGTGATAGAATTGGCTGTGGAATAAACCTGGACTTTTGCGATGATGGGCAGATCACAGTGTTTTTTACCAAGAACGGCAAGGAAGTAAGTTCTGCGTTCCCATCTTATTCTACTTCAGACACACAGGTTACTCACCATTACAATTATTTACAAGTGTATTCACCTTGTGTTATTTAGTCCATAGTTCCCAGCTAGTTTACCCTAAGGAGAAGCCCACTGTATTTGAATTTGTGTCCAGGTTGGCAATGTGGAGATCCTAGGATCTCCCGAGGCTTTCTACCCTGCTGTGGGAATGCACTCTTTGGGGGAAGAAGTGCAGCTGGACCTGCAGGCAGAGTGGGGGATGGAGGAGGATGATGGACTGATGATAGTGGACAGCCATGAAGATGAATGGGGCCGTCTCCATGACGTCAAGGTGACTGGCACGGTAAGTCCTGTCATGGAGTAGATGGAAAGTGAAAAAAAAGGCAAATCTCAAAAATGGACATCCAGTTTCAACCCTTGTAAAATCAAGTAACCCTTGTGTGTGACAGGCTGGTGAGAGTGTGTGCATTAGTGCATCTGTCTCCCTCATAAATGTTGATGCTGTGTAGCGATTTGGTGATACGACTGATTGAATCATTTACCAGCTGCCTTGCAGAAGAGTGTGACTCCATCATTCATGCAGTTCATTCACTTTTTTCTCATGTTCAGAAATATATGGTTGTATGGTTAGCATCCACTGTTTCATTTACAAGCAGCATTAAAACTAGCTGTACACTTCTACAGGCTGGTCTCTCTGTGTTTGTTGAGGAGCGGTGCAGTACCCATGTATATTTTGCAACGTTAATACCCGCTACATAGACACACTTACCATCTCTACCTCTCTCTGTCTTTAGTAAGCTTTATTCATTAATGTGACCAAAGTGTTCAAATACAATGGGAATTTATCAAAAAGTTGAAAAAGAACATCTGCCCCTATGCAGAGTATCAGTAATTCTACTATGTATATGGAACTAGTGTTTGTGAATAAAAAGAAAAATTTGAATTATATAAGAAAAGTAAAGAATAGAGTAACCTTTTTGATTACAGGTTGTGAATAAGATTAATTACAGATAGTCAAAACGGTAATTCAGAATTAAATAGTGACTATTAAGTAGACAGTAAGAAGTGATGACCAATATTATCACAGGTGAAGTAGATATTTTCCCAAGGGTAAAACCAAGATGTTTCTCTCTCTCTCCCTCCCTCCGCCCCCCAGATGGCCTCTGATGGTGAGTTATGATGAGTTTAAGGGAGGGGAAGTCTGTCTCGCATTATCCAACTCAGTGCAGCGAGGTGTGTCTCTGACTCAGGGGGGTTCATACAAAACCTTTTTGAATGGAAGGAGGATGGGACGGGATTGCAGCTGAAGAGCCCTTGGGCAGGAGCAGCTAACCTGCATGCCTCCTACGCATTTAATTACACTTGATTTCTACAAATTTGGCCCTGTCCTCTGTGTTATTGCACTGCCCAAAAACCGCTACAGTCTGAAATCCCTGGAAGTCATTATTTACGCATAGGCACACCTTAACACTAGATTAAAGCTGTCAGGACAGAATAAACCAGACATGTCAGTAACAGAGCAGCAGTAGTGCTTTTCTGTGGGCTCTGAAGGGTTTTGAGGGATAGAGGAGTTTAAAGCACTATGCTTTGATACTTTGCAGTGGATATTGATATGTAGGCATCCTGGTGGCTCAGTGGTCTAAGGCAAGCACCATGTAAATGCGACAACCTGGGTTTGTCCTAGGCCGGATGTCAGCTCCCTCTCTCCTAGTCTTTCTTGTCTCTCTCAACTTTAAACTATTGATAAAGGCAAAAATGACACAAAAATCATCTAAAAAAAAAACTTTTTGGATTGAAGTGTGAAATGTAGGTCTGTGGTTTCCTATTATTAGCCTAGATCCTGGTTTGAATTGGTCTGAGTAATACATAATAGTAATATTTTTTAATTGCAGCATTGGTTTTTTTACATTTCTTGTTGACAACTGACAAAACGATTTGATGAACATGAAGTCATGTGGTAGCACAGGTCAGCCATTTATTGGACACAGGGTTAAATATTAACATGTAGATGTGTTAACGAACAAAATCTTTTCATGTCCACTTCAGCTACAAAGACAAAATTTTACTGCTGTTCTAAGACTGATTTATTACGCATGCAGTTTATTTAGTATTGTGATGTTAATCAGATATTTCCAGCAACCTTAAATCCAAAAGTGATGATCTTGAAAACATTCATAGATGTATAAGAGACTGTAAACAGAAATCGGCCAATCAGTTTCAATTACAATTCCCTAGTTACTTTCCCATCTGAAGTCCCACTGTATTTTTACTCAAAGTGAACTGCTTCAGGTTCCACTCAGAAGTGTCCAGAGACGCTTGAAAAAGTTTGTATGTATAATGGTAATTTTATTTATTATTATTATTATTATTATTATTTATTTTATTTTTTTTAGGTGTTTTGCTAAACTGCCTATAGCAATGTGTTCAGTTGAACTGGGCGACCCCAGTTTATACAAAGTAATTCATTAATTCTCTTTCAGTCTCAGACTGTTAGTAAAAGGTTGTACACTGATCATGGATACATATGTTCTATATTCCTCATATTTAGATAAAATATTATTGAAGATAGAAATTAAAACTAACTTCACTGCCCTCAAGTTGCATAATAAGGTGATTTTTTGCCTAATAGAGCATAAAAGCCTTTCAAAGTAGGCTAAATGGAGTGAAAAAGAGTTTCTATGACATGTGTTTCCCTACATGAGAAATATGTCCTTTTTCACTTGAGTGTGAAATTAAAATAATCTAAAATAGCCTAAAGCATTTTATTCAGCCTGAGAACGCGTAATAGTCAGTGTACGCTCAGTGGCCTAAAATTGTAGAACAGTTAATAAAAGCACATTATCAAAATTGTTTTCCCAATACCAAAATAGCTTATCTAGCTTCCAACTAAAGCCTAACCCTGTTTCAGATTTACGACCTTTTTGTTTTTAATTCAATACTGCATTCTCATATTCTCAAATGTTGGGGGAAGTCAAGCAATATCCAATTCCTGTGTATCTTCAGGTTCAGTGACAACCTTTTTGTATATGTGTCTTCTCGGCCCTTCAGCTGCTGGAGTACGTGGGCAAGGGGAAGAGCATTGTGGACGTGGGCTTGGCCCAGGCCCGCCGCCCGCTGAGCACACGCTGCCACTACTATGAGCTGGAGATCACAAGCGCTGGAGAGAAGTGTTACATCGCCCTGGGGTTGGCGCGCAGGGTAAGAGTCTCCTCACTGTTGTCATCACTACCATCCTCTAGTAAACACATATCCTCATCGTTCTCTGTCACACGTTCTATTATATACTCAGCTCTGTGTTTATTTGTTACCCACCGCTGCCCTCACTGTTTCCAGGCTGAGTGATGGATGGCCGAGAGAGGAAAAGCTAACAACAGAATAAATATTATCTCATTTTAACCCCTCGTTTGGTTTTCCGTAGAAAGCGCAGGTTGTTCCATTTACGTGCTAACCAACTATGCTAAGTTGATAGCATTGTGCAATGCAGTATGGGAAATCAGCTATGTGGGACGGGGTCTCTTCCTGCAAGATGAGAACCTGTAATCACTCTATTTCTCTGTCAGTTTCTTTCAGTTTTACTTTCTCTCCATTTTCTTCTTCATCTTTGCATACTGACAATCAGCCGCCGTACACAAGAAGAAAATAGGAAAAAATGCTAAGTATGCAGTAGTTCCTCAGGCAAAGCAATTTACGGTTGATATCCAAATTAATTTGGCTCATTCAGGTAGCATCTCATCATAATTGATGACAGCAACTGATGATCCATATTTTGGAAATAAGTAGTAATCAGCTGGTTCTGAGAAAGGACTTGTTCAATGTTTACACAACAGAGATGCAATCAACTGGCTTTAGCCTCACTTTGAATCAACATGAACTCTTCACACCATGTTTAATATAAATTAAATGGCATAATAATTAAGATGCAGTCACTTTGTCAATGAAATGATAGCTTGAGAGAAATGAAGCATGGTTTAAATATTGCTGCGGTCAGCTGAGAGGCACAGAGCTCATTGTACTCAGTCTGCTGGATCCTGACTGGGCGAACGTCAGTCTTCCTAATCGCTCTGGTGTTTCACCAGCTGTGATCCTGCTCACAACCGGGGAGGTGACAGATCATTGTTCATCACTGCTCTGCTTGCTCTCCTTTTCCCGTCCTCTACGTCAAGCCCCCCCACACACCTCTACCTCCACAGTGTGTGTAGCTTGTGCCCTCGGGCCGGACTGTGTGGAGAATGGAGCTCTGTCATTTCACTGATTGTTTTCCAGGAATTGTTTTTTTTCTGAGGTGTCTGCGGTTTTGGTGGGGCATTATAAATCCATCAATCGGTCATTCCTGAGGTTTCATTCCAACCCCCCCACCTCCTACCAGGTACAATGAGGCATCCTTTCATCAGTCTGCTGATGGGAGCCATTACCTCCCACTGCAAACATCAAAACAAAAATGCTGAAGCCCACTTGTGGTGACAGCAGTTTCAAGTTGCTCAACTGTTGCTCCTCTTATATTAGATAAAGGAGCAATTGTTCATGGTGCCTTCCTTTGCTTCTCTGTATTACTATCCTTCAGTATTTGTTCCTTATTGTCTCTATCCCTACATCTACACACCAGTCATTACAGGCTCCCAATCTCTTCAATTTAACTACAGTCCATCTTTACTCTAGGATAGAGTAGGATAGAATGAATTTTGAATCTCTAAAAGACTCCATGATGTCCCCACCATTTTAGCCTCTCATCCTTTCTATTTCCAGTGCCCTGTGCTCCTGCTGTACCTGTTGCTATCTCTCCATCATAGATTTCTGCTGTCAGTAAAGTGCTCTGCCTATTGGTGCTTACATGGGTACATCATCTAATTTCTCTCTCCTCATTGCAAATTAGAATAAGCCATTAACTGGCAGATCAACATTTTGTTACAGCGGGTCCCATTGAACAATCCATAGTGCTGTTGTGCCTGGTAATGCCATCCTGAGGTGATGTGATGTCGCTGATTAGCATCACAGAGTTTGGTGAAAGAGGGTGTTAGCTTGCTGTTTGTCTAACAAACCATCTACAGAGAAGTGACACCTGAGGATGCCAAAAGGTAGATCCTCTAAAAAAAACTAACAGGATTGTCAATTGTATTTAAAGAGCTAAATAAGATTGAATGAGTGAATGCTGGAGAAAATTAAGAAGTGTGTTTTGCATGTCACTTAAGAAATGTTTTCACAGTTGAAGTAGACTACTGATAAGTTACTGATAAGTAGACTTCTCAACTAACAGGCAAGATGCTTCCAGAGACACAGTTGTGCATTGTTTAAAGCAGCCTGACCTCAGTAGAGAGTAAAAATTGCTTTAAATCAGCACCGATTAAATGTGCAAGTTTCATTTAACTCCCATTTCACAATTACTACATTATTACATTAGTTACCATGGTAAAATCATTTTAGTGATCAATAAATATGGATATGTTTTGTTGTTTTTTTTCCCCTTCAGTTTGTTTTTTACTTTATAATACTATTATTTGTATATATACAAATGAAAATGTCACCCCCTGATGTTGGATTCTTAGCGATGTTACAGCACAATTAAGATCTAAAGGTTTTCATTCCTGATGCATTTCTGATGCAGGCCTTGATGTTCCTAACCTGTCCAACCATCGTTAAACAATGTTTGTAAAACTTCAACTCGACGTCTTGAGCTGGAACACTGAGCACAGCATGAAACAAAATGTGATTGTCAGTTTGCCCTGCACAAACTAAGAGAGAAAGAGAGAGCAAAGTATTCTATGAAAAGCCCCTAGAGAAGGTAGCAGCGCTTTGCAGCGCCTCTTTATATCAAATCTGGCAAACCCCACCCCATAAAAATGAAATAAAATCTCCATCTACCACATTATCGCTGCAATTATAAGGACCCCATTTAATTCATCTTCAGATACAGTATTATGAGAAACATTTCATCTTAGGACTTTGTTTATTTCAGCTAAAGCCACCTAATGTAAGGTTATTGTACACACAAAACAAATGAAAAGAAATGGAAAGACAGTACAGATTAGTTGATGCTCTGTTGACTCATGAGATTTCATGTTCATTTGATTCGCAGGACTACCCCAAAAACAGACATCCTGGTTGGAGCAGAGGGTCCATTGCCTACCATGCAGGTGAGTGTTGCTGCATGATATCACTGTGTTTTCTAACTGTTCCCTTTCCTCTGTTACTCAAAGTCAAGCCTCTCCCAACTCTAAAAATTCAAGAACCAAGACTGATGAAATGTTTGTGTAAACATTTATATCCAAATCAAATCCATATTGTAGTAGGACTATCAGTTGGCCAGATAATGTGCGTCATCATCATGGGTACTGTCACTGTCATGTTTTCCATGTCATTCAATATGGAGCTGTACACAGGTATGATATCACCACTGAGCGGATGGGAGGTGGCACCGACCTGTTTCATGTTTCTGGCAATGGGAGAAAGGATTGGATGTTCATTAATGCAAATCAACAAGAACAGCACATTTCAAAGCTGATATTTGGTGGTTATTGTCTCTAAAGAACACCAGCGGAATCATTTTTGGGTCACTACCAACAGTAAACCCCTGGTATCTTTCACATACATACTGTATACTTCTCCCACCTGTGTTGCCCCTTCTTCCAGATGCCACTGGCTCTCATTCTGCTGCTAACTGTATCAAAAACAACTTACAGATACACACTGCTTCTTAGAGTCATATTACCTTATTGCAAAAAAGAAGAGGGGAATAAACAAGTACAGATTCAGTACACTCCCATTGCATCCATGGTAATGATATATCTATGGAGGATACAGTAACGTTAGTATAGTCTAATGAACATTAAGATTTAACTATATATTGTATAGTTGCTAGAGCAGTGCAAAAGTCTTATTGTCAGTGGGTGCTTTGGTTTGGACAAATCAATTAGTCAGAGTCTACAAAATACCAAAGTTCAACCAAAGCTTATTGACTTATGGACAAAACAATATCTTGACATTTTAAACATAAAAAACAAGCACAAATGTTGTTTATTTTCTCTTCAGTGAATCATGAACATTTATTTTGTTATAGAAGTAGGCAATCAATTTAAAAGAACAAAATTGATTTCATTATCCCGCTCTGTACCTGGATGCAATAATCAAATCATGGATAATAATTATTTAGATATTTTATTTTTGAGAGTTTGAAAAAACAAAAAGTGTGAGATTAGCCAAAATAACTTTCAACATTTATAAATCCAAAAGACAGTACTGTAATAGTCTACAAATAACACATTTAGTTATTGAAGTATTAAATTCACTGATATAACAATAATATAGTGCAAAATTGTATTCAAGTGTAACCTTCGATGGTAGCATAATGTTTAGGAACTTCAATAAACAATAAAATTGTTTATCTGTTTAATCTGAAATATGGTAATTACTAATGTCTAATTAATACTTTATTACAGAACAGTATAACTAAACAAATCTACATGATGGAATGATAGAATGATAGAAAGTAGCCAAAACTCAATATTTTTTGAGTCACATATGTAAAGATGCTGCACAATGAAGTCTCTTATAATCCTCACTGAGGAAGCCTGCCATTGCTCCCATCTGGCTCTCCTGCTGGCAGCCATGGCAACACAGTGTATGACATTCACTTTAAAGCCACTGTTTATTGCCAACTGCAAAATATGTGCAAAGCACGGAGTTGAGTCCCACTCAAGTTGTTGTCCAGAAGGATGTTGCTGGCATCGTCACAGACAGACTATTTACCTCTGTCTGTAGGCCCACTGCTGCTCTCAGCACCTCTTACAGGTTCAGTAGTGTGTCTCTCAGGCATCGAACAAGTTTGTAATACAGCGCTCTTTATTTCCCTGTTCTCACTTATATGTTCTCACTTACATGTTAACGTAACATAGGATGTCAAAGCATTTGTTGTCAAAGCTTCTTTGCCACTACATACTGGCAAAGAAGCCAAGTTGTTTTTGATGCAGATAATAATAGAGTGGGAACCCCAACGCTGTCTGGAAGTTACGGCTAGTGAGTGTGTTTTGATTAACAGTTAGAGAGCAAGGCAACAACCTCAATAGACAGAATATTTAAAGACTATTTATTGAGGCCATTTCTTATTTTCGAGTGACCATGTAAGTTGACCTTACCTTACCTAGTAATATTTTAATGTTGTTTTTTCATGACAGTTTTCCTTGGGCCACGCCTGTCTTCCTATTCATTCAAATGATGAGAAAGTGGTTCTGTCTTTACAGATGTCTTCAAACGTTTTGGTTATGTTTACATAAGGACAGCGTGTTTTAACTACAAAAGCTAAGCATGATACTATCAACATGGCTTTTTAAAAATGTCTCTTTCTTGATAAAATCTTAATGTCTTGATGGTATCTTACTCTGTCATGCATGGTGACACGATTTAACAAAGCACCAGTCAGCTAACCTGTCATTCTTTGTAGACGATGGAAAGATGTTCCAAGGCAGCGGGGTGGGCGACCCCTTTGGGCCACGCTGCTTTGAGGGGGACATTATGGGCTGTGGGATCATGTTTCCACGCGACTATATGCTTGACAGTGGAGGTGAGTGTCCTTACATTGTGTGTGTAAACACTCGTCGAAACTACAGAACGATCTGTGTCTCGTCACGTACAGTTTCTGTCTGTAATCATGTTTCTGTCCTTCTCTCCGTGTTGCTGTGTTCATCGTTCAGATGACATAGATGATTGGGACCTAGACGTGTGGCCCAAGCAGAGTCCGGTTCAGAATGACCTGTATGCAAATAATGACGATGAGGAGGAGGACGGAGAAGATTTGGAGGGGAGGAAGGTCATGGTGAGACACCTTGTGAAATCTAGGAATGGGAACCAGGAATTAACTGAACAACAAACATGTAATTCTGAGCTCTTAAACCAACTCATTGCTGTCCCCTTGTGTTGGAACAGGTGTTCTTCACCCGCAATGGGAAGGTGGTGGGCCGGAGGGAGGTGGCCTTGCCAGCGGGGGGCTTCTACCCCACTATTGGCATGATGAGCAGCGGGGAGAAGGTCAGGGTGGACCTGCACCCCCTCAGTGGCTGACCAGAGTAGAAGAAAATGGAAGGAACAGGGAAAACAGAGGGAGGATGGATAGAGGAAAGAATGAGCTCTATTTAGAACTTGCCTTTTAGTAAAAATCGGAGGGCGTCCAGTGTATTTTGCAACACTAAATAATACCTCTCTATTGGCTCCAATGTGTTACTTGAAAAGTCACCTCAGTATAGTTTACAATGACTCCCTCATGATTTAAGAATGATACTGTTTGAAATTTTGGGAAGAATGAGCATGATCAAAATAATTTATGTTAATATAGCATGAGTGCCTCAAGAAAGTTCTTATTATTAAAACGGTTTCAGGGGAGATTGTTGAACCAGTCTAGAGAGGTCCAAAAGGACAGTAACACTGTTTTTGACGTTTGGATCGTACAGCGTATGATAAAAGATAAATGAAATGCCAACATATGGTCCCACCAGAATGAAGAGTGTAAAATGCTAGACAGAGCAGTCACCAGCTACAAAATAGAGGAGAAGAAGAGGAGCGTCATCAGTGGTCCGTTCTGAAAGCTGCTTCCTCGTTCTGCCCAGAATTCAGTGCTTCTTCCTCATTAGAGGTGCAATAGAACTAGTTGAGCTGTTGTTGGTGCATTACTGACACTCAGTGGTGAGAGTGACCGGTTGAAAAATGATGCTCAGACAGTCTTCCTAATGCACTATGAGCTTATGACATTATCATTTCACTCTTTTGACTTGGACATTGTATTTTACATGTCAGAATTAGTATGTGTGACTACAACTAGTTTCTTCATTTCTATGGTTCTGGTGATTCTGTACAAGTGTGGGTGCATGTTCTGACATGGACTCATTCCTGTAATTATGCCGTATTTTGTGGCGATTGTGCAATAAGTATAAAAGGTTTGTTCCTAAGCCACATCTATTGGCAATTATGGGTAATTAAATTTAATAACAATTTGTTGAAACTAAATCCAAACCCTAATCATTCTCTTTGACCTTCAAAACACAAAAATAGTTACTCCTGTTTGCCTTCATAAGGCAGTGAATCTCAGCAGTTTCAGTAAATAAATTGAATGTCATTAAATTCATTATTATTGATAATACAACTCAAATCAAGGTAGGTTGCATCATAACCATTATGCTAGCTATGTCCTTCTTATTAATTAGATTTGATCCTACTGTAATTGTTTGAGACAGTGTACTTTGTCATTATAAAGATGGAGAGTTCATCACTACTGATAACTAGGACCAAACCATGTCAAAAAAAGCACCCACACCAATACAGAGCCACCATGTCTTTATGCTGGTGTTTTCTTTATTTTGGCAATATCTTTGCAGCTTTGCTGTTTCATTCCTTTGTGAATTGCATGTTTTTTCATTACTGAGATATTTGGTATCCATGTGAGATTAGATGTTGCCCCAGGCGTTCACTGCCTCTGATAATTTGCCTTACACATCTAAAAACAAAACAAAACATAGTAACCTGCATATTTGAATTGATAAATGTGACATGCTAACCTCAGAGCTATCCTTTTCTTCTTTTTGAGAAATGGAGGTGCAGGTGTGTTTTATCAGCATAAAAAGGATACCAAATGTCTCAATAAGGGAAAACAATGACGAGCAATCCTCTGAAGTATTAAATTCTATCAAGACAAGAATGATATAGGACTAACATGTCAGAAATGTACCACAGTACATTAAGCAGCTAGTGTACCCGGTAGTCTTACTAGTTCAACAAGTTTTCATATTTTAGTAAAGATTCAAATGTTGAAAATGAAGCCATAGCCAAAATTTGCAACTCTCAGGTATGTACCAAAGTCACAATTAATTAAAATTATATTACTTTTTAACTTCAGTACTGTATTTTAGGGTTTCCTAAAACACATTCTGCCATATATGTTCATAATAAGTACTTTTTATAGATGCAGTATACAGTAGAACTTTGATTATCTGAACTTCAGTCCTCTACTACTTAAAGTCACAATGAAATCAAAAATGACTTTTTCACTTTGTTAGCTAATTTCCCATGCAATAATGTACACATATTTAACAATAAATGCCAAATAAATTACAAAATATTTATTTTATTGTATATTTTATATTTCAAAATACCATTACTTTTACTTTCTGGAAAACAGTGTGTCTTTAATGGTTACCTTGGTTACCATACCAGTAGGCATAAATAAAAATTGCAACCAATAATACTTTCACAGATTTTTCAACTGTCCCGCCCCTTTGCCCCTCTCATCAAATAAAATTGCCTTTCTCTCCCTAACTGATCTCCCATTAGCTAGTATTAGTTAGGACGCCCAGTTTGCCCTCAGAGCAGCGTGAATTCTTCGACGTACGGATTCAACAAGGTGCTGGAAATGTTTCACAGGGATCTTGGTGCATGCCGACTCTTCACATGAAGGGCTGCACCTGGTCAGCACTGTTTAGGTAGCCTGTGGTGTTCAAGTGATGCTCCATTGTTACTACCTAATGTGAAGAATGCCAAGAAAACGTTCCCCACACCATTACACCATTACACCACCATCACCAGCCTGTCCTGTACTGCAGACATCAGCAGGATGGATCCATGGATCCATGTTGTTTATGCTAAACTCAGACCCTGCCATGTCATAATAGAAACCAGGACTCATCGGATCAGACAGCCTTTTTTCATTTCAATTATCTAATTTTTGTGATCACGTGCCGACTGTAGCTTCATCTTCTTCTTGTTAGTTGACAGGAGTGGAACCCAGCATGTTCTTCTGCTGCTGTAGCCCATCCGCTACAGGCTCTTCATATTAAGCCTCACTTGTCTTAGCCTCCTTTGTGGAATGGCCCTGGGGCCAGTCTCATGAAGCAAGTTCAACATAGTCAGGGTATCTTTTAGTGTTTGCTAACCCAGTCCTCACATACCCCCTGTCCTACAAGTTTTTGTCCCATCTTTACTCTTGCACACCTGATCCAATTAAGGGCTACACACTTTCATGCTAGCCCTGTTCAGGTAGATCTGTTTCTACTGTCTACTGTTTCTTTCTAATTGGATCAGGTGTGCAAAAATTTGCAGGACAGGGGGGACTTGAGGACTGGATTGGGAAACACTGGTCTAGCAGTGGGAATCCACTGTGACCACAGTTATATATATTATTATATTATATTCACACTAATACAATCAACCATACTTAGAAAAAGCGAACAATATCTGTTTTTATTCATATCTGGTTTTGTAAATGGACTTTTTGCAATAAAGGTTATTAAATAAAAGGCCATGGTATCCTCTAGGAGTGGTGATGACATTTTCCAGAGAGTTGATTGGTTTTTTATATGTTTGGATCTGATCTGAACATAACCTGCTCCAGAGTAGGTTAGCTGTGCAGCCTGAGTTACCATGGGGATGTACCCCACTATATGTGACCCACTGCTGTGAGACTGAAAAGCCAGGGTTAAACCCAAAGTTCGCTCGCTAACCCACTAATCTTGCCAAAAAATAATCTAATAATAATAATAAACTAAGGCTTTGTTACCACTTGCACTGTCCACTCTCAAAAGCATTTGTCCATGGGCTTAAAATGGAATTGAGATCATCATAGTAAGTTGTTTTTATGAAACCCAGACCAGTTCTTTCAATCCCAAAACAAAATCTATAATAATATTTTTCCCGCTGTTTTATTTTGGTAACTTGTGGCTGCATAAGGGCTAATTAGTGTTTTTGTTAAGGCCTCAGACAGCAGACTTTAACATTTTGTTCTCTGTGCAATGACATAAGCCTTGTCAGTAACTCATCACAGTAAATTACCCCACTTAAAGTGATTTATAGATATACACGGGGGCTCTGGAGTGAAAAAGTCAAAGAACCCTTGATCAGTTTTAACAGAACTGGCCTCTAGTTGGCAGTATTTCATAAGGGACGATTATCTTCACACAGTTGCTGCATTGAGAAATATTTGATTTCATCAGTGTGAAGGATATACTGAATGAATGTACTGGATGTCATCTTTAAATTATGTAAATGTATGCAATGTTTAAGTATTAAAAGACAAAAGTATATTTCTGTACAACAGCAGGCTGTGATATTAACAATCAGAGGACTACAATTACTAAGGACTACAGAAGAGAGTATGAATGTGTCACAGTTGGAGAAATTAATTAAGCTCCTATCTAATGTGTTTGCTAGCATGAATGACACATAAGACGTTAACTGAGAAAGACATTGTTCAGAATATCGCCTACAAGTGAAGAAATCTGACAGTGGTGTGAATTTACAAATAGTCTAAATACTTTGGTCGGATATGAAACAAAGTAGGCCTAATGACACAAACCAGGAAGCTGGCAGTTATATAGGCTACAGCTGATTCATTAGTCAGTGAATTCAAACAAGAGTGCAGATGAATCATAATATTTATTTATTGCAACCATTTTCCCTGTTTAGTTTACCTCAATAACACAATGCAACTTTTTTGGTCCTCACCAAAGATATATAAAACACGAGGATACAATAAGTCTAATACAGTAGAGCCTTGTTTATCTGAGCCCCATAAGTAGTGAAGAAGAAATGCGTAAACGCATTCTGTTGACTGTGCAAATGTTGAAATTCTTTTTTGATACATAAATTCATTTCAACTACAGCTTAGACTGTAAAGAACAATTTGAGCACATGGGCTTGCATGTATCATATTGTGTAAATAGTTTACACATTTCAATATATTTCAGTCTATGAAGACTTGAATAATTCCAACAATATCCCCTCAAAAGGTGTTCAAATTAACAAGGTACTACTGTAGTGCGTGCATACGTATATCCTGTTGCACATATTAAAAAAATCATTACAAAATACTTTATATACAATACAAATCCAGACAGCCCAAAGAGGCAATACATATTGAGATTTTACACTGAAAGTATAGCCATCAGTAGAAACACTCTCCCTTGTTGTGGCAATGGTGGTCTATAACGAGGGACATCTCATGGTATATTAGACTATTTTATGGTCAACTTTTGATCAGGGCGTTTTATTCAATTTGGTTCAGATGAATACACATATGCCAAAAAAAATTCAAATGACTGTAATACCTCACTAGTGAGCCTGGAGTTCTGTGTCCCACAGGAGGAGATACGAAGGGCGCTTTACATAGTGTCACCCCAAATACTAAGATCATCCCAGTGCAATTTGCCCTTACAGCTGCATGGTACTGTGTATTTTTACATAACCAGGGAGCTTTTTGCAGGTTAGCGTTGTTATGGTTTACTGAATGGTTTGTATATACAGCACGTTTAGTAAAAGACTTCCAGTTAATTGTACTTATGTGTATATTCAGGTTCTGGGTAAAAGGCGAAGGCTGAATAAAGAGTTGCTATCCTGCTTAGAGCAGTAAACAACATACTGCCATGCTCCACAGTACCACTGTAAGAGGTGGTACAGAGAACTTTGCCTGAGGAAGGAGATTTCAAGTAATTCTAATACCTCCGATAGAGGCACAGTGGAGAAGTACTGACTCCCATTAGAGGAGATACGAAGGCCGCTGGACAAAGGGGAACAATGACAACATTGGTGGTAGAGATGACTTCATCCCTGAGCCAGGACAAGGCCTCTGCAACGTTAGCTTAGACATTCGCTGAAACCTTATCCAGAACATACTCGTTTGGCTGTTTGTGATTCACTTTGTCACTTATTTTACTTATTTAAACTGAGACAATGCTTAAAAATATTAACTACAAAAATGCACAGACATTTTATTTTCCAACTAGCTGCATCGTAACATAATAACATCGTCTTAGAATTATTTGTGCAGCCCACTGTATGACGGCAAATGGGATACATTCTGTTAATTTTTAAGATAACGTCTAATTATTCCCATTCTAGGTGGAAGGGCAAAAATCCACATGACGATTGTTTTACTATATGTCCTGTACTGCCTTTTATGCAAGATCATTTTTAAGTGCCTCTTAAAATATGATGCTCCTCTAAATAATGAGCCCCTGATGATGCACATAAAAAATTTAAAAATGAGGCCCAGTGATGCATTGATTCAAACTTAGAGGCTCACAACACAATGTAATCATATGTCATATAAAAGCTGTATAAGATGCTTTTACAGTCTGTAATTCCAAATAAAAATAAAAAAATCATAAAAATAGTAAAAATTAAAGGCAATAATAGCAATATATTTATGCACACACACTATGATGTATTTCTGCAATTCCCCTGTAATGCTATAAAATCCGGGAATCTAAATTTGTAACTTATGTACCTATAAAGAGACAAAATATGATGCATAAGACGTTGTATGGATGAGCGTTGTATGGTGGAAGGAGTGACAATAAGACAATGACATTTTGCTGATTCAGTCATCATCCTCCTCATAATAGCGGTTCCTCTTGATCATCTCTTCTGCGGTCAGCTCCTCAGCATCACTTCCTTCCTTCTCCTCCTCCCAGAAGCCAACATCCTGGGAGGTGCGATTATTTTTTGGCTGCAAAGGTGGAGAGGGGGACGTGGAGATGTCTGGAGAGATGCTTCTCAGAGAGCCCTCTTCCACCACCAACATCTCTGCTGCTGTATTTCCTCTCTGTACTTGTTCATCTCTTCGTTCCCACTGCTCAGGGAGAGTCTCCACATCCTCCTCTGAGATGGTCTCACTTGCTCTTGATGCATCTCCACTTGTCAGGACTTCTGTCTTCTGCTCTTTCCGTTCCTGCTGTTTCACCTGCTGGAGCTCTGGTTCATTTTCCCTGGGTATTTCCTCTGCTGAGTGTGTTTCCTCCAAGGATCCCCTCCTTTCCAGCAGGGCTTTGAGAGGGCGGCGAGGCTCCCGGGGTCCCGGAGCGATGGCGGGGCCAGGCCTAGCTGCGACCGTGAAGGGCCGACTGCGCTCCTTTAGAGAAGAGCTCCTCCTCAGGCTCTTCAGTTCAGTCCGCTCCAGGCTCTGGGTGGATGACGGTAGATCTTCCTCTGGAGGCCACTTGGCCCTCCAGGGTCGACCTGAAGCAGCTCCCTCCGCGGCTGGACTGGAGCGTTGCCCCCCTTCCCCGGAGAGACCGTCACCAGCCGGAGGGGGCCAGGCGACCCTCAGCCTGCGGGTCTCAGCTGGCCTCTCTGTAGAGTGAAACTTCTCACTAGAGCTAGTGTGTGTCTGGCCATGTGTCTCCAGCAAAGCAGTTAGGTCTGTAACCTTGGCCTGTGGAGACGTTTCCACAGGTGGGGTGGATTGTTGAGCTGAGATACTCTCAGCTGGAGGTGTTACTGCTGCTGGTTCCTCTTGTTCCTTCGGCTTCACCGCTTCCTCCTCTTCATCTCCTTCGGCTCGGGGGGTCCACAGCTCCTTGTGAGGCCGGTGGCCAAAGCCCTCATCATAGTTGCCTTTGGCCTTAAACAGCTGGTTGAAATGGGGCTTGCAGTAGACATTACCATGCAGAGAGGCATAGTTCCCGAGACTAAAAAGCAGAGGGTAGCAAAGAGATATTTCACTGAAGCAGTGGAACATTGTAGTTTTTGGCACACATTTCCCTGTTTGGGGTTCTTGAACAGTTAGTCACCAATGATGATTATGACAACAGGCATATACAGGCACTGCTTAAATCAATATAGGAAAAATACTGTATGTAATGCAAACTGGCTATATATTGTTCAGTAATGTGTGGTGATGAGAGACCAACCTGAGCTTTGTGTTGCAGTGAACACAGCGGAAGCAGGGTTTGTGGTAGATATGCTGATCGGCCACCAGTCTCTCCAGTGGGTACACCGTCTTCAGACAAGCAACGCAAGTCTCCCTCACCGGCAGGCAGAACTTCTAAATTAACATACAGTCACATATATCCATACGTAAACAAGGGTCGAAATTGGATTGCCATTCATAGTTCATTCATGTCACACACTTGTGAGGACTGACTCACCCTGGATGCCTTGGGTGGGTCGCTGCTCTCCCCTGAAACAGACCAAAAACACAAAACTTCAGTCTCTATTGTGGCTCAAAAGGCAATCAGAGGAGTTGAGAATGGAAATCAAACCAAAATGAATTTCACTCAACAGCCTCCCATGTACATGCCAGTGCATTTGGTACAGATTAGTATGACAGTCTTTGTGCCATTTCACATTTAAAGTAGTAAGAGTATGATGCCGAAAATTAAAACAATGCATTACAGTCTAAATACTTATAGAGCTCACTGTATGTGACTGATAGCCAGTAATAGCCACTAACTGAAGTCTTTCAGAGGTATATGGTCAGTCCAGTGTCAGTCAAGGCCAATGTCAGTTTTGACAACTGGCAGGTTCTTTATGTTGAACTATGTTACTGTATCAAAAACATTTTAAGTTTGAATTGAAATCACAGCACACAGTAACTTCTGTATGAAATCGAACCACAATAAATTCTTGTTTATTTCTTCTGGTGTTAAGTCAAGTTATGTGAGAGCACTAGGTGCTGTAAATAATCCTACAATAGCCTACAGCGTAAAGATGTTAGCCTGTAGCCTACCTACTCATGTGCTTCTCTTCTTTATCTCACTTCTTCCTTTTGAACGACTTTCTTAGCTAGCTGTATACATGCACATCATTTTAGCACATGGGAATAACCAGGCTAAAAACACGGTAGTCCTGATGAAAGCATTAATATGATACCATGGCATTGTTTTTTGATAAAGAAATGCAATTTGCTGGACATAGGCTTATTAAATAAGCTATGCAGCCCTTCACAGCATCCTTGACCTGGCATCCCTGCTAATGAGGCAGGCTGGAGTTTTGAAGTTTTATTTGAAAATGATAGGCAACTTTATTCAAAAGTGACAAATGACAGAGCTATCTCAATATGTCTAATTTGAGTTATAGACGTTGAGAAGTTGCATGCATTTGCAGCACTACTTATCGCTTCAGAGGCAGAAAAGAAAGTGGGGAAATGTGATGGGGCGAGGTGGTACGCAGTACAGTGTGGGATGAGCTAAAAAGTGTGAGTTTGTAATTAGATTCCTAGGCATATCCTCATTTTTCATAGCGATAATAGTAATATGAGTCAGATGTAAATGGGAATATGTCCTTGAAGTATATTCCAGTCCCTGAGTCCTGAGACTCACCATTGTGCTCCGGTACAGATATGTGTTTCTCAGGTACAGGTGCAGATATTTTTTGACTAGGCATAACTGGGGCCAGACCCTGGAGAAAAGAAAGAAAGAAAGAAAGAACAGTAACATCAGTTATAAGTCTAATGTTAACTCACTATTTAGAACCATCGTCATAATTAATTTTCTATCTAATACAACACTACAAAACTGTTCAATAAAATATCTAGATGTATTTTCATCTGCACTGTATGAATCTATCAAAATTCATGCAAACATTTCTCACTGTGTTCATTTCCAATCACTGCCTAAATAAGAATGAAAAGCTCCTGAGTTGGCATGAACTCACAGAGTGTGTGGGCACTTGTTTGGAAATAGCAGCCTGGTACTTGGCCATCTTCTCCCTCAGGGACGTGGTCTCCAGGACCCTGTCAGACAAAGACAGACCTGTAGGGCAGAAGGGAGATACACACACAACGCTTTAACTGTGGTTCTGCTGCAGTACAGTCAGTTGGTGCTCCCATTACAGGGCAAAATAAGGTGACATTTTTGGTATTAACTGGCCCAGAGGGGGACTGCATCATTCACGGGGGACGGCATATTTATTGTTGCCTGGGGTGTGTGTATGTGCAATTGTCTTTACCCCCCTGCTGCTGGTCCATGTCCTCTGATGAAGTGCGGCGCAGTCCTGTCCTGCTAACCTAGATGATAAGAGAGAGAGAAATTGACAGGACCAGTGGGTCAGTTTACACAACCAGTACTGTAGACAACAATATGCACCAACCCAGTTCCCCTCAACTTTTCTAACTTTTGTCTTTTCTAACTTTTGTCTATGGCATAAATCAACCACATTTGTTTATGCCAAAACATCATTAGTCACTGCTGACCACTTCCACAAATCCCCTTTCCCCCTCTCAAGATGCCCACCTAAACCTCAACAGCCATGTCAGCTTACTAAACATGCTCACTAAACATGAGCTCTTTTACTACACTCTCACAAAACAGAGACCCTTTACATGAAAGTACAAATTCTGTCTTGAGTAAGTATTTGCTAAATTTGATTTAATTTGATGTAAATTACCACCATGATATATTAAACATAACCAGACCAAGGTCATTAAGCTCATTACTGTATGAATTAGTAAATATTTCTATGTCACCATACTATATGTTTTCACATAACACATGGGCAGTATTAATATGAATCTTAAAGCATTAAGGAGTTATAGTAGTTTCAAGAAAATATGTTTCTCCTCATTAAAATGAAAATGTATGCAGCAAGGTGCTCCAAAATTGATTCTAATGTAACATTTAGATTGCAGTAACAACAATACATTAAATCCCAATGTATCACAGTTTCTGCCTGCCTTAGAAAGCTGCCAATCCACCTAATATAATTTCAGTATAGGTTTTAGTTTTAGTGTCAGGTGAAGGGGTGGGAACACTGAATCCGCGCAATTTTCTGGATTAAAATGGTCACATCACAAGCTATTGGATACCAGCACAAAATATTAGCTATTGGCATCTTTAATCCTAAAATATCAGTATCGACATCGGCCTTCAAAAAACCATATCGGTTTTGGATAGCTCAACTTTATCAAGAAGACTGAATGAATCAAGAAAAAACTTTAACAGTGGCAACAACAAGTAAATACATCTGGATGAGAAAGACAGTACAAGCAGTCTGCGATTTCCTTCCATTTAGAGTAGAATTTCCTGTAATGCACTGAGGCATCATGGTCACACCTGCTGCTGCTGCTATGTCCTGTCATGACAGTTTCACTCTGTGGTTTCATGACAACATCACTCTGTGATTTCTTTTAAATTATTTTAGGTGCATTTCAGTTTTATACAACATCATCAAGTGGAGAGTGACAGAAACGATTTGACAAAGAAAGGAGAAGACATACACAAAAACCCATGAGTCACACTTGGACCCACAACATGACAAGCTGATGACTCACTCCCACTTAAAGGCATACTGGGTAGGATTTTGTTGCTCGTGGCTTGTAAACACAACGTTCAAAGCTGACCCCTCCTCCCTGCGGTTGCCAGAACAGTAAAAAACAGTAAAAAAGTACAGCGAGGCAAAACACCACGCAGACAAGACTCATTCCAAAACGAGAGTGAATCTGTTGGCTTTCACCCGTTGGAGAGCATTGAAGGAGAGGATGGGCATGAAGAGTGAGTGGAGTTGGTCTGGTGCCAATTAGGTTAGCTATCAGCTTTTCTACTACAACAAAGCTACACTAACTGTAGCTACCTGCCAGCTCATGATACACACTACCTCTGACCAGTTGCTCTGTTTTAGAGTTCGGGACCGCTACTACAGCCAGTGTGGCTTTTAGATATAAAATGATTTAGCAGTAGTTTTGGTTGCAGCCGCACACACCTGCTGCTAAAAGTTTGACGCCCCGAGAAACGTCCCGAACTTTCAGAAATTAGAAAATCCAGGCAGAAGGCAGGCTCTCTGTAGACACATAGTGTCACACACTACCAATGGGCCATAAGTAATGATTGAGTAGGATAATTTATGCAATTTCAAGGGAGGAAATCCTGCTCAGTATGCCTTTAAATTCACAATTTAACTGTGGTTCTGCTGCAGTACAGTCAGTCGGTGCTCCCATTACAGGGCAAAATAAGGTGACATTCTTGGTATTAACTGGCCCAGCAACATAATGTATAGGAGCTTGGCCCCTAAGAAAGTCACAGCAAGTAAGCATATTAAAAAATTAAGATGTTGTACCAAAGTTAAATGTATTTTATTCACTGCACAACCAACCAGCTCTGAAAGAGGCTGCAACAGCCAACAAACACCATGAAAGCCTGCAAAATCCCTGAAATTGACAAGATCCCAGCTGAAGTATGCGAACTAGAAGGTGATGCCTTTTTAGACAGCCTCACAATCCTGTTCATCCCTCCTTTCTCGGGGGAAGGGTGCCCCACTATCTAAGGTATGCAGTGGTCGTGTGCCTGTACAAGAACAACAGTAAGGAGTCAGATTCCCAAACTACCATTAAACAACCTAAACATTTCTGGTAAAAATCTTGGCCAGAGTTCTTCCTCTTACAGACTGACACCCACAATTTTAAAATAAATCCCTCTGGAAAACTATGCCTGCAACCTGGTCCTGTATGCTCCCTGTCCCAAACTGCAACATGGTTCCATATGCTCAGTATTCTCGCATCCCCCCTCCCCCCTGAGCAAGATATCAGCTCCTAAGACATGAGGACTTCATGTTCACTGTTGATACAGTGGTCAGTAGATTTGATTTTATGAGCAAGGCAAAAGAGAAACAGAGATTAGATTGCTAGTTGACATTTTGACACCAAAATTATATTAATGAAAAAAAACAAAAACACAAAAAAACATTAGGCTATTATAAATTAGGCTACATTTAATTCTCAACGGGATGTTGCCAAGCAACAAAATAAACAGAAAGTTAACCTATAGCTAGAATTTTGTTGTTCAAGTAGCAGGTAATCACCATCAAAGGGAGGAAGCCCTTTGTGTGTCGTACTCATGTAAGCCGTCCAGCAAATCATAATAAAATTTGACAAAGGATCAGGGGATTTAGAGCACAAAGGCATTTACTCTAGTATGTGCTGAATTTTGTGCAGTGGCTCATAATTTGAAGACTGCTTTGGGGGGTAATCTATGCTGGTAAACGAAACGGATAACTGCTAAGGCTGAAACAGCTGGTCCCACCCTCCTCCACACTGTCTTCACCACTATCAAATTGTTTGTCCCCATAAGACCCCACCATCCCCCTTGAAATTTGTGTACACATCAACTACTGCATATGCTGCCTTCATTGATCACACTATGGCCCTTGATACAGTGTCTTCGGATGGTCTTTGGAAAGTACTTTCCCTCCAAACTCCTGACTCCACTTCAGCAAAGTTCTGCACTGAGGACAAACCAGATCAAATGCAATGGAAGCCTTTCAGACATCTCTCCCTCCTGGGGAGTCAAGACTGTTGGAACAAGCCCACATCCTTTTACTTGGTGGAATACCAATCATCGCCCAGCTTGCCCATCCCTGCCCTTGTTCATACAAGTATGTTTAAGATTGCAACATCTACAACTTAAGAGTTGACAAGAATAAATGGTGCGCCACAAGTAAAGAAGCAGCTTTGAGGGCAGAGTACACCAGAAGTGAAGCCACAGAGGAAAAATGGAAGCAGAGAAACAGTGATGTCCCTTTCCAGACGTCCATTTAAGGCCTGGTAATACGTTGAGTTCCAGTGCACCAATCAGGAGGACCGAAACCACTCTACTGCTTTTTGATTGCAAAGAATGAGCTATGTGTATGTGCGTATGTATGCGTGTGTGTTTGTGTGTGTGCGTCAGCAACACTAATGAGTAAACCAGACAGTGTGGCTTAGCAGTAATCCCGGACACACATGAGTGGAGAAGAGATCTGGCCAATTAAAACAGCCTGCTCCTTCAGGCTGCTTCACTGGAGCTGTGGGGTCCTGTTGCGCTTATATCCACCTCAGCCTCTGTACGTAAATCCAGTACAAAAAACAACAACTAGATTATAGCACACTCAAGACTGTGGCCTTCTCTAGGGGCAGGCCATGGGTAAATTAGTCTACTAGTATTCATTGAATAGTCAAACTACTGACAGAAGAGGCAAACTGTTAATGTACACCACGGTAGTTTTTTCACTTCTCTTTTCCACTCTGTGATTGAACGTTACATCCTGGTGGTGATGTAATGGCATTAGTCATACGAGTACGTTTAAACAATTGCAACATCTACAACTTAAGACACCATGGCAGAAGTGACAGAGAGTGCTTACAGCCGAGGAAAATAACGGGAAAAGACTGTAGAATACTGAGCACCTGTAGAGTGTAATTTAATTTTAAAATTGTAAATGTTTATTTTTTTATGAAGATGAAGTGTAGATTGTATAACAGTGTTGTGAGAGCAGCTGCACATTTAGTATGCAAAACCTAAAATAGAAAACACAAGGGAGATTGTTGCAAAATTCAGAACTCACACCTGAAAAAGTTAAATAGCTAATGAAAAGTAACGGAAAGAGAGAGGAATTGCTCCTCACAGGAGGGTCTTTGAAGAACGAAACAGAGGAATGCAGGAACATTCCTGACCTAGGGCTATTAGGGAAGGTAGAGAGTGGGGTTGAGTTGAAATTGTTTTGGGCTGAGAGAGAGAGATATACAGTATATGGGTGGTGGGGAGACAGGGCAGGGGCCTGGTAGAAACAAGACTATAGGACATCATGAAGAATAAGCTTGAGAAGAAACTGAGTAAGGGACATGGAAATGCTCACATGGAAATGAACGCATGATTATGCATAGTGCAGTGCAGTGCAGTGAATAGCACTTGCACACTAGGACAAATAGTGGACTTTCACATGGAGTGGTCCATTTACAACAAAATCAAACTTATATATATGTTTGTTGTTGACAAAATGTACTTTTGTAATTTGCTTTGGACAAAAGTGTCTGCTAAATGACATAATGGTTTCCTCCAAGATTTCCTCCAAATTGTGCAATGGTCACATTCAGAGTCAAGAAAATAAAATGCAAATTAACTGTGGTGACATCCTGAGGCCGTTAAGGCTACTGCAAAGTATGGCGCACAGAGTTAGCCATATGGGGAAAAAGACCCCGCGTTTTTCTCAAGAGGGTTCAGAAACTGTAAGAATGTTGTGCAAATCTGACAAACATCAGTACAGTAAATCCCACCATCCACAGTGTGGTCACAGTTAATGCCTGAGAGACATGGCCAATAGATGCACAGCTGTCAAAAAAGAAGAGGCCATGCATTTTCTTACAAAAATTTGGCTCGGTGCAGTATGCAGCCAGACAGTTTAACCTTTTCAGGCAATGGCGATCTCAAACTTTGAAATTTGTAGGTAAGTATGACCACAAAATTGATTTGAATACTTATTTGACAATGCCATTATTAGAGACAATGCACCCAATATCTGGATTCTAGCAGCTTTGGTAGTACTTAATAGTAACTGATGGAATCCAAGATGGGAAAGAGCAGGAGTCCTCATGTGAGATGTGGATCGTGTCCTGCTGCCTGCTAAAGTGTTCATTACATTGGGTGTCAGGAGCCGCAGCAGAAGAGGTTGCCAGAGGTTGTTCTTTTAACAGTGAATCTGCCTGTCTGCACTTGGCATGCAATACCTCAGACTCAAAACTCAATGAAATCACCTTTTAATGCTTTCTATTTATATGATGGGAGAAAATAACATTAAGGAGAGCTAAAACTTCAGCATTGTGCTTTCCCTTGAGAAACTTAACTCAAACCATCCTTAGAGTGTCCTGATGAAACAATCACACACACACACACACATACGCTAAAGCATGATGATGATAATAAATTATGGGGAGGGGGGGTACATGTTTACCTTGACCGTGGTTTCCTCTCCCTTCTCAAACCTCATCTTCAGGTTGTTGAGTGGCACACTGGGTTTCTCAAAAGAGGCACAGGGGCTGGATGGAACTTGCTCTTCAAGCTTTTCGGGCCCTTCATCCCTCTCCATCTCTCTCTTCTGGTCTCCCTCGGCCGCTCTTGAAGCTGCTGTACCTCGACCTCCCTGGGGCGTCAGCGGTCCAGGGGACTTCGATGGAGGGCAGTGCTCGCTGACAGGAGCAGGTTTGGGCAGGGCAGGAGGTGTGAAGCGGGAGCTGGGTTGGCTTGGAAGTAGGAGGGAGGAGGGCTTGTCTTGAGGAAGGTGCCCCGCCTGCTCCCAACGCTTCTTCAGAACACTCAGGTTGCCGGTGCGCAGGGCGGGTGCCGCACTCTCAAATGACTGTGAGGAAGAGAAGAGATTAAAAGCAATTAAGCAGTGATCATCCCAAAGTAAAACAATATTATCACCACCTGGCCTGATAAAATAAGTTGAGAGTACATTCTAAATCATATAGGGAAATGTTTGTCCATTTGGCAACCGTTCATATGCAGTACTAAATACACGCCTTAAGCTTCAAATGCTGTACAATGGAATATAGGAACTGCTGGAAAAATCTTAACGCTTGGCTACACTGACAAACTGACAGATTAGGTGAACAGCTGTTCAAAGAAGTTGGTCCAGGAAACAGAAGCTTTGCTGTGGCTGCTCAAGCCAAGGATTGGTTCAAGATGGAGACAGGAGGGCTGAGCATGGAGGCAGCTTTTTCAGCTGCATTCCATTCCATACGACAACTTCACCTTTCCCAAAAACACTGGGGAGGGCTCTGTTCGCCACTCAATCACCCATGAAAACAAAACATGTTGAGCAGCTGACAGCACAACAGAACAACAGGAGGCACATTGCTGCTGTGTGACGTACAGAACTTTCCTCAATGACAAAAAGGAATGAGAAGTTGAAGGAACCATGACTTAAGAACAAGGTCCAGACATGAGTACAAATGACCCTGAGATTAGCAAACTAATCAACTAATAAATCTTGTTCAAGTGTTGTTGTCAAGTGCTTTTTTCAGGCTTCGTGCTACAAGACAGAGTTTTAGGTCGGCATGAAACATTTAACCACTACTATGTCGCAAATATGCTGTCAACAACCAGAATTCCTCAACAAAGAAAAAAGTGACTTTTCAACATTTAGCATCCAACATTAGAGACGACTCTTCCTGACTTTTCTACATCACACAATAATCAATCATTTGAAAACACACAATTAGCAACTCAAAGAAAAAACTACCTTAGCAGACTATGTCTACAATTACAAGTAAGTTATACTAAGAAAGAAAGAAAGAAAGAAAGAGAGAAAGAAAGAAAGAAAGAAAACAAGCAAGAAAGCAAGCAAGAAAGAAAGAAAAAGATTGACAGCAGAATAGAATAAAAGAATAGAGGAATGGGAAGAGGGAGAGAAAACCCAAAGTGGACAGAAAACAGATGCACAATCACTGTCTTTGTGAGGCAAGCCCAGGGTAAAGGGAGAGAAGTGGACAATGAAAAGATTGTTCCCTGTTTCTTAAGCAAAAAGGAGAAACCTCTGTGAATGCGAAGGAGTGGCGAGACGAGGTATAACCAGAACTAGAAAGTGAGCGTCCTTTGGCCGGTCCTTCTCTATGGGTCAGTGTGCTGAGAGAAAGTGAGAGATAGAGCTCTCCCAGATGTTAACAGCTAGACAAACTCTGCTTGTAGGAACTAGCCCAACCCCTTTACCACCAGGAAAGCAAGAGAGAGAGAGAGAGAGAGAGAATACCCAGGAAACCAGAGCAGGAAATGATACATTCAGGGAAAAGTTAACTATTTGTTCACTGTGTCGGCTTTGTGTCATGTCCCACTCACAACTGATTTCTGATCATAATAATAGTAATAATAATAAACGTTACTTATATAGCACATATTTAACAGACTTTAACAGACTTTACAAAGATCCTCACATAAAAAAAACAAAATAGCACAACATATGGAATAACAATGAATAAAACAAGAGACCAGAAGAAAGGAACAGATGTAGGAACAAAAATAGGAACAAACAAAAGAATAAAAAAAAGATTAAAATAAATCATCACATGAAAGCAAGTCTATAGAAATGAGTCTTGAGAATAGATTTAAACGGTTTACAATATAGCTAGGGACCAAACAATGGTCTTATATGGTTTCTCCATTTAGCACTGTTAAAATCTAGCTGTATTCTGTACTGGACAAGAAATTGACTTTTGATACATTGTATTAGGCTACAGGAGATGCTATAAAAGCATGAATGTCCTTCTCCAAGTCGGCGCAGGATAAAAATGATTTTAGATATATACCTTAATTGAAAGAAACAGGACTGTACTACCTTCTAAACCTGATCCTCAAGAGTCAGATCGCTGTGCCAAAACCACCCCTTGGTTTCTGGACACTGATTTAATGTGGGAAAATAGACAACCTAGTTTGTTCTGGCTCATACTTCTGGAGCTGGAAGGACCAAATACAATTACTTCAGATTCCATATCCTTGAGTTCTAAGAAGTTGTGAGGCCAGCACTTAATATCGTGGGGGCAAACATTGAGAGTGTTAAGGCTGCGTGGATCAATGGGTTTTAAAGGGAGATAATGCTGGGAAATTAAACATTGTGCTTACAGATTATATGGCCGAGGGGGAGCATGTACCGCGAGGAAATGACTAGACCCAGAATGTGATTTGATGTGACAGTCCACAAAAAAATGAAATAAGAAATAAGAATATCTACATTTTGATGGTAACTAGCTGTGTAATAAATAGGTGAAATAGGCTTTTTGTGGTACATATTTAACTCTGCATAAATTATAAACACAGCATTCTTGCAGTTTCTTTCATGCAAAGCCATTATATTTGAAAAGTTGCTTCATTTAATTATCTGCATGTTTGAAAAGTCAGCTTATTTAATCATCATTTAGTCAGCTTATTTAATCACCCCCCACACACACACACACACACACACACACACACAGACAGACAGATGGTCCGTTATGCTACAAACTAGGCTCAGACAGATACATCGGGACACCAGTGTTATCTGCCAATATTTAACTAGATTCCTGCATCCCCCTAATATTGGCATCATCTGATCTCCACATTATTGGTGTTTGAAGATTATCCTAAAACCATGATCAATCATGATGTAAGGTATACATATAGTTGCTTAGCTTTACAGAAATTAGCCTTCAAAGCATCTTTTAACTGTTGTTCTTTAAACACAAAATCTGAGTGAACAATGCAAGAAATGCAAGAAGTAATTTTCACATAAAGTCAAACTACTGGTGTAAATAGAACCAGTGCGCTGAACACCACACCATGAAACAAAGACTGTGAAAAAGCTAACATATTTTTAAGCAGCTAGCTCACACACATTTGCAAAACACATAAAATATCACATAAAATGTCCCATAATGTCGCATAAAATATATCCACAGCGGTATTACCTTAAACTTCTGCATGATATTAGCTGATCGCTTATTAATTTATTCTTAATCCAGGATTGTTTATTAGTATTTCAGACTGACAAAGCCAGCTAATTTACAGTTGGAACTGTAGAGAGCATTGCCAGAGGATTACACTGAAGTAGGATTATGGGTTTGATGGCCTGCCCATCGCAACAAGTGGCCAATAAGAGGTCAGCCAGGACAAGACATTTGCACCGGACTCTGTGTTGGCATGGTGTGTGTGTGTGTGTGTGTGTGTGTGTGTGTGTGTGTGTGTGTGTGTGTGTGTGTGTGCGCGCGCGCGTGTGTGTGTGCTCAGCGTACAGTGGTTATGTAAAAAATGTGCTTCAACAGCAGTGAAGGACCTCTACTGAGCTAATCCACTCAGGCATAAGTATATTACTTTAGTCAGCATTATTCAGTTCAGTAGGAGAAGCCCAGCGAAAGACATTTCAGCAATAAACACCTCCACTCCACATAGACATAGCTAACATAATGTGTAATTAATTTCTATGGTGTGCCTTATGTGATGTAGCATCTTATTTCACCATAGCAGAGCCTGTTATCAGAGCAGTATAAAGTTGCCCCCAGATGAATACAGGAACAGTAAATTGTTTTTTATTACCACTATATTTAGATTTGGGTAAATTAAAAACTTGTGTGTCTGGGAGATAAAATGTCTCTGGTGGTCTGTTTGAAAAGCTTCGCAGAAATACTTACTCCTTTTCTTCTCTCTGCATTTGACTCCTCAGCAGCTCTCTGGTACCTGAGAGAGACAGAGGGAGATGGGAACAACACTGACCTCTGCTGATTCAAGACAGTGTCAAAGAGAAGCGTAAAGGCTTTCATCACATTTCCTCTTTTAAAAACCTTGTATGGTGTTCAAGCATTGCATACTGTTAAACTTTCACTACTGTCTATTTTACCACTGTATACTCAGAGAACTGCTGGCCCACTTGTCCAACTCAGCATATATGATTTCTGAATAGATTTGATGCTCATCACTCTGGTATGAGCAAAAAACAAACAAACAAACAAAAAAACTAACAAACCTAGCTTTTGCAGACATCAATTTTTATAGTTTTATAAGGATGAGATGGAAATGAGTATCAGTAAATCATAGGGCTGTTATAGTTTTGGATCTTTTTTAAATAGTTTTTACTTTTATATAGTTTTCAATTTTTATTTCAATTTCAGTTTAGTAAGTTTTCAGTGTGGTTTTGGTAGGTTTAGCTTAGTTGTAGTTTCAGTTCTAGTTTTAGTATTTTTTATTTTAGGGGCAGTATTTTTTTATAAGTACAGGCTAATGATATAAGTTCAGAACAAATATTCTGTACATGTTTGCAACAAGTATTGTGTAATACAAAGAAGATATCATAAATTATTTTAAAATTGTATTTACATTCATTTTTCAATTCATCCTCAACCACTTGGTTTCATGGTGCACAAATTAATTGCATTAGCAGACTCAATAGCAATCTGAATTCAGACCATTTAGCTCAAAATAAATAAACAAACGAGAAAGCAAACAAATGATAAATAAATAAACAAGACTGCATTTTCTCCCAAACATTTTCAGCATGAGTTGTGCAAACAGCTATGGCATTGGCAACGCTGGCACTTCCTCTGGGACCAATGGGAGCCTAGCAAGTCGGCCTGAAGGATAGAGCCATCTAGTGGCGTAGTTAGAGTTCAGTAAAAACAGCCAAAAATTATCTGTTCAAAATTTGTTCTCTTTCTCACCGTGGATATAAACAAAAAGACTAAAATTAAAACATTTCATGTGTATTTATATTTTATTTTACTTAGTTTTACAAATAGCAAAGATAGTTTTAGTTCAGTTTTGTTTTTTTCACAGTGTCATTTTTATTTTATTTCTGTTTACAAAAATGTTTTTAAACACCTAGTTTTCATCTTAGTTTCAGTTTATGATAATAACCTCAGTTACCATCAGTATTATGAGCAAAGTCATCAGGGATCCATAAAGATTCTACTGCTTTGTTAGTATAGCTTACTGTGCACATTTCTTCCAACATGGCTCAAAGTAATGGCAGAGCTGAGTTCACTCTCAGCACTGTCTGCATCTACAAAGAGCGGATGCCTTATTCTGTGGCCAAGATGAAGACACAGTGTGCCAAAGTAGAGCTTAGTAGATATGTAAGCATACAGGGTTCTTTTCCATCCATTGATTTCATTCCCAAAACATATGCACTCAATATAAAATGAAACATAGTCATTATGGAAGCCATGTGATGTGTGGGCTTTACTCACTTGGAGAAGCGTTCTGCAATGGCATTACTCTTCCCTCTGCCACTGACCAGCGACAGCTCCTTAGCAGTGACACGTAAGGACTGTGACGCCCAAGACCGCCGACTGAACGGACCACTTTCCATCTCTGGCAACTGCTCGATTACCTGAAACACAAACACACACACACCCATACACAAACAGTATGTATTAGTACACTTATGATTACCCATTGTCTACAATCATTCCCTAACTAGGATCCTCACTACTAAACGTAAACCTTACCCTTAGCCATCACTTTATCATGCCAACATGGTTTGTGGATATAAAGGGACAACCTGCTCTCTGAGGTCACTGATCTGCAAGATAATCACCTGCTCAGGTCAGTTTCTCTCATAGACATCACCCACCACACCCCCACTACATGGCATGTGTTTACAAATAAGCACATGCACATACACATATACATGTGCGCTCATACACATATGCATGTATGCAAACACGCACACAGTGTCATTTATAAATTCAAGCCTGTAGATCAGGTCAGCATGTTTAAACTCGCACTCCAGCCTGTGCCGCTTGATTGCAAGATGGAAACACAAGATTTAAGCAGCTAAGCTGTTATTTTCTGAATCTGAGCATATCATCAATCTGACTCTGAGTAGTTAACTTGCAAAGGGCAACATTTACAGAGGACCAGAGAATGGCAGAGTGCCACAAACACTCGGTTAATACACACACACACAGTTGGTCTTTAATTGCACTCTGCAAACCCATACTTACATGAGCACCACAGACAGACGATAAGCCTCTGATAGTCTTTTTGTCTGGAGGGACAGAACATACTAAACAGCTCTTAAGGTATTCTGTCAGGCCATGAATCTCTCCTTTAGTGCATAGTGAGTCAGAAGAGACTGAAAATCTGCAAATTTCAGTTGTTAAATGTGCGCTGCTCAATCTTTTCGCTGTCGCTTATGATTGGAAAAATCTTTGAACGTGTCCTTGCCTTATGTTATAACCATGTGTTTCCGTATAAATCACCACTGCTGTAGCAGCTGGTAGGTTTTATCAACAATGCTTTTTCTGATTAACCGGGCCTTTTCACTGAGGTGCACCTATGTAATAGGTCACTGAGACACAAAGAGACACTGGCAACAAATAGTCTGAGGACTTTGGACTGAACTGAATGTCAACCTAGCACTGGCTCTGTAATATTGAAAAAAAACAAAAACAAAACAAAACGTTATACCTCTCACAAATACTGAAATGCAGATGACCTGCAGTCTGACCAATTTAGATGAAAATAATATTCAACTTCTCCCCAGATCATTTAATTTGTTGAATTCCAATATCTATCAGGTGCTACCAGGTTCTCATTGTAAGGGATCACACTGATTTCTCATGACATTAATATTTAGTCACAAGGAGGTTGTTGAACTTTGCACCAATTTCATATTTATTCATTTTACTTATTCACCCCGACAGATCAATTATCAATTAATATTAATTTACATATACTGTCTGGCTAGCATGTAGGTCTCCTGATGGGCAGAAGGCAGAGATTCAAATGAAAAACAAATAGAACACCCAACATAGACACAACATAGAGACGTGAAGGACTGTCCAGTGCTCAAGCATTTTGGTTAGGTTTCACAAGAGCCAGGGGCTGTTTGCTGTTGTTACAGGTTTTGTGGCCTGATTGGCAGGTTTACGTTGCTATCACTCAGTGGCATGCTGTGCTGTGTAAAATTAAGAGGGAATGGGCAACAGAGCATTCAAAGACATTGTCATTTGGTGGCCATGTTGAAAAAATGCAGTGATTCATTCCTTCTCTCTATACCCCTTAATCTTTTTAGGGTCTCAGGAGGTTGGAGTCTATCCCAACATCCACTGGGTAGAAGGCAGGGAAACACCCTGAATAGGTTGCCAGTCCATCACAGGGTTAATACAGACACATTCACACCTATGGATAATTTACAGTCTCCAATCTACCTGATTTGTGACTGTGGACTGTGGGAGGTAACCCACACAAACACGGGGAGAACAGGCAAAGCCCACAGAGAAAGGGCCGGGCCTGGAATCAAACCCAGGTCCTTCTTGCTGTGAGTGCACTATCCTGAGGAGAACGAGTTAGGTTGAGGTTGAACTGTCATCTACAACTAATGACAACTGAATTTCCAGCAGCAGGAAAGGCAATCATGATGCCATTACTCTACACACAATTTATTCAACTGATTCTGACATTATTTTGGGTGGACTGGTTTGGAAACCTGAAACAAAACAAATTCTTAATAGCATCATGAAAGTAGCAAACAATATCACTGACACTCAGCAGACCACCCGGAAATATTTATGACTGGTACTGCTCAAAGCCCACATAATTAAGCTGTACAAGCCACCCTTTGTAAGTCAAATAAGTTCTCATACAGCCCACATGCAAAAATGTGCTCAATTCTAACAGATAATGTGGTGTGTTGTGTGTTTCTATAATTGTTTTAACTCCTCAAAGGCCAGACATAAAAATTTTGAAGTTGCAGGTATGATTACTTGGCATTGAAAGAAAACCGCAGAAGACGCTTTGCCTCAAAGGTAGCAATAAACAGTTTCTTCTCTGAGAACAGGTGAATGTAATCTTTCGTAACTGACCTTGAACACAACATCTGTTCACGCTGAGGATTCTTCACTTCCATTTTTTAACAACTGCACACCTCACTGTGTGCTATCAGTTATTATTTGGTGTCTTGGTTCTCAGGATTCAGAAGAGAATTGTTCATCATCGCAAACATTGCCAAAATTGTCCACGATCGGAGGAATAACTGGATTTAGGCTGAATTTCATATTTAAAGTGTTTTTTCACTTACATTTTAAAGCCCCAATTCAAGCATTATTTAGCTAGGCTACAGGCTACTTTAAGTAATTGTATCAATAGAGAAATCTGAAAGTGAAAAAATATTTTCAATCCAATGTATCACCATGTAAACAAAGTCACACGCATGGTGGCGAGGTGAGGCGTACTGCAACTGGGGCTTCAAAACACATATCTG
The DNA here is from genome assembly GCF_046629955.1 of Centroberyx affinis. NCBI lineage: Eukaryota > Metazoa > Chordata > Actinopteri > Beryciformes > Berycidae > Centroberyx > Centroberyx affinis. Next base: position 286,580 of record NW_027278848.1, on the reverse strand, counting down.
GATATGAGTTTTTGAACAGCCCACCTGTGACTTTGCCTTGCTTGATAAACTAGAACAATCACCAGCATTTAGCTTTTGTCCCCATCTCTTGTTATCAGTGGAAGGTGAATACTAAGTTTGCTTCAACAGCAAGCAGACTGACCTTTAACCCTCACTTTTAGCCAAGTTCTCCTTAGCAACATGTAACCACAACAAACCCAGATATGACTAAGGAGAGGTCCACATTGTGCAACACATGATTGATGTAATGTACATCTAAATTAAATACATTAATCACAAAATGTCTGTTTATTGGAAAATGATTAACTGAGTGTAAACAAATAAAAAAATCAGTACTGAGGCAACGCCAGAAACAGCCAGCGACATAGGACACATGTTGAGGACTCTGACATTGAGTCCTGCCCAACAGTGAGTAGCCTTCATGTTATTTGAAGAACAGTAGAGATAATTACAAGACTGTAGCAATTGTCAACACTTTATGGTGGAAGGAACATCTTGATACAGAGCCAGATAAAGTTAGCATTAGTGGTGATCGACTGAATTTTGTGGCTTTTGACCTACACTATACCGCTTCACTTATAGCTTTTTGCTTACAATTAATCTTTAACTTTGTTATACAACCATGTGTGACTTTAGTTCCATTTTGTTTCAAGAGTAGCAATTTCTAGCACATTAATAGTGACCACTGTGTTTGGGAAATTGCCCCTAATGTGATTACAAACTCAGCAGCTAGATAACAAAAGGAAAAGGCATAGATATCTTGACAAAGATGGGGAGTTCTTTGAGTGGCAGGAATGAGTATGCGCACATGCGGAAAGTGGAAATTCAATACCTGAACCTATACACTCAAAGGCTCACCCGCCCATTTGAAAATGTCTAGTTTTTGCAGTTTGAAAAGCAGCACCTGCTAGAGAGTTATACATATGTTTTCATATCCTTGATTTTAGTTCTCTCTTACCTGTGCGAACTTCCGATGATTCACTCCTTTTGTGAAACCTTGAGACACCTGACACTTTCAGCGAGTGTCTCACCGTCCGCTGGAGTGTATGAGGTGGAGTGAGCAGAAAGGTGTCATGGGAGTGGAAGAGGCAGGTCATGTGATTTTCTGCACCAATGACCTTAGGTATTGCATTTCCCCTACCTGGTACATTGTGTGTGTGTGTGTGTGTGTGTGTGTGTGTGTGAGTGAGTGTGTGTGAGACTGTGTGAGTGTGTGTGTGCATTTGCACGCATGAATGTCACCCAGCAAAATTCCTGAAAACAATAGGCAATAACTCCCGAGGCAATAATTGATCTAAGAGTTACAAATAGAAAAATAACTAAATAAATAATATAACACCAACCCATTATGGAAAAGTGGTATTTTATACAACTTAATACCTTCATAAAGCTGATATGATAGGAGGACGTGGGAAGGTTTAGTAGGAAGATAGGTGAAGAGAAAGCAGAGCAATGGGACAGAAAGGAAAGGAATGGAGAAACAGACATAGCGAGAAGCTCAGGTTTCTCTGCACAGTTTGTATGAGGGAGCAGAACTGAAGTCCCCAGGGACTGGCAATGCAGTGATGTATGACAGAGTTTTGTTAAACACTGTTTTTGTCACTTTATGTGAAATGCTTACTCATAGTACATTATAAAGTTTTATGAACTCTGATTCAGGTTTTTTTTGTGCCCTTGAAGTAAAGTCAAATAGTTACAATGTATTGTAGTGCTTTGGAGCCATGTGTCTTCTAGCTCTCAACAGCACAAAACCAAAAGTATCTAAAGCAGAGTGAATGGGCAATGAATATGAAAACTGTCTTGACGTGTTACCATTGCTACAACACTCTAGGCAACTACCTGCAGAACAACAGGACGTTTTAAATAAAAATAGAATATCAAATATATTTGATCTTACATAATTTGTTGTGATGGGTATAAAAAGAGGCTGTAGTTGTGCATTGTGCAGGCATTAGATGATTGTGTTAGCCTTGCCTTGAGGCCAGCAGGATGACATAGTGAGGAGGGAGACCATCCTTTCAACTGGAGGACCCAGGTTCAAGCCGTTGTGTTGGCAAGCATCCACTCTGCTGAACTGTCCTTGAGCAAGACACCGTGTCCCTACCAGCTCCAGGGGCACTGCTCTGAAACTGACCCTTCACTCTGACCTAGGACAAGTGAATAGAGAATTTCATTTGTCATTGCACTTTTGATATTTAAAAAATGTATGCTGTTTTCAGAACACTGTCTTTGCATTACATAGATTGGGAACTGTTAGGCTGCAGTGACTCATAGACAATCATTCAAATTGATCATCAAACAAAATTAATGGTTCAGCAAGCTCTATATTACACTACACACAAGCATTTAACTTAACATAAAGGGGGCAAAACCACATGAACAGGAGTTCATTAATCTAACACACATATGTGCAAGAATTGAAATTAACTGAGAGTGGACAAAAACATATACAGTGCCTTGTAAAGCTTCATAATGTACACAACAAGAGTTCCTATGGCTTTTTGGCAGGCAGTGCCTTACTGAGGTCACAAAATTCCTGATCCCATAATGAAATATGAAAACTTTTATGTCATGTTAATGTTTAGGGTTGGAATATTTCATTTCTCAAGACACAAATCAGTCTGCTCAACAACAAAGAAAACATATATGAATAAAGAAACCAATAGAAAATCATATTTGAAACGTAGTTGTAGTTATATAGGAGTTCAGTTGGAATTCGTCCAATTACTATATTATTATTTTATTGGAATCCTGTCGATTTTTTTGACTAGCACACAGTATTCATACAGGGGCTTCTGTATAGTCCAAAAGCCACTTTTATTCATTTGAAAATAATATTTCTACAGTAATTTTCTATTATTACTTATTTTTTATTATTACAGTAAAATTTTCGTTTGATTGGGGATTTGTCAAGGGAATTGCATACTTGCAATCCCAAGGTGGGACATTTTGCATCATGAGCAAGGATTTCTCTTTTAGGACAAAAACACAGTAATTGCAAAAGAAAAAAGGTAATGGCATAGGTTATTGTAGGCTATTTGGTGTCAGACAACATAAAGAATTAATTATTTTATTCTCTTCTCACTGTGTGAAAACATTAAGAACATGTTTATCAAATGAATGGACTTTTGTCTCGAATTTTAAAATGGTCTAGATTAATAGGACAGGAAAGCTCACTGAAAATGGACCCTTTCCATTTTCACATAAATTAGTGACTTTAGCCGACTGTTTTGTGTCTGTGAAGCCTCAGAAGCTGGTCTCGAATACCAAATGTTTTAATTCTAGCATTCTAAATACAATTCCGAAGCAGAGTCTAACATACACCCTAAATGCAATTGCACTGAATTGTACTGAATGGACCTGATACAGTCGGCTTTGTAACATGGCACAGAAACGGGCTTTGGAACGGCGTGGATAATGAAGTCTGATATTTGTCATTTTAAGTGTTCAGCCCTTCCTTCCTTTTCTGCGTCTCTTTACCCAGTAGTCGCCTGCATCTGCTGCAAACTGAGACAGGCCCGATCGACCACGAAATAACCAGCTAACGATACGTTGGAGCTCCTGAACAATAGTAGAAATAGATTAGCAAGCCGAATGATGTCCATTCTTACAATCGGCGCTCTCTTCGCATAGGGAACTGATTGAAGAAATCGTTATTATGATGACCCTTTTCTCCTCGCTTGAGAAGGCTTTCCTGTGTGGGGGAGTGGGTTACATCCTGTGGCGTTTCCTGTGTTTGTAAACTAGACGGGATCGAAAACGTCGGACGAGTGAAGCTCTAAGGTAGCTAAATAGCTGTTTATTTTTCATCGATGCTCGATGGATTTTAATTGTGTAGTCAGTGGTTTGCTGTTTGATATAAAATTTACTCTCGAACTAGGCAGCAAATGTATTTAGCTAATGTTACAGCGTCAGTGTTAGCCAATGCTAACCAGCTAGCAAACGTTAGCTAAATCAGCGGGAGGGGGAGGCGCTCGCAACGACGGCCATCACGAATATCTTTATCGCTGAATCTTGTCTTGAATGAACTGAGCTTGTGCCTTATTTTATGACCATAGTGGAAAGCTTTAATCGGACAATTAGTTCGGTAGATAATTTGCCAGAGCTAAGCTTTCGAACAGATGACCAGGTGGGGACATAACATTGTTCAATTACTACACTGGGCGAGGGCGCCAGCGAGTGGCTAGCTAGCTAGCTAATGTTAGCAAGCTCGTCCAACATCGGTAAAGCTAGGTTGAGTAACGTTAGCAGTGTTAAGGCCATTACAGTCAGTTATGTGATATAAACTGCGCATATTGATCCTCACGCAACACTATGTTAACGGTATTGCATTTATTCTGCTGGAAACTAACGTTACACTATGGTGTAGCTGTTAGCTGCCTGCCTACTAGCTAACGTTAGCTATCTATTTGCTAGTGCCGTTAGCTACCTAACGCAAATGGCGAAAGCAGTGTAACGTGAGGTAACGTTAACGTAACTTGCTAAATCTGTGCCTCTACTTGGCTACCGTTAACTTTGTGTTAGCTTGCTAACGTACATGTAACGTTAGTGCTTTTAAAGCATTAGCAGACAGACCTTGCATCGACGGTGCTTCACAAGATTCGAGTAACGCTGTTATTTGTTCAGTAAATTAATGGCCTCCTCGCAACACATTCAGACCAAGGAAAACATACAGACGTGTTTTAGATTAGATGAGTATAGGCCCCGAGCTTTGCTTTCTTAAGTCTTCGTACCCAGTCCAACATCCGTCAGAAAATTAAGTTAGATAAAAAATATGTAATACCGCATTTACGCCCACCAATAACGTTAACTTGCATAGCAAAAGTGAAGCGTAGCCTATTCAGTCTTCCCGAGACTCAGTTTAGTATTCTAAGTACACATGATAAGTTGATCACATTTAACTAGAATGATAGTAGGCAAGGTTTTTTGTTGTTTTTCCTAGCTTTTGCATTTAAACTTTACAAGGCGAATGTAGTAATAACTAGTTTTGGAAAGGGGGCCTCGCCCTCCCCCAATCACCTATGAAAACAACAGAAGAAGCAGACTCGCAGCAAATCTGAAAACTGTTCCCACTGTGCTGTTCACTTTTTCACGCATTGTTACTTATTGTTAGCTGTATAGTGTGCTTTAAAGCAGCACCCTTTCGTGTTTTTGGTTAGGATTAGTAATAACTTTAAGATATAAACTGTAGATTCGTTGAAACGTGTGTTATGACTTTTGTTCAATACTCTCAAGAAGTCTTGCTTTATCGCTAATTACTCTTACACATGGTATGTTTAGGTGAGGAGCAATGGTTTTGAGTGCACTTCGACTTCCATTGTATTTTTAACTATTAGATGTTTTGAGTGCTGTTTAGGTGGACACTGATCATTTTTCAATGTGTGTGTACAGTATATATATTTCCTTGGTGTGTGTATCCATTTACATGTGCATCTTTATACCTAACACTGGGGCTTACAGTCAAATTTTAGTTTGTGCTGAATTTCTGCCTAGTGTTATTTCATGCTTACAACATTGCTATAATACTTTAATTATAGTCGTTTTTATTAAAAATGTGTCAATTGGATTTTATAAAATTTCATGCTTGGAGGATCTGCTCCAGCTTCAAATTACTAGGTATATCATCAAGCATACTCATAAAATTAAATTATTTTGTAATCTGAGCTGTAGAGGTTTTAGCCTGTCTCCTTCTCTCAGCCCATTTTCTTTTGCTCTTTTTTTTCTGTGCAATACCTTCTCATCTTCTCAGGTTTCAACTTAATTGTTTCCCGCAAATCTTACCGAATACTTGTATACAATGCCAATTGTCACTAAATTCGATATCAGTTAATATGGAGTACAAAGGGACCTATTATACTGCACATGCAAGCACATATTATTGTGTGTATATTTATTTTAGAAGAGTACTTTGCCTAGTTAAGATCTGCTTGTTGGTTTTGTGGTCCCAGTACATCCAGGTGTGTTGTGTGGTTGGATTGGGGCACTAATGTTAACTATATGTTTACTATAATTTTTTGTGAACTAGTGAGGTTAATTGGATTATTGGTAGCTATCTAGCTATGCTAAATAGAAGTAGTATAAGATACACAGATATTGGTTCTTCTGTATAGTAGGCAGGATATTAAATTCTATACCCTAATCACAACTCAGATATGGGGAAATTGTTTAATGTCTAGGGATTTGTTTGAAAGCAAATGGTAGTGACAGTCTATAAATTGCTTGCCTTGATCAACTAAGGTAGCTCAGCTACTAGGTAAACAGATTATTAATCAAACAATAACCAATAAGCTGTGTTCATGTTTTTGTTTTTTTTTGTTGATGGGAAATGCATGAAGGATCATAAGACTGCTATGAACAAAATCGAAGCTAAATCTACAGTTATTAATATCTGTTATTTGTACAATTAGACAATATTGACGTGTATCATATTTTGCAACAAACGTGAAATGTAAATGTGAAAAAATTAAATTACCCTAACTGGAGTTAATGGAAGGTGTAACAGCCCATGATGCCGTTGTAATTTAATGTTTGTCTGTTTCATCCACATCCTCCTCTTCCTCAGTTTAAATGCTAGATGAGTGAGGTGGGTGTGGCTTCCCACCAGACCGACCATCCTGACTGACGGATCTCTGGATGACCTTGTCCCCACCCCTGTCCCTGCGCTCACATACACCGTTCCCACAGCAATGTCACATCTGCCCAGCAGCTCAGTCCGCGACCATATGAAATGGGTTTGTTTTAAGAACACCAAAATGGTTACAAATAACATTATTTGCAGTCATGTGTCACTCAGGATGTTGTCGTTGTTGACGTAACTCGTTAAATGCCGTGTGAATGGCAAAATGGCTCATGTGCAGACTACATACAATTACAGCCTGTTTTTAATGTTTGGTATAGGTGGATAAGTTTTGTCCTTAAATCTGCTGTCTTTTGTTTCCAGGCGGGGCTGCTTGGCTGTGAAGCGGTCCTTTCCAGCATGGCCCTGATGCAGGCCAGCTCCATGGCCGGTCCGCCCAAAAAAATGATGGCTCCGCTTGGCCATGGACCACCGCAGAGAGATGGCCCTGACCGTGGGCCCCAGAGCCATATGATCCTCCCATCTGGAATGAGCTGTCCACCCCTGGTTAGGACACACTGGGGAAATGTGGAGTGGAAATGGGGCTATTTTGTTTTGTGTTTTTTAATATTGTAAAGGGTATAACCCCCTGCCTTCATAAAACTGAAAACACAGTGCAAGGAGTTTCCCTTTGAATGGAGACAGAATTTCAGATTATTGTTAAAATTGAATTTTCTAGTTGACACTGTAAAGTAATCAAGTTACCAGCAACGAGTGCAAAGTTTTAACTTTCTGCTGCAGTGTATCCAAAAGTTAGAAGGCAGTGATGTTTGCCCACCCCAGCATTACTTTCAAACCACCTCCACTTTTTGTTTTTGTAGTATTTTACCTGTTGAAAAGGAATGTGAGTTAAAATCATACAAGCTGTAGAGGATATAAAAAGCATTATCTTGACAGAACCACAGTCACACTGTGCATAAGGACACATTTAAGCAAGTTATTTTCCGGGAAGGCTAGTCAATAGATAGAAATAAAAAATTTTAAAAAAGCCTCAATATTTCCTGTATTAGTAGCTCTACATAAGCCTCTACAAGCTACACCTGTTAACTATTGATCTAAAACCTTGCTCTAATCAACACATTACTTCATTATATGCCTCAGTGATCAGAACATCTCCCAATTATTTTTCTCAGTCATAATCCCTTCCTGCTATTACTAAAACCATGATGCACAATTTACAATCCAACTATTCAACACTAGCGTCTTTATCTAGTTGTGGGGAAAAACATGCACATAGCAGAGGTTCACATGTATCATTCATTTCACTCATGCCTTGTTTAGATATTTTGTATTGTTTGTTAAAGTAAGGGAAACTTATTTGAAGTAATATAAAATAAGTTTTGCCATGGCATTATAATGCACAGTCTTTGAAGATCTTTGTCTCAAGCTTCTATTTTTTGTGATCACTAGCTCATCCGGAAGGAAGGTGAATTCCAAGCTCCCCGCCTGCTGGACGAGAAGGAGATGAGGGCCAACGAGGACATGCAGCTGAAAAAAAAGAACAGGAAGTCAGGAACGCCCTGTAAAGTGAGAGAACAAGAAGGAAGGGGAGGGAAGGTCAGTGGCTATGAATGTTAGAGAGGAATGGCCTGTGTGCAAACATGCACAGTAGATATCACAGTAGACATGGTAGAAAATGTGGCTTTTGGCCCCTATTTGTGGTTTTGTAGAGCCATTTAACTTTTTAGTTTGCCTGATCTGGGGCTTTCATGTGTGCACATTTTGTTTGTGTGGGGGTGGGGGGAGGAGTTCAGGGAAGATGTGGAGGGGGTGGAGGATCTCTAGAGAGGAAAGAGGGGGAGGGGAATGGAGAGAAGAGGAGCACAATAACTGCAGTTGTGTGCATAACAGGGGGAGCAGTAACAGGAGGGCATTAGACCACTGGAAGGGTTGGTGGTTTTTGTCTTTAAAATGAACATGTAGTAGAAAATAAATTTCAGGCCTCGTGCATTCATACCCACTACAGTTTTGGATTTGTTGATGTTTTATGTTTTATGTATTTTACAATTTTTATTGTATTTTTCTATTGGCTTAATGTTGTGTATATGCATGATTACTTTCAGCGTTCTGTGTGATCATCCATTTTCAAGTGAATCAAAATTCCCTCTCATTACTGAATTACAGGCACTGTAGATTTTCACCAGATCTAGTAAAAATGGTGTGTGGGTGTTACAGGAGACATAATGGCTCCCTCAACAATGTGCCAGAGAGATGAGAAATGTACTGCATCTCAGGTTATATAATTTGTGTGGCATTTGAATCAGATGCTGAACTGCTATTCTTTGTTGTTCTCCTTAGGGTACAGGTGCAGATGAGAATGGTCCATCATCCAAAGTGCAGAAAAACTTCATCTGCGATCACTGTTATGGAGCATTTAGGAGTGGATACCACCTGAAGAGACATATCCTCATTCATACAGGTATGTGTCATGCGTGGAACAACCTGCCTTTACAGTATATCCATGAGCATTTGTAATGCCTGATTACATAAAGCAAATTTGTAGGCAGAGGCCCTCAGAGCTTGAGTAAGTTGGACTGAATCTAGGAGTGTGCAGCAACTGTAAGGTTTTGCAATGGCCTGCTTAAAGAGCTTGTTTGGTATTAGCTTTTGCCTCACAGCTAATTGGTGGTATCTGTGGGGACCTTTCACTAAAACTGGTGCTCTTCGGTTTAGGGGAGAAGCCGTATGCTTGTGCCATATGTGACATGAGGTTTATTCAGCGTTACCACCTGGAGAGACACAGCCTCATTCACACGGGTATGCGTCCTCTAACCGTACCCATATTACATAAATCAGACTACCTGTGTAGTCTTCCACTTGAATCAATGGACAGCAAAAGATGCTCAGGGTTCATTTTGTCTGTGGACAGTAATTTCCAACAAAGCAAAAAAAAAAAAAAACCTATTTACCCCTAAATATAAAGCACAGGATTTCTCTTGTACATATTGGTCCCCCAACACCAGAAGAAAAATTAATGACGGTGATGGTCTATTTGTGAAAGCATCACCGCACAGGCCGCACAAAGCATGTGATTGTTCAATTTTTGACGTTTGTTTTAAATCTTTTTTGCATTTGATTATTGCTTTTTAAATGAAAATCAATGCATGGACATCAAAGGACTATATTCCTAATTATTTACTTAAAATGTAGAATGAGGCCTTACAACGTTTGCACAGTATCAGCATTTGCGTTGTACCCTTTGACACTGCATTCTTTGTTTTTCATTGTTTTAAGAGTATGCACTGTGGGTAAGTCAACTTCCAACCTAATAGTTTGTTTACAAAAGTTACCTATTGCCTCCTGTATTGACAAAATGAAATGCATTAATAGTCAACTAATGTTGACCAAATTAACCCTATTCAGTTGGTGAGGTTTATATGTTACAGTTTTATATTCCAATATCCCAATAGCTTGAGTAAGCAGCTGGTCGTCCATGGCAACAATGCATCTGTTCTTTATATCCTCTACTTAGGAAAATTTATCTAGTCAAGTGATTTTCGCATATTGTGCAGACTGAATAGCTAATAATTTTATGCTCTGTGTGCATAGGGGTGAAGCCGTACGCTTGTTCCATGTGTGACATGAGGTTTTTCCAGCGTTACCACCTGGAGAGACACAGCCTCACTCATACGGGTATGCGTCCATTTACCGTACCCATTTCAGGTTAAACCAACATTCCCCAGCCAAATTTCCTTTACGAGTCCAATAGGAAAACCCTTTTAAAATCCAACCTAAACCGTTCATATTTTGGACTAAACGTTGCTTCTTTGTGTCTAACAAAATTTTTAGACGGTCCAGTAGGATTGCAATTTGCATATGACAGTCCAAAAGGATTATTCCTATTAGTTAGGAGTCCTGTTGTGCAAAAATCAGCATTTGATGTGGGTCTTGTGTTATTCTTGCCTTAGGAGTTAATACCTCAGGCCATTGGTTTTCCTTAACATTATGAAAATAATTTGTGCCTACTTGTGCTGATTCATGTGTCTTATACTTCCATTGTGTTTTCAGTTGTACTGGACACCCCTTCCATTGTGTCACCTTTTCCCGAAAAATTGCTGTCTTGCTTTATAAAGTTATGGCCCCCCAGTTTTAGCCTTTCTTTGCGTACTGCAGTCCCTACTACTGCTGAAAGTCGCTGTGTGATATATGGGTACACCCCATTACACACCTTTGGTCTATAATGGATTGTGACGGAGAGTTTCATAGTACTTTTGTGATGGAGGGGTTCTTCCATCTTTGATTTAAATTACGTTTTAGAGCTTGTGACACACATTAGAACAGAAGTCCTAGCAAAAGCATGTACTTAACACTGTATGTTAGGTGCTGATTTCAAACAGTAGGGGGAGAATATGAGCAACATTTTCATTCTGAAATACTGAAATCAAATTTGCTCAAACACTGAGAGACTGCAATGTCTCAGATAAGAAAAGGTGAAAATGTATCAAATGTAGTGTTATTTATGGGGTTTCCCTATTCAATATCTCAATAGAAAAAAGATGCTGAGCAACGGTCTGAGGTATTAACTCCCATCAAGGTATGAATTGCAAAGAACCCACAAGCCAAAATGCCAGTAATGATCTTTTAAATTATTCTAGACTAGGAAGTATTATTGATTGTTCTCATTAAGCATCTGTCCTTTTAAGTGACTACTACAGAAGCACTGGATCTTAACCATTTTTTTTTTTTTACATATAAAAGCCATGCGTGTCGACATGTCTGCTGTATGTGCAAGACATGACACATGACAAGGTGTCCATTAAAGTATTGTAATGGACCTTTAGAGGCAAATAAATACCCGATATGAAGAAATATTTTATTGGACCCCTCAAAGTGTATTATCCCGCTTGTACCATTGCCGCTCGCCAACAAAAAAAATCACAACTATTCAATCATAACTGCTTGAAGAAAAATTTAACCTGGCTTTATTTTCTGCTATTTTTTAACAAGATTATTTCCTTGACAACTCCTTTCCTTGCAATTTCCTAGCAACATGTGACTGCCGCTTCAGCATGCTAGCAGAGCTGGCAGGGCGCGCTGTCAGCCATAAAACACTGGGCATATCAAAACTTGAGTAAAACCTGCACATGGTAACACAAAACGACTTCCTAGCATAAATATGTAGTGACTAAGATATTCGTTAAAACTATTTTTCATTCATAGATTTATCTACGGTAGTTGTGGAGCTCAGTAGGATTTTTGAAGCTAGTGGCATGGTTTCACTGCCACAGTGTAAGAGAAGGGGGTGGGTGGTTACATTGTAACATGAGGACAAAATAATGCTATGTTTGGGGGAGTAGACCTTTCAGCAGACTTGATTGCTAAATAGGGTATTTTGAAGGGACCTTGAATATCTGGGTGTGTGAAACACACCAGTGCATGGCTTTAATGGAATGCTCAGACCCTGCAATGCATTAAAAATAAATGTGTTAAATAAATGTCCCCCAGCCAGATACAGTCAGATTTGAGTAGCTGATTCACCTAGGCCATGGTATAATATGGGAATAGTCCTTTGATGTCCAAGCCTATTTGACATGCAGATTTATTGCTGCACAACTCATGTGTCTAAGATGTGATTGTCTGGCTTTTGAACTCTGGTTTTTTCATTTTGTGAATATGTAGTTGCTCACAGCTCTTTAGATGCTTTTTGTGTAGGTTTAAGGCGGCGATCAGATTGGAAGCTTTTAAAAGCTAAGGTGGATCATCACCCTGGAGTCCTAGTGAGCAACTACACTTATACCTGTTTATGCCACCATTGAAAATTGAGTTAAAGTGTGGTACATTGAAGTTGAACCAAGTTCAACTCAAGATGCCAAACACTGCTCACCACAATGCTCCAAATGCTTGTTTACACTCACCACAGAAAACAGTGGAGAAGTGTTCGCTAGTGTTTCTGCTTCAGCTTGCCAGTGTGATCGCCGTCTAAGCGCTTCTTTGCTACCTTGCTACTGACCTGTATGTCTTGTTGTAAACATACCTGGCATATATCCTGTTGCCGTTTTTCTTTCATGATGTAGGCCAGATTCTTTGAAGAGCAATGTTCCTCATAACAACCACTTTCAATCATTAGAATTAAAGCAAATCAGCCCCTCACATTAAACTTTGATTAGAAAGTGAAATATCTGCCAGGTTCTAGTGATTTAATGCCTTGTGAATAATGCTTCCCCTTGATGCAAAAGGAACCTCCCAGCTAATATGTTGATGCTTTGTGTATGTAGGGGTGAAGCCGTACGCTTGCTCCATGTGTGACATGAGGTTCTTCCAACGTTACCATCTGGCGAGACACAGCCTCACTCATACTGGTATGCGTCTGCTCACCCTAGCTCATTAGACTGTGGTTTTTTAAAGATGCCTTATCTTTTGGAGTGATAGCGCACAAATTAGGGTTGGAGTTGTCTAATTGACTAAGAGCTTCAAATATGTACACTTTACACTATATATTCACAAACTTCATATATCATAGATGCATCCAGGACATCTGTTGGGACTCTTTCCTCATCTGAGACATGCCATTTTCAGTTGTTGATTGATGACTACATGCAGAACTGAGCAAAAGTTTATGACGCTGTTACTCTACTTATTGTTCATCGTTTTATTCCAAAGCATAAAGTATGATTAAATGATTTTATTAGATCTGATTCTGGACTGAAGATGAATAAGCTAGATAAACATTCTTTTGACCGACATAATTTGTTCCTCTTGTAGAGATCTAAATTCCGGATATTGGTAACAGCTGGTTTGTTGAAATTCTCTCATCTGTAGATGCACACACTGAGGCGGGGCAAATGTGTGAGAATTGCTTCAAGTCGGAGATACTTTGATACACTGCACATGCACAGCAGCAGCTAATGTAAAAAAAAAAAAAAACACAAATTAAGGTTTAGAGTTAATGCACAATGTGCTGGCTGACGGTTTGTGAGTGGGATATCTGAATCTACACAACGTCAGCTTTTCCCCTGCTGAATGCTCTGCTTAGCTTTGTGCAATTGATCCTCTGTTGTGCCTAAATTCTGACTGAATTGACCCAATTCCCGGTCACAGCACACATAACCAGCATCAAAAGAAGCATCTGTTTCTCAGGGTGATATAAATTGATGTAGATGCATCAGAAGAGCTATCTGAAGGGAAGAGTTGATGGTTATGTGTTGAAACGTATTTGTCATGTTTCTAGCTAATATTTTCATACTTTTATGTGTGTAGGGGTGAAGCCATACGCTTGCTCCATGTGTGACATGAGGTTTTTCCAACGCTACCACTTGGCAAGACACAGCCTGACTCACACGGGTATGGGTTTGCCCTTTCTTGCTACATTAGAGCCCAAATACCCGGGGTACTGAAGTATAGCAGTTCCTCATGTAGACTGATAGCACAACAAACTTGAGTCTGGCTTTTAAAACTATTCATAGGCATCAAGCCATGTTTATTGTTAGGGCATGCAGGATATCAGGATATTAGTTTTGCCTTAACTTTTTTTAAGTAGTATTTTGGCCAGCATTTCCCTGGGTTGCCTGGATTGCTACTTAAATGTTATGCTTGGAAATTCCATATTTGACTTCAGTGTCTAAAGAAATGTTTCTACATTTGCAAGCAGCATGTTTGCATTGAAAAAAAGATGTTTTATTGTTTTCAGTAAGGCCACTTGTTTAAGCATTTTGACATAGATTATGAATGCATTGAGTGTGACATCAGATTGCTGCCACTGCTTTTGGCATGTCTGGCTACATGAAATGAATGGGTGTATCCTGTTCAGTTTTCATAAAAGTTTTTGCTCTGTGTGTGCAGGGGTGAAGCCATATGCTTGCTCCATGTGTGACATGAGATTTTTCCAGAGATACCACCTGGCAAGACACAGTCTCACCCATACGGGTATGAGTCTTACCTTAACCCTCTCACCTGACATTACCAGGGCTTCTAGAGATTTGCCCTGGTGCCGAGGCAGTGCCTACCTGTGAGAGTACTTTCACACATAGGAGCATGTCTGTGTTGTAATATTCAATCCGTGTTTTGGATTATTGAATATTTGGTGAAATACAATTTAAAGCTTCAACACTAGTAGCTTAAACACTCCTGTTTTCTTTTCAGGTATAATTCATTTCATGGCATTTTCTAACTGCTTTTAGGCTATGACACATTTTTTTGTCTTTTATGTATGGAGAATAGTTGGTCATGGGGTCTTGTAATTAAGTAAAACTGATCAATGTATGTTAAATGACATATTTTGTGTACATGGTTCATGAGAACAGATTCTAAAGTTTGGTACTGTATGCGTTTAGGGGTGAAGCCATACGCTTGCTCCATGTGTGACATGAGGTTCTTCCAGCGTTACCATTTGGCAAGACACAGCCTCACTCATACTGGTATGCTTGTATTAATTGTTACCCTCTGACTTATGACAGGACTTACACTTACACATTTTTTTTTTATTGATAAGCCTCTTTATGTCATATACAATACCATAATTATGCCATTGTTGATAAACTTCCCTTACTAAAATGAAAAAATATGATAATGGAACTTTAGGCTTTGTTGGAAACTGTCCACTGAAAAATGACTCTGACATCTTTCTGTCAGTTACTTTGTATTGTGAAAAAAAATTTAATTGTACTATTGCATGTGTAGTCAAATTGTATTGTTCAGTAACATGTTAGATATTCAATTAAAGGCACATTACACTTAAAAGTATAAAACATTCAGGCATCAATAGTCTTTAAAATGTCACGGCAAAAGATGCTACATTTTGACACAGATTGAGCGGTGGCACATCTTAAAAGTTAAGGCACTTTAAAAAGCTTCAGTATGAAACTAAAATTGACTTTTCACTCCCATCTATGTGTGTGGTGTGACCAAATAGAATTACATCTTGTCAAAATCTTATACTGTGAGACCTTCTTTTCATAAAACAATGGGTGTACTTTTTCCTTTGGAGTGATGAAGTGAAGAGATTGAACCCACTGATAACAGAGCTCTTGATATCTGAAAGTTTCTTAGAATCTAACTTTTTTGTGTAATGTCCCTCAGTGAATTATAGCTGTAATAAGGCATGCAATTATCAACTTCTTGAATGCTCTTTCATCTTGTTGTTCAAGCATTTAATATTAAGTTGAAATATCGCTAATATTTTTGTGCTCTGTTTAGGGGTGAAGCCGTACGCTTGCACTATGTGTGACATGCGGTTTATACAGCGTTACCAGCTGGAGAGACACAGTCTCACTCATACAGGTATGTCTTCTGGATTCGAACCCTGACCCCTCTCTCTCCCTCACTTTGATCATGCATGAGCCCCACATGGATTTTTACATGGCTGCATCAAACTCGAGTTTGTATTGCCTTCATTTACTATATTGACTAGTGCTAATATTTCAGATATAGAGCAGCATCTACAAGGAGCTCCATAAGTACTTGAACAGCAACATATTTTGTATGTGAAATGACATATATGACCATGAGGCTAAAATGCAGACAGTCTGTTTCAGGTTGAGGTTTCATTCAGCTATATTTGATAAACCAGTAAATGTTAGAGTGCTATTTGTAAGCATTGGGGTGCCAAAAGGATTTGGAAAGATTGTAATTTTGTTCATTGAAGTTGTCATTATTAGTATGTTGTCAAAAAAAGTTAAAATGTGTGATGGCTTCTCGATGTCTACAAGTCGTGAACCTTACCATAGTTTACTTTCCATACTTATATGCATTTGAATGTATCTTTGCAAGAACTCAGCTGTGACTATGCTTGGTTGAAATTCAGGTAGAATTTTCTTGTAGAGTTCAATTGGAAAAACGTAGTTGGGAGAAACTACCTGTAAAGTTATTCATGGCTTACTTTGTAAGGCAGAAATGGCAGCCGCATAATGATGAGGCTGGTTGGATTAATCAGATTGTTGTTTAGGCTGTCTGTAATCATTCAGACAGTCATATACTTCATCTGCCTCTGAGTAATTCAGAGTCAAATGCCGTCTACAGCTTGATTCTCATAATTACATGAAATGCATAATGAGTTGGAACAGCTTGTGAAAATACGATTCTAAGACTCTGGTGGTGTCTGTGGGTTGCAGACTTATAAAAGTCATTGCACATTAAGATTATTATTATTATTTTTTGAATAATTAAAATAATTAATGATTGAATCTTAATATTTCTCCATTTCATAACATCAAAAAAATTAGAACAGATTAACAAAATATTCTCCTGTCTGAAAATAGCTTCACATTAAAGTATTTTTTCCCCAAAAAAATTTAGTGCCACTTTGACAGTCCATCCACACTTGCATCTAAGTCATCGTGTCATTTCACATTCCAAGTAGATAAAATATAAATCACTGTGTTGCTATCCAAATACTTGTGAGGTTCACTGTTCATCTTATTTGAGAACAGGTTCTATGGAAGATACTACTACTTTGTACTACTTTGTCAATTTGTAATCCTAAATGTTTAAAGGTTAGTTTATGGAGCATTTTGTATACCCTGAAAATCCCAGGCTAGTTTTTCTATGGTGGATTTCAGGACAGTGCCAGTTAAACTAAATCAAAGAGCTGTTTATGTTAAATACATGAGAATTCCTCTGCAAAGCATTGCCAAATCTTGTTTTGTGTGTAGATGTTTACCAACTGCCTAAAATTGTCTTACCTCTCGATCAGCGTGACAAAAATTCAAGTTTACCCTTCACAAATCTATTTTGATCAGCTATATTTAGTATTTATGTATGTATGTATATATGTGAACACAGACTCCCGGTAGCATAGTGTGATAAACTTAAATACTATTGTACTCAGAGCAAGTTGGAATGCGCTCATTAAGGACTTTAATTTGGCTCGATCATTTGTCTGGTAATTTTTACAGGTTTGGTGATTGTAAATGATTAGGTACACTTGTTATCTATACAGGGTATCTCCATTATCCCACAATCTTGCTAATTTGGACATTGGCCTTGGACCTATCCCAATTACAGTTTTACATAAATCAGATGTGAAAATGTAATGTTCCAATTGGAATGGCAGATATATTTTGAAATATGCTGGAAGGTCCACTGTTGGACAAAGCGCTGATGAGTGCAACCAAACTTTACTAAGCATATTGGCATTAGTAAAGTTTAAAATCGATCATTTTTGGCAGTTGAGTTATTTTTATGCTAAAGTTGGTACTTTGTGTGCATAGGGGTGAAGCCGTACGCTTGCACCATGTGTGACAAGAGGTTTTTTCAGCGCTACCACCTGGCGAGACACAGCCTCACTCATATGGGTATGCGTCTGCCAATCTTACCCAGCCACAAGATTAGGATGCTTCAACATCTGTATGCTTGATCTAGTCTTAGATATCTGTATTCATGTACAAATGATGGATGAGACTTATTTTAAGTGTAACAGCCATTAGATGACATCATCAGCTCATGTGATGTGTTGTGTAAGTGGATTTAAGAACCCCCTTTTTAGAATTGTGTAATTTAAGACAAGCATCTTATTCACTGTTGTTCCCTTGTAAGTAATTGTAGGGTCTGACATTGGTTATTAACCACCAATATCAATTTAGCCAAGATTTGTACTCTTTAACTTTGAAATAGCAATACTGATATTTTTTTCTGTGGCAGAGACACAAAAATAATATTGCTGCTCTGGTCGTTTAGGTGTGAAACCTTACGCTTGCACCATGTGTGACATGAGGTTTTTTCAGCGTTACCACCTGGCAAGACACAGCCTCACTCATACGGGTATGGGTCCGTGCACCGTGCCCATGACATTTAGTGTCAGGAATGGATGTGAATTTTATTTAGTTTACTTTTTGAAAGGAAAAGTCAATACAAATATGCGGCTATAGTGTGATTTTCTAGTCTGTTGATGGTAGCCATTATCAGTTCATCAAGGTAATCTCATGCCATTATCTTTTGGTGTTTGGTGTTTGTTGGCAACTAGAATATTGCGAATTAGATGAAGAAATTATATGAGGGAAATATTTGAAAGAATATCTTTATTTTTGCATGAATTGGCATATGTGTGGTTAATAACCAATAGCTTAGATATTAATTCCTAAACCGTTGAAAGAGTTGAAAGTGAGGCAAAGTAATGTAATATTGCTACTTTGCGTTTAGGTGTGAAACCTTACGCTTGCACCATGTGCGACAAGAGGTTTTTTCAGCGCTACCACCTGGCAAGACACAGCCTCACTCATATGGGTATGCGCCCGCCCACCTTACCCATGTCACTCAGATCAGAGAATACTACAGTTACATTAGACACAGCGTCAGCCATTTTAAGGCAGTTATCATTTCTTCTCAAATTAACCAGTAGAACATTTTGCTTGATCAAGCTTATCGTACATTATTAGTGTAAATGCAACATAAAAGCAAGTCTGAAGGGAATACAGGATTGTGACATCATCAGCTCATGTGATGTGTTTTAGTTGTGGATTTAAGAATTGGTTAACACAGGTCGATGCTCCTCTTAATTGGATTGGGGGGGAAAAATAAGAGTTTGACTATTCAGCATGAATTCATTGTAATACAATTTCACCAAATTGGTAAAATGTGGTTAACAGCCCATCATTTCTGAATAGATGTGTTTGAATTACATTACTCATTGATAGATTGTGAAACACAAAAAATAAGAAGCCTGAAAATAATGTATTGATGCTCTGCGTTTAGGTGTGAAACCTTTTGCTTGTACCATGTGTGACATGAGGTTTGTTCAGCGTTACCACCTGGCAAGACACAGCCTCACTCATACGGGTATGCGTCCATGCACCTGCCCATCTCACATATTGTAGGGCATCACCACTTATTTATTGTTGTGCTAATATGAGGGACGTTTGTGTGTGGTTGCACAAATATAGTATAAAAACAGATGTTTTTCTGCAGGTATTCAGTTTAGTTGCTGTGTGTAAGTCATTTTAATGAAAGTATTTGCTGTTGTTATTAAATTTCTGTAACCTTCAGTTCAACTAGGACAAGGTATTTTACCTAAAATGAATGTTGCCCTCCAGAATTGTTGGCACCTTTTGTTATAGAGATGAGATAAAAAAAGGCTGTAAAAACAAGTAAACCCTATGAACATGCCTTATTCTATGCTCTTAAAATTCTATTATTGTTATTCGTGCACCGTCCCCATCACATTTAGTGTCAGGAATGGATGTGAATTTTATTTTGTTAGTTTACTCTAGACATATGCCTATTGAATTGAAGGGAAAAGTCAATACAAATTATTGGTTATAGTGTGATTTCCTAGTCTGTTGATGGTAGCCATTATCAATTCATCAGGGTAATCTCATGCCATTATATTTGGTGTTTGTTGGCAACTAGAACACTGCGAAATAGATAAAGAAATTATATGAAGGAAATATTTGAAAGAATATCTTTATTTTTGCATGAATTGGCATATGTATGGTTAATAACCAATAGCTTAGATATTCATTCCTAAACCAAAGTGAGGCAAAGTAATGTAATATTGCTACTTTGCGTTTAGGTGTGAAACCTTATGCTTGCACCATGTGCGACAAGAGGTTTTTTCAGCGCTACCACCTGGCAAGACACAGCCTCACTCATATGGGTATGCGCCCGCCCACCTTACCCATGTCACTCAGATCAGAGAATACTACAGTTACATTAGACACAGCGTCAGCCATTTTAAGGCAGTTATCATCTCTTCTAAAATTAACAACTAGAACATTTTGCTTGATCAAGCTTATCGTACATTATTAGTGTAAATGCAACATAAAAGCAAGTCTGAAGGGAATACAGTATTGTGACATCATCAGCTCATGTGATGTGTTTTAGTTGTGGATTTAAGAATGGGTTAACACAGGTCGATGCTTCTCTTAATTGGATTGGGGGGAAAAAAATAAGAGTTTGACTATTCAGCATGAATTCATTGTAATACAATTTCACCAAATTGGTAAAATGTGGTTAACAGCCCATCATTTCTGAATAGATGTGTTTGAATTACATTACTCATTGATAGATTGTGAAACACAAAAAATAAGAAGCCTGAAAATAATGTATTGATGCTCTGCGTTTAGGTGTGAAACCTTTTGCTTGTACCATGTGTGACATGAGGTTTGTTCAGCGTTACCACCTGGCAAGACACAGCCTCACTCATACGGGTATGCGTCCATGCACCTGCCCATCTCACATATTGTAGGGCATCACCACTTATTTATTGTTGTGCTAATATGAGGGACGTTTGTGTGTGGTTGCACAAATATAGTATAAAAACAGATGTTTTTCTGCAGGCATTCAGGTTAGTTGCTGTGTGTAAGTCATTTTATGAAAGTATTTGCTGCTGTTATTAAATTTCTGTAACCTTCAGTTCAACTAGGACAAGGTATTTTACCTAAAATGAATGTTGCCCTCCAGAATTGTTGGCACTTTTTGATAGAAATGAGAGAAAAAGGCTGTAAAAACAAGTAAACTCTATGAACGTGCCTTATTCTATGCTCTTAAAATTCTATTATTGTTATTCATGCACCGTCCTCATGACACATAGTGTCAGGAATGGATGTGAATTTTTAGACATATGCCTATTGAATTGAAAGGAAAAGTCAATACAAATATGTGGTTAGAGTGTGATTTCCTAGTCTATTGATGGTAGCCATTATCAATCCATCAGGTTAATCTCATGCCATTATATTTGCTCTTGGCATTTGTTGGAAACTTGAACACTGTGAAATAGATGAAGAAATTGTATGAGGGAAATATTTGAAAGGATATCTTTATTTTTGCATGAATTGGCATATGTGTGGTTAATAACCAATAGCTTAGATATTCATTCCTAAACCAAAGTGAGGCAAAGTAATGTAATATTGCTACTTTGCGTTTAGGTGTGAAACCTTATGCTTGCACCATGTGCGACAAGAGGTTTTTTCAGCGCTACCACCTGGCAAGACACAGCCTCACTCATATGGGTATGCGCCCGCCCACCTTACCCATGTCACTCAGATCAGAGAATACTACAGTTACATTAGACACAGCGTCAGCCATTTTAAGGCAGTTATCATTTCTTCTCAAATTAACCAGTAGAACATTTTGCTTGATCAAGCTTATCGTACATTATTAGTGTAAATGCAACATAAAAGCAAGTCTGAAGTGTAAGAATTGGTGTTTGGCATTTGTTAGCAACTATAACATTGCGAAATAGATGAAGAAATTGTATGAGGGAAATATTTGAAAGAATATCTTTATTTTTGCATGAATTGGCATATGTGTGGTTAATAACCAATAGCTTAGATATTCATTCCTAAACCAAAGTGAGGCAAAGTAATGTAATATTGCTACTTTGCGTTTAGGTGTGAAACCTTACGCTTGCACCATGTGCGACAAGAGGTTTTTTCAGCGCTACCACCTGGCAAGACACAGCCTCACTCATATGGGTATGCGCCCGCCCACCTTACCCATGTCACTCAGATCAGAGAATACTACAGTTACATTAGACACAGCGTCAGCCATTTTAAGGCAGTTATCATCTCTTCTAAAATTAACAACTAGAACATTTTGCTTGGATCAAGCTTATCGTACATTATTAGTGTAAATGCAACATAAAAGCAAGTCTCAAGGGAATACAGTATTGTGACATCATCAGTTCATGTGATGTGTTTTAGTTGTGGATTTAAGAATTGGTTAACACAGGTCGATGCTTCTCTTAATTGGATTGGGGGAAAAAACAAGAGTTTGACTATTCAGCATGAATTCATTGTAATACAATTTCACCAAATTGGTAAAATGTGGTTAACAGCCCATCATTTCTGAATAGATGTGTTTGAATTACATTACTCATTGATAGATTGTGAAACACAAAAAATAAGAAGCCTGAAAATAATGTATTGATGCTCTGCGTTTAGGTGTGAAACCTTTTGCTTGTACCATGTGTGACATGAGGTTTGTTCAGCGTTACCACCTGGCAAGACACAGCCTCACTCATACGGGTATGCGTCCATGCACCTGCCCATCTCACATATTGTAGGGCATCACCACTTATTTATTGTTGTGCTAATATGAGGGACGTTTGTGTGTGGTTGCACAAACATAGTATGAAAACAGATGTTTTTCTGCAGGTATTCAGGTTAGTTGCTGTGTGTAAGTCATTTTAATGAAAGTATTTGCTGTTTCTGTAACCTTCAGTTCAACTAGGACAAGGTATTTTACCTAAAATGAATGTTGCCCTCCAGAATTGTTGGCACCTTTTGTTATTCCTCGCAGTTATTAAAGATAATTATGAGGTCTGTTACAAAAAGGATGCAGAGCAAAACAAAATTGAACTTTACTTGAATAAGTCATGCACCCTACCCAACCAAAATGCACTCCAGAGGAACAAAAGTGTTTTCAGGGACTGCCAAACAGGACTTACCATCTCCATACCCGCTAAGGGAGTGTTTTCTACCATGGAGCAAGAAGTTAACAGACTCGCCATGTGCATCACACATGACGATGTAGATATGCTTGTTGTCCCTCTCAAGAACTGGGCTCAAACATAGTAAGGTATTAGCATGGTATTTGATTAGTCCTATTGTAATTGGGAGGGTATAACTTTCTCCAAGACAGTGGTGTGACCATGTATAAGCGGTGTTAATATCGACTTTGGACTTGACCCCAAAATTCATGTTACCGTATGATTTGTGGGAGGGAAAAAAATGCCCATCACATGTACAACTAGCTCAGGTCTCAATGCAATGTGTAAACCATTTACTGTTAAAACTTAAATTCTGAGGAAATGGGTCATTTTAGTGGCTTTGTCCATTCTCTTCACTTCTAGACTAGTGTGGGCTCCACTAGTGTCTCTTGGCTCAGAGTGCGTACTTTACTCTCAATACTGCACTAGAATTGACCTTTAGCTCACCCAAGTTTTCCAGTGCAGGAAAAACCCTAGCTAAGTTGTTACCTACTTAATGAACATTCAACCGGGACGGTAGAAGATGGTCACTGCTGGTCCAGTGGCACTCTCCTTTATGCCATCATGTGATGTCAACCCTTACTCATAATGTGAGTGGTTGTGAAATGAAACACTAGTAACATTTTTGCACTTTAAGCCTAGTCCTAGTCTAAGGACTTTTTCAATCTCCATTGAATTTTGACTTTAATCTAGGACTAGGCTTAATCCCTGTCTGCGAAACCAGCCCTTAGTCTTGTTTGGTGAAGTCTACAAAGCGGAGCAGCCTGCTGTGTTTTTTTGTGGTGTTGTTGCTAGGTAACCACAGGATCAGCTGTCAGTCACTCAAACAACTGGTGTTTATTGTGCGAACTGTAGTAAGGTTGACATGATTTGGCTACATTCTACACATATAAACAATACAAATTCATGATAAAACATTAACATTCAGATTTGTGACGTCATTAAACTTCGGGTTATCCTCCATGTTTACTTTTGCTGTCCCACCTCTCTTTTGATTCAATTGGACAGTAGAGAAAAATAAATACAATGATGTAGGGCACCCTTCTGCTCTAAGCTGAACATTTTTCAACTTGGGTCGTTCAAGGCACGTTTCCAAAAACGCAAGGTGCCTAGAGCAGAAAAAACGCAGGGCGCCCAGCAACGCAAAAGCAGCAAGCAAAACGCTACACTCACATTGAAAACAACTAGGAATGCACGCCCTCTGCTGCTAAAAATGTGTCCTGTGTGATGAGCCCTTACTCGGCCCACAATTCAGATTGATACACGATATTCTCAATACAGTTTAAGGATACATCAGATCATGATCTTGCAACTTCAGCCCCAAACAGCTGAGCTGTGCTGGTGGGCGCCCTGAAGACCAATCTCTCAGTACTTTGCTGCTGGAAATGTGTGTGAGTTTTTGATTTGTACTGTATTGAGCCTTATGTACTTGCTTTTTTATCCTTTACAGCCTTTTAATTTTCACTGCGTGTGCCAATAATACTGGAGGGCAATTCATGAATACAATTTTGTTTGAGGTGCAGGTTTCAGTATTTCACCTTAAAGGTAATCTGTGTGGAATTTTCACTAAATATTTAATTGTGAAAGAAGTTGTGAAAATGATAATCAGTGCAATGTTCTAGAGTCCCTTTGAGCTTCTCCTTACTGCTGCCATTAATGTGTCACTTACCAGTCAATCTGAGAGGATTTCTAAAATATCTTGGCAAATCAACACAGAACTCCCAAAAACCACCATATTCTACTATGACCACTCCTACCTTTCAAATTTGTGATAGGATTCGATTGCATCATTGCAATTTCAATCAGATATTAATGAACAAATCATAGCATCTTTTATTTACAGTGCTTTGAAAAACATCTAATTACTGTGACTGTAATCAACCCAAAAGTAGGTTATAGCACAAGTAAGTTGGGTTTCTAAAAAGTTTAAAGGCATCATCGAGTCAGAAAAGCATTGATCCAAAACAGTGGTGTAAATGCCCCTATTGATATCCAGTGATGGGTCCAATTTCAAACTCCAGACCTTCTCTTCTAACAATATATTTAAGAAAAATTACCATTAATAATTTGTTGGTGTTTTTGTGCTGTAAATGGATACAATATAGGTATTTAAGGGAGAAGGCACGGATATAGTCAGGCCTATTGTTGGAATGACAAGTGAGGATAATAATGAAATGTATTCAGACACAAAATACAATGATTAAATGTTTGTCACACAGCTCATTTGGTAGCTCTTGATGTTTTTGCATTGAAATCAGGCACATTTAGCTCCGCATTGTTATATTTCATTGCCTCTATTAAGAAAATCTGACTCCAATGTATTAACATTTTGAACACAGACTCACTTGCATGTCTGAAGAGTTTCAACCTTATTTTCCAAAAAGGGAGTGCAAGTTGCATACTTAGAATTAGGATAGAATGTATCTCTGCCACTATATTAGTCCTAGTGCTAGCTTGACCTTTTAAGTTGTATATTTTCTACTTTTGGGAGATAGGGCTAATATATTGCTCTGTGTGCATAGGGGTGAAGCCGTATGCTTGTTCCATGTGTGACATGAGGTTTATTCAGCGTAACCACCTGGAGAGACACAGCCTCACTCATACGGGTATGCGTCCATTTACCGTACCCATATCACTGAAAGAGGCTCTGGCGCTTGCAACATTACAGGACCACAACAAACTCGAGTTTGGATTGTCAAGTCATTTGATGGGATGTTGAACCAGCCTCAAAATACTTTGCCCAGTTTTTGTGGGCACCATATTGCGTAGATCTGGCACATTAAAATTTCAAATTCCACTCTGATCTACACATAATGAGTTGATGACGAGGCATTTTAAAATATCAATCCTCAGATGCTGAAACTACAGTTGGAAAATTAAAAAACTTACCGATAGGGCAAGTTTTTCCATGTTTTTTTTGTAGGTGTTGGAAATGTAATCGGCAAACGAAAAGTAGTAAGTGAAAATTGCACGCAGTTTATCTCGGTGGGACCCTGAAATTGATTCATTGACTGTGTATTTGTGTGCTCTTTTAGGAGAGAAGCCATTTGCTTGTGACATGTGTGATATGAGGTTTATCCAGCGCTACCACCTTGAGAGACACAAGCGTGTCCATAGCGGGGAGAAGCCTTACCAGTGTGAACGGTGCCAGCAGGTATGTAAGAATGTTAACGAAGCGGAATGTACACGAAGCAAAGTGTACACGACTCACCCTAGTAGCATGTACATCTTCATACCCTTCATCATGCGTATCCACTCGCTGTACAAATTAGATTATTGGGGCGGCAGACGCCTAGAGGGTAGAGAAGTGGGCTTGTGATTTTGCTGGTTTGAATCCCTGGACAGTCCAGGGGAAAAAATGGGTGGGGAACATGAGAAGCACACTGCTCTTTCTCAATAGATCCCCTTGATGTTCCTTTAAGCAAGGCACTTCAGTCCCAAGTGCTCTAGTAAAGCAAATAAATGTTTCCTAACAAAATAAACAAATTAATTTGTACTAGGGCTAATCAATGTGGCCAAAATACAGTATATTACAATATTTTTTTGATTAAGTAATATTTTACAGTATTCTTTTTTCTACAAATGACATTGATTACACTGCACAAAATTTTCATGATGTGTCTTCTATTCAAAATGGTCTATTGTTATTTACTTTCCACCACAAATTCTTTGATACAGCAGCAATTACTAAAAATACAATATTTTTAATGTCAGAAATATAAAAATGCAGACATTTAAGGAAATTAACATGGCTACTGCAGCTGTTTGGCAGTTTTTCACATTCAAGTTGGATGATATCGGAGCGGCAGCTAATATGGATTAAGTTACATGTAAGCCTTAAATGAATAACATTTTAGCAAAGGATGGAAATACAATAAAATGCAGAGCGTCTTCCATTGATGTCCAGAGTTGCACAAAATACTTTGCAACAGGTGCTGCTTCAGTTCAGCGGGGAATGTACTGACCCAGTTCCACGCAGTTTAAACCAACAATCAACATGCTTGTCTTTTTAGCCAAAAACCTGGGCCCCATTCCTCGTATGTCACTTAATTAATCTAGGCTAATATGATGTTAGTTGGTTCATATTTATCTTGCTAATCCTCATCCAGCTAACTCTGTTTCTGGAATGTAGGTGGTGGATTGTCAGTCTTGGTGTAGTTATATTTGAATTCCTGCGCACTCACGTTTTTGAAAAGAAGGAACATGAGTAGAGAGTCAAAACCGTGATCAACAATCATATGACATGGCTGCACGGCGCCATGGCTTAAAGAGACAGTACCTTTTTTACTGTGGCTATGAGGAACATGTCTAAACGTATCTTAACTATGAAATGAAACACTTACAAAGCCTTTAAAATGAGAGAGCAATTGCGGCATATGAATGTGAAGCAGCGTTGCTGGAAAAGAGCAAGTGTGCTTTGTCAATTTTCCCTGGATAAATAAAGGTGATAAAAATATATATGGAAAAAATGGTATCGCCCAACCCTAGTGCACACACACACACCCCCTCTACCTCCACATCTACCAGAGTGCCCCACAAATCTGATGTGGACAATGACAAAACCACTGTAAACAACTGGACAATGGACAGTGACAAAATCACGTCATTTTTGTGGTTGTCCACTGGACTATCAGAATGCAACATATGGTCACCCAGACCTCTTCTATAAAACTTGCATACTGTAAGTACAATTGAGGAAACCTGTATAAAAAAAACAAGCCTGCTGCCTTAAGTCAGCCTTGATTTCCAGTTACTCACGGTAATTGTACGCTCATGAACGAGCCTCATGTTCCATCCAGTTAACTCCCAGTTAGCCATTAATGGTTCTTCAACCGTCCTATTTAGACCTTAGTCTTTAAATTTCTCATTGAAGTCGTTCATTAAATTCAAATGTAGCCTAGAAAAAATAACAGCTACCAAGCTCTTTACTAGTAAAAGAAAATAAAAGAAAGAAAAGAAAATAATGATCTAAAATAGATCAGTTTTATGTTTGTTGTTGTTTTTGCTATTTAAACTATGTTTGGACTCGAAGGACAGATTTGCCTCTGTCATCAATGGGTCTACCTATTTTTTAAGTTTGAAATGCTAAAATATCAAGATCATTTATCCCTGATCTAACATCCAAACCTTGCTCACATGAGCAGTTTGCTCAGCTCAGTTTCACTTTCTGTGTGTGAGAGCGGTCAGCTGTCACATGTTCTCCTCACGAATGATTGGCTTGAATTGTTAACCGTCTCCCTGATTTGTGTGTCTCAAAAGAACTTTTCACGGACAGACCGGCTGTTGCGGCATCGGCGGTTGTGCCAGGGTCGCGGCGTAGCCAAAGTGGAGAACCAGCCGTGCTGCGAACCACGCCCGTACCCCCAGGAACCCCCGCCTGCACCCCCAACCTGGAGCCCCCTGCACCCCCCTCCAGGTCGGCTGGCTGTCTGACATTCCACCTTACGTACATCCACAACATCGCCAGAGACGGGACAAGCCACAGGGTTTCTTCTTCTCAGCTCTGTGCTGAGTGGCGCCACACTCTAGCACAGACTGATTTTGCAGCTCCAGTCTTGGGATTACTAATGACAGAGGGACATTTTGTGTTTTTGTTTTGTTGTCTTTTTACTGTATTTCCTTTTTTTCCCTTTTTTTTTTTTTTTTTTTTTAAAGACCGAGACTTTTCTGTGATAAACAGTGGTCCTGTTTTGTACTTAATCTATTTGATTTTTGCAAAAAAGTTTTTATTGTTATTCAAATATATCTGCTTTTGGTGGTACTTGGGGGAAGGGCAATGGGTATTGTTCATCCTGACTCCTTAGCAACAAAATGGGATTTATGTGTGATTGCTTATAGTGGCAAGGAAAAGTATTTGAACCTCCTGCTAATTTTTTGCTTATTTAGCCCATTTTGAATAAAAAAAGGATTGTCACTTGAGTCAAAATCAATAGAACTGGACTATCTCTGCAGATACGTTAAGTAAACCAGTTTGTTAAAATCTAATATAGACCAGATCTGGCTTGTCAGTGCTGAGGTATGATGTTAAACATGGAGGCAACGAGCTGATGGTTTGTCTTTTGAGTTTTTGCTCATGGCTTTGGCTTCCAGTCAGTCACTGAGTCAAACCACTCTTCACCAGTAACTTGGAAGCAATATCTGGTCTAAATGTGATTTGAACGAAAGGGTTTCCCTGACTCTGTCAGCATGGAAACTACAGTTTTAATGATTTCTTTATGTAAATAATTGAAAAACTTTGAATATCATTCTTTCACTATGGGATTCATGTGATGATCAAATATTTTTTTTGGTACAAAATGGGACGAAAAAAAATAAAACCCTGAAAATTGGAAACAAATTCAAATACTGTCCCTTGCCACTGTAATGCAGAACAGAGGAAACCTGAGGAAAAAAATATATTTGTTTGTTAAAAGAAGAAAAACTGCTACATAACTGTAAAACACAACTTCCAGAAGGTATAGTTCTGTGTCAGATGTGAAGGGTTAACGTTAGGTCACAGGAATATCGGCCGTGTATCTCATGTTCTGTGTCTTGTGTGATGTGCTAAAGACTCAGGAAATGGCACAGGATGACAGCCTTAAGGCCGATTCACATGCAGCGCCCTAAAACGCTTGGAAAACGCAAGGTGCGCTGCTTGCATCCTTTTATCAAGTGTGCTTGGATGGGCGGATTGGATTTGCGCGCGCAAAAGACGCTGCATGTGAACCGGACCTTAGCAAGTCCTACCCCCACACTCTTACCGAGAGCTATGCTGTTGTACTTTAAACCGTATATATACAGAGATCTACAGTACTATAGCTGATGGTTATCTCTCCCAACTCTGTTTGTCCATAGATCTTGGTTTAAAATAGTGCAGGTTGGCCGCTTCAGCAAGTCCCATTATGTTGTTTGTACAGACTCTCACGTTGTGAGATTAGCGGGGGTATACAAAATCTTGTGGCCTTAGTGTGCTTATTTTTGTTTCTTTGTTCATTTGCCTTTTTCTTAACTAATTGTTTATTATTGTGGATCAGATATATTTACTAAGACGAGACACAGCCTTTTATCATCGAGGTATGTTTTTCCTAAAGCTGTCACGCTAATAGAATGTTGATGGCTTCTGTGGCGCTAAAACAGACTAAACATGTTCTCCTGTTGAGAGAGGTTGTCTTTTGATGATAATGAATATTTTGGGTCGTCGTTACTGATTACAATGTAACACATTATATAATCGTTCAGGAGCCCCCGGGAGTTTGACGGTCCTTGTGCGAAGTCAATAGTGCTAACTTGTTTCCCCACTGCAGTTCTTTGGCCAGCTGCAGGCCATAGCAGAGTCAACACTTGCTTGACTCTGCTACACACTAACAATTGCCTTTTCATCCAGATATTACGTGGTTGGTGTGTATAATGGATGTCTGTTATGTTATTGGGCTTAGCCTTAAATAAGTGCAGATACACAAATAATCATTGTAGTGCTAAATGATATTGTAATGAACGATTTCTTTTACCTATGATGAACTTTGATCATACTGTGTGAAAGTCTTTGATGGTCAGACAGCATAGAGCCGGTTGATCAGGGCCACTTTGCTGCCTATTCAAGAATTTCTCAAACTTGATCCTTCTGTGACTGGTGAGCTAGTAATCCTGGGTCCTAACCAGACTCTTTGACCCAGAAATGTCAAAGCTGCAGCTGGATGGGAAGTCTAGTCTGCTAGGCTAAGCTAGTAAACCACATATAACGCAATCTAAAATGGCAGAGGCCAAAACACAGGCACAGATGGGCTGATGAACTTTCCATAGAAATACTTTTTAGTCCTGGACTAGGCCTCATCTTGGTTGGGGTGTCAAAGATACTATTTAGTAATACAGTTTCTTGTGCATATCACACACATCTCAACTTTTCAGATGCTGTTAGTCTCCCCCAATCTGTGATGTCACACAAATGTACAGATTTACACAATGGGTTGGGGGTAGGGGTGCGAGGTGAAAGGGTGATTTCTGAGGACCACAATCTTGTTTATAGCACTATGAGTGTGTGTGCTATATGGAGACTCCATACCAACACCAGTCAACAAAATCATTAATTTATGAAGCAGCCCAAGATTGTACGTTGAGAGGAAATCCCAGAATAGATCATTATCTCTGGTTTGTAGATTGGACAGAGAGAGGTTCATGTTCTCAGTGATTCAACGGCTTTGAGGGTAATTTATGAATTCCTCAGTTAAGTGACGTGTTCCTGTAGGTGGAGTTCTGATGTGAAATGTTCTTTAAATGGTTCACCGATATCGAGGCGGAGTTAACTGACAGTTAAAGTGTGCACAGAGATCTCATGCTGGGATTCAGTCTAAAGTGACTTGATTGAATGAAGTAAAACCCTGTGGCAGTGAAGGGCCAGGTTTGAGAAATGCAGTCTTAATTTATGCTCTGGAAACCCCATTCCAGATCTATGGAAGGGACACCGCTGGCACCATCACATACCAGAACGGCTAAAGGGCAATATAGAGTTGACTTCACTTGTTAAATCCCTTTTTTCATTTTGTTTAAGTATTGTTATCAATCTCCTTGTTAAAATGCAATAGAATCCTTGAGTCTCGGATCATTTGTTAATATGATTGAGATTTAATTTGTCAGACGGATCAAAGGATTGATTTGTCTGAGAATTTCTCTCATCACATTTTGATGATTGTTTCAAGGACCTTTTTTATTCTGCTAAAATTGTAAACACTGGAGTGAAATGAAAAAAAGACAAAAAAGAGATATGGATATTTTTCCTTCAGACTGTACTAGATTTTAGGTTTTAGACAGAGCCTATTTCTCCTCAACTTGACAGAGAAGGTGGACAGAACAATTTGGATCAGTACAGTTGAGAGCCCAGTATGTTCAGTAATTTTGACATTAGAGGCAGTAGTACCACAAGAAAATGTTTTCTTTATTATACAAAGTCCCTGGTATTTGTAGTGAATTATATTGATAATGGTATTAGATGAACAACAGCATAACAGTAGCTATCACAGATTAGTTGTTTTCTTTATTAGTCTTGCATGCCGAGTTATGGTCCTCAGTTAAGATAGGATCTTGATATTGATTATTTTGTGTAGGCAAAATGAGTGCATAAGAATAACTTCCTAAAAAAATGTTACAATGATTATTGTAAAATGGGCTAACTAATATGTACCCTTGTGATCCAATTAGTTTCAACTGTATGAATGGAGAGGAGAGGCTTCTTACTATTATGCTGAAATAAAATAATTTGTAAAGGACTTTTTAATTCTCATTCAGTGTGTTGACTTGACCACTAAATTTGACTTTTTTGAAATTTGTTTTTCACCTCAAGCAGTTTAGTATGATATGAAACAAAATGTACAGAATAGTATAACTGATTTAAGAATGCCTGTGTCAGTACTCCCAGGTGTATAAGTTTCAGTGCTAAGGTCATTTGTTTGTATAGATTTTTGGCTGCCCAGTTGGATTTCCTAGTTTTAATTCAGTTTATAATTAAACTACTCTGAAACCTGCTTTTTGTAACTTAATTAACTTACATTAATACATTTAAACATAACTCTCAGAACTAGGGTAGGCTCACACTCTGATTATGAGAAACCCAGTTAAGAAGAGTGACCATACTGCAATAATTCGGGATACTAATATTTTGTTTCTAAACAATGCTTTTGAAGTCCCTGTAACTTATGATTTGTCCACCTGGTAAGTATGACACATTGTATCTTTTCCTTGGGCACGACAGAAAAGGCAGTGTTAGTAGTG
The DNA here is from genome assembly GCF_046629955.1 of Centroberyx affinis. Taxonomy (NCBI): domain Eukaryota; kingdom Metazoa; phylum Chordata; class Actinopteri; order Beryciformes; family Berycidae; genus Centroberyx; species Centroberyx affinis. The sequence continues at coordinate 253,863 of NW_027278848.1, read as the reverse complement.
AAAACCTACTCCATCCTCAAAGGTGTCAAGATAACTAACAAAATCAGTCAGGTCAATGTGCCTGTCAGTATACTGTAGTTTGAAGTCCATGCAATATGCTGTGCAAGATGTTGATTCTTGTACCTTTTGTCATCGTATTTCATCAACTAGGATCTAGAAAAGACCATGAATTGTGAGTTTCCACCACCCAGTTTGTGGCATGAAATGCTCGAGCCCTTATCACTACTGATCCTGGCTGGATGACTTCTAGGGGGTGACGGATCACTATCTTGCTACAATGGCTCCATGGATACCGTCATGGATCACTATTTTGATACACTGCAGCAACATCGATTATCGATTATTCAGATTTGATTATATCACCAAACCTGACACTAAAGCCCTCTGAAGTATACTAGCTTTAATGCTGATACAGTTACCCAGGTAATACTGCATCGTTATCAGGACCGATTCCCAAGGAACGCTATAGTTGTTCCTACCATGAAAGACACCTGTAACACCACAACACTATATAGTGGGAGCAAAGGAACAGAGGCTTCATGCATCTTTGTTGATTCACATTGTACCTCCACTCCCCTGATGATTTGAAATGATCCATTTTTGTCTGTAGTCATAAAGTCATTCTTGTAATGCTGTAATATATGCGAGGCAGCGGCACAGTTTATCCCCTAATTTTAATTAATATTTCATAACGGTGGGATGGGAAGGAAGCAAAATCAGGCATGCAAAGAGATAATAGTGTAGAAAAGAACGCAGATGCCGTGGAATTTTAATTGGCAGTGTACCCTTTATCAGTTTTTACAATTATAGGATAAATATATAGGCACTGAGCTATATCTAAGGCAAATGTTAAGGGAGAGGTGGGGCTAGGCTGTCACTGCAGTCAACAGACTGTAAAATGATAAGAATGAATAACTTCATAATACTCACAGGCATAAAGAGACTGGTAGCATAACTAGTGAGTTAGCTGTAACCCACAACTACCTGCATGGCCTGTGTGTTTATCTATATAAGAGTATGATAGTTTAAAAGGAAGAGAGTGTATCTCTCTCTGCTCATACAATCTGTAGCTGTATGCTTTGCCTTCCCTTCCCACTTATGCTTTGTTCCTTGTCGTTTGTTTATCACATTTGTCTCTCATGAATTTTCATCTTGATCTACTCAGCTCTCTTGCAATCTCTTCTCAGTTTGCTCCCTTCCTTCTTTCAGGGATGACATTAATTCGACAATGGCTCTGTCCCACATTGTAGTCATGGCTGCAATTAACCTCAAAGGAAGCAGGCAATGAATCATACGGCACCAATACTTCCTGCCTGTCAAGTAGGTCCAATAAGTGACAGTTACCGCTGCCTGCATGGCAACCGATGACATGGCATTGGCACGAAAATTGCTGGGGTGCTAGAAAAAATGGAATCCACCAGGTGGGAGGTGAGTGGGTTGGTACAGAGAAAGGAAACATGGGTAGAGGATTGTGGAAAGGACAGGTTGTGCTGTACTGTGCCATCTAGCCTTAGTCATTTTAATAGCAGTGGTCATTTTGCCTGGAGGTTTAGATTTCATATTCTTAGTTAAGGATGTAGTGGTAAATACAAATATGTGGAAACTGACGTCCTGTTGGTTTACTAGTAGTAGTCTTGTCCTTTATTGCCATACTAGTTGACTGTAATGTTGTAGATGTTTCTTCAGTAGAATGCAGATGGTGATCCAGGCCCTCTACATCCAGACCAGAAGGAGAAGAAGGCTGGAAAGAGAAAGGGAGCTTGGATCATGGGGTTTGATCAGGAGGACAGGAAGGACTTCTACAAGCTTGTCAGGAGGAGAAGAAGGCAGCATCCCAGTTTATCCTACAGGAGCTTCCTGAGTTTAATACGGCTAGCTTTCCTCCCATCATAGTATGCTTCTTTGAGAGTTTGACTGAAGAGTAGGTTGCAATAGTTGCCTATTATCCTATTATCTCTGTTTTTCTGTGTTGCTCTTGTAGGTGATAAGTGCTACCTTCTGTGATCAGGTAAGTCTTGCTGTCTTTTATTTTCTCAGAAAGTCATTAGTACATTAGCAACATAGCAGAATCGTAAAGTCTCTATGGGAGAATGGTATTGTAATCCTACTGTTCCTTCTCTGTGTATTTCTATAACAGAAACTAAACTAGACCAAACTAAACTAGTGCACTCAAACCGCCCAAGCTTGTAATTGTAAACAATATCTTGATGAATGCTGATGCAGGCAGGCGTTGGTGCTGCTGACCCCACCGCATTGATAGATTGAGGCAGTGGGCAATATTATCACTTCATTAGGTGGCATAGCAGAGTGATGATACAGTGATGGATTCATACACAGTGAGGAATATGTTGCCTACTGAAATATGTTGTCTACAGAAATACAGTAGCCTATGTTGCCTATTGAAATGACTACACTGTCTCTACACTGCATCATTCTGCTACAATAGGTAATAGCCTAAAGTAGACTATATTCGGCAGCTTCATTACTGACATGTGACATCCTATTATTCAGACCAGTGTAGGCTACTGTTAACTAAGTTATAGCTGCTGCCATAGGGTTATACACATTAATTTCCTGTAGAGGGCAGCAGTCGTTTTGGATGCGCCCAGAAGACGAATTCTCACGAAGGCGTAGAAGAAGACGACGGTAGTAGGTGGTGTTTATGTTGGTAAAATCTCAAGAGTAGCAAAACTTAGCTATTATAATCGAAAGTCATTTTGGGGGAGGTTGAACGTAGGTCTGCGTTTTTGTCTGATGAAATCTGTCATTTAAAACGTAAACAACCAAATATGTTAGATGGTACGTCTGCTAATGAAACGGGTGAATTCGCCAGTGGAGACCGAGAGGAGGAGGGGGTGGAGGGATTGCCTTTGTGTAAATCAAATGAACACGAAACAAAATCGGTATCGGAGGGCAACATCACGACCTCCTCTAAATTCCTGCAGGCTGAGTTGGAGCTTAATGCCCACCTTCGTCGGCTGACGTTTGCCGAGCCTGTCCGATACATTTACAACCCGCTGGAGTACGCCTGGGAGACGCATCGCTGTTACGTGGAGACATACTGTCATGGTGGACAAAGTATTCTCTTTTTAGGGATGAATCCTGGACCTTTCGGCATGGCACAGACAGGGGTGAGCAGACCATTTAGCCAGATGTACTGTAGCTTAACTATGCTATTTTGGGAGGTTAGGGCCAAGTCTTTCAGGCATTGGGCAGGGGCATGGGTAACTTGGTAGTAACGCATGGATTACTCCTTTACTGTTTGTAAACATGGGTGAAGACAATCCGGAAGTTAACCCAAACAGCAACATGGCCTTGGTTTGAACTAGCTCAGCCTAACATAAACTTAACTTGAAAAGCACAAGACAACTTAAATATTTCATCATAAAAACATAAGAGCCTACTGGGAGTGGCAGTTACTTGGGAAAAAATTGATTAGCAGTGGGAATCATGTACTTCATGTTGTGACTGTAGCTTATCACAGCAAATGTTGGTGTTTTGGTCAGTTTTAACTAGTTTGGATTGGTAAAATGTTGCTTTACTACAGTAACAGATAAATAATATTTGCGATGTGTTAAGAAGCAAGCTTGAATGAACTTCTCTTTCATCAGGTCCCCTTCGGTGAAGTCAACTCAGTTCGTGATTGGCTCAAGATCACAGGCGAGGTTGGTCATCCCCCTGACGAGCATCCAAAGCGACGAATCACAGGGCTCGCCTGCACTCAGAGTGAAGTGAGCGGCGCACGTTTCTGGGGCTTCTTCAGAAAGTTGTGTGGGGAGCCGGCCCTGTTCTTCCGCCACTGCTTCGTGCACAACCTGTGCCCGCTCATTTTCATGAACGCTAGTGGCAAGAATCTGACGCCCCCTGAGCTGCCTGCAGGGGAGCGCGAGGCCCTCCTGGCTCTTTGTGACGTTGCACTGTGCCAGGTGGTGGAGGCGCTGGGCGTCTCCATGGTGATCGGGGTGGGAAGGGTGGCGGAGCAGCGGGCACGGAGAGCTCTCTCTGCAGCAGGTGTTAACGTGCGAGTCGAGGGCATCATGCATCCCTCCCCTAGGAACCCATTAGCCAATAAGGGCTGGGAAGAGGTCGCCAAAGCCAAGTTGGCAGATCTGGGTGTCCTATCACTGCTGAGCAACACGTGACCTAATCAGCCTCCTCTGACACCTGCCTCATCCATAGCAGTGTGTCGTTATTCCACTACACACTGCTATGCCCCTTTATTGGGACACAGTGGATCTGATATGAGGAGATGAAGTAAGATACTCAGTGAGTGTGAGATGTGATTCATGGTTCACTTAACTGCTGTCCATAGCAAGCTCACACTTCACCTCACAACTCGGTCAGTCTGTCTAAGCAAACATTCCCCTGCTCTCACTAGAGTGGTGCCAACGTGAAAAGGACGGCCTGTCAGCTTCAGATATTCAACTTCAGAGGGAACTTTTTAGGTGGTTAGCAGAATTTGAAAATAGCACGTATGACAGCTCCAGGGAATGCTTATATTTTCTCTTCTTTTAATACACGAATGTCTTCCAACTCTAATTACAAATGCTGTGTTCGCATCTGTACAACTACTGTTCTCTCTATGGGTTTGTGTTTTCTACTTTTGTGGAAGTCTGTCTTTATCCACCTCTGCATTTTGAGAGGGGTTTCCTGCAAGGGCTGCAAGCATGGCACTAACAGTGCCAGGGGTAGGGCCATCCATGCTAAAAACATAAATACACTAATGCTACTGTAAGGTGCTTTGGACACATCCTTCAACTCAGGATGTTCACTTGCAATTTAAAACAATTTATTGAATTCTTTTGAAAAAGTCCAACGTTTCAGTTCTCAGGCCTTCATCAGGCAAAATAGTCTCTTTGCATGTTCTGTAGGCTTACAAGTCTTCTCCTACGCACCTTTCTCCTGATGTAGCCTAGGTGTGCAAAGAACCTAGTTTCCTGGAGTCCTGTACTTACAATGTGCAGAGGAGGAAGCCAACTACATTACTGCAGGGATTTAGACTTTAAATTGGAATAGAAAAGACCTCTGAACGTTGCATTGACAAATAGACTTCACAAATACCTTACTTGATTTTACTTTAATTTACCTAAAAAAGGTATTGGTCTAAAAAGGTGTTTGAAGAAATGTGATTAAGACTTTTCTGTGTGCATTATATCAATGTGATCTGGCTAGTGTTTCCAAATAAAGAAGTTGATTATGTACACTCCTAATAAAATGCTAAAAAATCAGTGACAGAACCAGTCTGTGGTATTCTTGTGAACTCTCAGTCCAACTCAGGAATAAACCACTTCACAGACAGCTCTTGATTGGTGACATTACAGAGAGCTCAGAAAGACAAAATGCTAGCATGATAAAGAAGGTTGTCCTAAAATTAAGCACTAAGTAGTTGTTCTTGCTGGACTATTCTTTAGTATCTTTGGCTGTAATTTGTTTTTATTATTGTCCATTTTTATAATGTATTTTATTCATTTACACATTGATGTACTATTCTATTTTACTATGCTCTTTACTGTTTACACTGGGCTGACTACACTTAAAAATAAAGTATGTTCCCCTATATAAATAACAATTAAATAATGAATGATTTTTTGCAGTGTTTTCCCCCTGATGTTTCATAGATCAGGGTATGTGTTGCAGAACATTGTAATGTAATCAACAACATGCTAATAACAAAACATATATAACATATATTTTATGGTCTGTCATTATCTTTGAGCATCAATGTCTCGGAAATGCCCCTGGTGCTATGAAGGAGTCACAAAGTCATAAATGCACAACTTCAGTCACTGTTCTGTCTCACTCTCCACATACAGTAGATGCCTAAAATAGATGGCAATGAATTAGGTTTAGATATGAACAAAATGAATGGGGACCTCAGAAAGTTGCTTGTCTCAGAGGCAATTTAAGTAATGAGGGAAAGTTTCTGCCTACAGCAGCAAGCATGAACTGAAATGACATTGACCACTGAGGTCTTCTCGCCTATTGGAACTGTGATATTGGGGATGTCAAGTGGGCATCCTCCATCATCACAGATGTTTTGCTGAATCAGGCCTACAGCACCCCCAAAGGCTTCAACAGTACATTTTGGCATCAGAGCCACCCACTACAGCACCTGCACTCAGCACTGATCAGACCTGCATTCAGCTACACCTCAGTTACACTACACTGATGCTGCAGCCACACTTAGGCTTACATTACACTTTATGGTTTCCCTACGCTTTGCTGCAATATCATGATATAGGTATGGTTGGAAACTTGAGACTCGTTCTACAAGCACATTTACATTCCTGTCTGATAATGTGAGCGGTCTAGCAACACCTGGTGTGTGACAACACCAGTTTTGCGTCACTGTATTAAATGACCCAGGAACACTGAGCTAAATCATAGTCTCATGACAAGTTTCTGCCATACTGGGCTATCCAGATGTTGCAAGGTCTGTCTATGTAGGTTCAATTAAGTGGATATTTTTGAGCCTTTTACGGAAAGAAGTGCCCACTATCCAGTCACTGAATTGGGCCATTTTTGCAGTTACGTCCAGATATGAAAATATATTCTGACCTAATCAGGTCATTAACTTAAATATTTTTCAAGGGCTTTGGGCAAAGTCTTTTGGAGTGACTTTTGACCATTTTTGTAAATTTCAGCAGCATCTGCCACATGAATCTTCTGGGTCATATCTTTCTGATGTTGTGTCTGCCGCTGACCATGACCCACAGAGGAGGATGGAGTAGATCTGTGGTCAGAATCATAACTTGGGTTTGTGCTGAGATTGCACTGCCATCAAGTGTTCAGAAGTGGGACCATGTTTCTTGTGCAATCACACTTGACATGTTTTTAGAGAAAACTCAATTAATAGAATACTATATCTCTAGGTTGCCTCCAAATTACTGACACATGGCACAGGTTCATGAGTTTTGTACAAAGTCCTGTTGATAATCTACCAAATCTATCTCTCATTCTGTATTTTCAGATCTGTTTGAAACCAATTCAATAAATCTCCATAGCTCATAAATTCATCAAACATTCCAATAAGCATCATATCGGGGATGTGTATTGTTGAATTGGGGGACTTCTTAGAGGAGCATGTTGTGCTGTTTTTATACACGTTACTGATGTAAGGGCAGTAGGTTCAGTGAACTTGTTATGAGAAATGTTTAACCTTAAGTATAGTGACTACACCCCCCTCACCCTCCCTCCATTACCACTACTGAGAAATGCAATGAGCAACAACAGCAGCGGATGCCATGTAACCTGTATCCGCTCTTCTGAAACGGGAGTTGAAGTCCTCTCCTGGCGGGACTAATTTGTCTCGTGATATGCTGGTCTGTGTCTGGAACTGCATCTCCCGTGAGTGAGCCAGCATCACTCCTTTTACATGCTGCCCACATGCTTCAGCTGATGTTGTGAAAGTCTTGCACCTGGCAGGACTGCTTGTCACTTTCTACAAATACACATTTAAAGGCAGATACACAACAGCAACCTCCATGTGGTAGCAGAAAAAAAGGCATCTTATGAATTTCTGATCAGTGACAGGTAAGTTTTTAAACATTAACAACACCATATTGATGGGTTTGTTAAGTTCAAGTATACAACTGTTTTCAGAAACGCAGATTTATTAAGGACAAGACAACAAACAAAGACAGGATTGCTCTGTTAACTTGTTTACTCTAGGCCACATCATCAACAGCAATGTCAGTTTCTACTGTGTATGTGTTAATATTAAGGATAACTCAGATTAAAGAAGGGATAAACAAAGGATTTTGTTGGCTGATCAAATAGTACATTTAATGCACACATTTATAGAACTGTTTTCCCCATATTTCTTCTTGCAAATGAATGCTCTTATACCCTACATTTTGGGCTCCTTATTTGTAGTGTTTATCAAAGACCAATAGGCTATATGTTTGTAAATCCTGTTATTATGCCAGAGATATGCTTTTCAGGAAATAAATATGAAGACATGAAATCTATGAAACTTGACAGCTGAAAGATGTTTCAGTTGTCAAGTAAGATGCTAAGCGATTAGTCAGCCAATCCGCTAATAGAGGATGGCCCTATGTAATATTACCGTATCTGTTGAATAGAGGTGAATGTTATTTTTGTACCGGTGAGTGAGTTTTAATTGAGACAGTTGTGGCAGTTATCCCTAACTTATACAATGTTGCTTCTCAAATTTAAAAATATTAGTTTTATCATAGTTTTATTAGCATGCATGATCATTTAATTGATTTAATTAATCATTCAGTGCTGTGGATATGCAGAGATAATACTGTTGGGTCAATTTACATTGGTTAATAAAAGCAGTATTCTTACACATTTATCCACTGCTATATTGAACAATATGCACAACATCTACCCTGTCAGACTTTCTTCATCTATATCTTTGTGCAGACTGTGTGGCATAACCTCAATACTCATGTGGTGTTGTTTATAAACATATTGTGGGGCCATAGGCATCTGGTGTTATGACCATCCTGCATTCCTGAACCAACTCTGCTATCGTCTTTCATCAGCTGCTCTCCTCTGGACTGAAACTGGAGCACATTTCACTGGATCTATGTTTTCTTTCTAAACAGCTCAGCTACTCATTACCATGGAAAAACAGTCCAAGGTGGTGTTTCGAAATGTGGGGCAACTGTACTTCCCCCAGACTAGAGTTGACTGCCACTACAGTCTGACCTCTGACCATCACTGGAACAGCAATGACTGGATAGGGATTTTTAAGGTAGAATTGTTTAACACTATTCACCCACTCTAACACATTACACAACACGGATCTGTTTTGGCAATGTCAGTTCTGGTCTGTTCTGAGACTGACATATAATGGTAGGTATGTACATTTGTAAGCTGTGCTCCTTAAAAATCATTTGTGTTTACTATCATGCCACAGGTGGGCTGGTCATCAGTGAAAGAGTATTACACATACACATGGGCTCTTGCTCCTGAGGGCTATACTAAGGGAACCAATGTCAACTGCTGTGCACTTTTCCAGGGTAAGAATTCAATGATATTTAATATTAGTAATATGTTACATTGGAGTTAATAGACGTACTTCTCCTCCATGAGGAACCTCCATGAAGAGGAGGTTCTTGATGCAGTGGAAAAAACCATAAAGTTTAACATGATCTGATTTGATTACGTTTGCAGCAATTTGAGGTGTCTCAAATATGTCATTTTCTCAGTACATTCAAGCTAATTTGAGCAGGTCACCTATAGGGCTCATTAAGGGCGTGCTGTGCAATACTATTAACAATTTTTTTACTGTCTGCACTTACATGCTACTTTAAAATCAGCCTATTCACAGTCATACTAGGTTGAACAGAAAATTCTAGACGTATGGTAAAAAACTGTCTGCTGCCTGTACAGCTTCTTACCTGCCCCGCCCCAGTGCTGTGGAGTACGAGTTTGTCTATGTGGATGAGAGGGGAGAGGTGTGTGCCCGTAGTCGCCACTTCACTTTCCGTGCACCCAAGCCACTGGAGGAGCTGGAGACTATGAAAGAGGAACAGGGTGAGGAAGATGAGGACGGGGAGGAAGAGCTGCTCCTGGTCATCCCCAGGGCCCAAGTCCTGCAGGTGGGAACACAAAAACTGAATAGAATCACACATGTGAGGATCATTAGTTGATCTGTGTTTTTTTTTTTTAAGTTCAAATATATTCCCTTCTTGGATATCTTCATGTAAATAGTCACTGTAAACCCGTTTATGTGCTTTGATCTGAGCCTTTGGTCTTTGTCCTCTCCCCATGCTGTGAACAGAGTCGGCTAGAGGAATGCCTTAAAGAACAAGCAGATTTAAAACAGGCTCTGGAAGTGGCAAAAAGGGAGAAAGAGATTGAGAAAGAGAAAAGCAAAGAAGCAAGGAGGGAGTGGGAGCGTGAGAGAGAAGCAATGAAGGAAGAGATCTCAGAGCTTAGACAGAACCTGAGAAATAATGGCGAGATGTTGAAGACAATGGCAGGAAAACACAAGGTAAGACTGGAGAAAAGAAAAAAACAAATTTCATTAATAAACAAGAGCAGGTCCCTTCTGTGAATAATATGAAAACAAGCATGAAAGACTCTTTAATCACTTTTCTTCCCTCCACAACATTGAAAGGATGTGAAGTATTCTCAGGAAAGCCTGTCCTCTGAGCTAAGTAACCTTTTGGCTGAAAAAGCTGAGAGTCGGCAGCAAATCAAAGACCTGGAAGATGACATCAAGGTTCTAACTGCCAGGGGGAACGAGGCAAACACCGAGCTAGAAAGGTAAGTGTTTGAGATGGACGCCTAGACATTTGTCTTGCTGTTTTTTGTCTCCTTAACCTTGTTTTCTAACCTACAGGATGAAGGAGAGAGTGAAGAAAATGTCCAATCAATTGAAACATGAAGAGGAAAAGAGAAAGTCTCTGCAGGTAAATGATTGATACTAGTGGATTTCCTCTCTTGTACAACACAGCTAGCCAGGCCAGAGAGGGAGACACAGAACAGGCAGCTTGGTGGAACCAGGCCAGATTTGCATGATCAGGTGTCGTCTTGTCAGAACCAGACATTTCAGCAGTAGGAGCAACAACACCTCAATCGCATTCATTCATAGAAGTAATACTTGAGAAGTGTCTATTTCCCCATTCCCCCCAAGACGAATCTGAGAGCATTCCTCTCCCTCATTTCTCCTCTGTCGCTATTTCCATAAGTGCAATCATCCTCCGCTGTCCCCTCTCGGCAGGGGGAAAGCGAGGCTGCTGTGGCGGAGGTGCGAGGGCTGCAGGAGCGTCTGGAGGCTACTGAGCATGTCGCTGAGAGCCTGCGCAGGGAGCTGAGAGAGCTGGGCACCCAGCAGGGCCACACCCACGCTGAGCTGCACCAAGCCCGGCTGCAGGTAGCCCGGCTCACCTTGCAGCTGTCGGAGGAGAACCTGGCCATCAGGGAGGAGTGCGCCAACTGGGCCCTAGAAAGAGAGACTTACAAACAAACAGCAGAAGTGAGGAGAACCTTACTGATACAGCTTCTAGTTCAAACTACTGGATGCACATAGCACAGCCTGGTGCAGCACATGCACAATTTTAAGGTTAGGTTGAGACCTATTATTAACATGCTAAAGTATCTTTTCATGCTGCAGGTTGATAAAAAGAAATTGCAGGAATTAAGCTGTGAGGTGCAGAGGAAAGAGGAGTGGCTTCGGGAGGAGAGAATGGAGCGGGAGAAGCTGGATGTAGAGCTTGGGAACGAGAGAGATTGCAATAGAGTAAGTAAATCAAGGTATACATCGCAATTGCGATCATTCAGTACGCAAACACATTCAGCTCTAAATATAACTGCTTGTGTGGCACTAATCTGTGTCCTCAGTTGTTCAGATCGCATTTCAGACACTGGAGAAACCCCAGGATAGATTCACACACACACACAGACACAAATAGAAAAGCTTCCATGAACACTGCAAAAACATTTCCTCTCACTGTCATATGATCAATTGCAGGAAAGAGGGCTGGCCAGTTATACCGGGTCAGATGTGTGTTCTGGTGGTCAGAGGGTCTGATAATATTTGATCCGTGGTTAAGTGTGTAAAGTGTATAAACAAGTTGCTGCCCCCTGTAGGTGCTGCTGAGCGACGCCAAGCGGGAGGTGCAGGAGCTGAAAGCCAGCATGAGGAAGGCCCAGAAGGAGAGAGAGCAGCAGCAACTGGAGAAACAGGCAAGGGTTCCACATTAGACCATCTCTCCAGGTCATAGTCCTGTATAATATAATATAATACCATATATCTTAATAAGATGGCTCAGCTAGGGTTAGGGTTAGGACTACCCTCTGTCAGTAATTATTTCCTCTTTTCTCCTTTCCCATTACATATGTACAAATACATGTGTATGTGCATTTGAATATGGACACTCACAGGACCTGGTGAGCTACATCCATCAGCTGGAACAGAGGCTGGAGATCGTGCCAGACACTAAGTCAAATGGAGAAGCTTTCAGTCCTGTCTGTGAGTAGTAAAGTCACATTATACACAGCACTGCTATGGCACCGCACTTTAATGAGCACCAAGGTAAAGAGCCTCTGCTGATTCTCACAGCTCACGGCTCTTCGTCTGAGGATGACGAGGTTGACGAGCCTGTTTCCCCAGCAGCCTCCACACCATTCCTTCCTCCTCTGGTCCTGCCCACCCATCTGGAGTGGCCCAAGAGAGTGGAGATCTCTACAGAGACACAATCCATCCAGAGCACACAGGTGTGCCACCCTATTCACACTCAAACTAAACAAGGATTAACACTGCCTGCATGCAGAGTTAATAGAGTGATTGTCTTGGCATTGGCAAATATTTGACTAGTGCCGTGTTTCCCAATCCAGTACTTAAGTGCCCTCTGTCCTGCAAGGTTTTGTTCCAGCTCTACTCTTGCACACCTAATCCAATTAAGGGCTTAATGCTGATTGGTTGATAAGTCGAAACAGATCTATGTATGTATGTAAAGAATCCAAAACACAAAATGTTGTCATTTTGGTATGTTGTGTGTTATCGTATTTGAAATACCATCCTGTGCATTTATATTCCTTGTGTTGCATAGAAGTCAGACTTAAAATGTCAACGTGTGCCATTCAGTATACTCTTAAATATCCCAACTACTACTGTATGTACAAAAAGTTTTAATTATATATATTATTAAAAGGCAAATATAGCCACAATTTCTATCCCCCCATATGTCTGTCTCTTAAACCAGGATGAGGAGAGGCAGCACTTGGAGCCCAGACCTCAAGGCGAAGGCAAGCTACTGATTCTACCACAACTCGTCGACCCCGTCCTGAGGTGACAATCCTGGCCTCCCGCCAAGCACACACCCACCCTGTCTCCCCATCCAAGACTGGAATCACTGCTCCTAAAACTTAATGTGATGACTTCATTCACACTCTCTCCCTTGGCAAACTCTCTGTGCTCTTTACTTTGTGAAAGCTGTCCTCCCACTCAGAGACTTTTATGAGAATAGCCCTGTGTGTAGAGTAACAGAGTAAAAATAACAATAGTCATAATAAATGTTAAGGGTTACCATCTGTTTTCCGATATCCTCAGTACACACTCTCTGTCAAGCTTGTGTTCAATTGATCAGAGAAATCATCAATCTATTGCTCTCTTTCCCTCCACAGTGAGCTTGCTGACTCCCCCATGTGGTAACACAAAGAAGGAAGGATGGAGGGCAAGTTGCTTATTTACCATTGCCATGCAAATCCATAGGGGTCATCAGGAAGCCTAGTAATATTTATAATATAGTAGTATTTGTTCATCATATATGGTTATATTGGTGTTTTGTAGTTGTTTATGTATATAGTGATGATGAAAAAGGCATTCATAAATACATATTTATAATGTAGAGCTTTTACCTTATGAGTGTCTGTATTCAAAGGAAACACGTCGCAATTTGCTCAGTATGTCTTAAGTGTCCTGATGACTTGAAAACTCTTTTTTTGCTTTGTTAGTAGAGTTGCTGGTTTGTTGTAAAATTTTGTGAAATTCGAATACAACTGCTTTATGATTGATAGAACTCAGGAATGAAAGTGAATTTGACGTTCTACTGCCATGTTAATGATTGTGCTGATTACACAATATCTGCAAATGCAAGTCTGTAAGCTCTGCAGTTATCTACCAACACTCCAACATTATCTGTGCACTTTCATCATCTTCAGTTCATTCTAGACTCCATGTATAATTCCTAGATTTTGTAGCATTTTATCCATATACAGTAGATTACTATGTGGATATATCAACACTAATTTGAGAAAACTGCTGATATGATGTCGTCATTAAGATGAATTAAGCACAGTACATCTTGTTTTGGTGGTGTATCAGCCACAACCTTTGCATGTGTGTGTGAATCCTGAAACAGTGTCAAATGTGTGGGTGTGTGTTACAGCCAAGTGTGAAATGTTTTGGTGTAGCTTTGTTGAGGCGTATGCCAGGCTGAGAGAACAGAACGGTTTATTCACTGTATATTTATTTATCTGAACCATTATTGTAGACTTGAGACTACATAATAATAATTATAATAAATCCATATTGATGCCAGTCTGTGTTTGGATGAAGAATATAGAAAAGCTATGAGCAAACACACACACACACACACACACACACACACAAACACACGCATACACACACAAACACACGCACACACACACACACACACACACACACACACACACACACACACACACACACACACACACACACAAAAAGACCTATGCAAAGTAAAGCCATGCAAGCAAAAGCCAGCAATGACCCCCCTTCAGAGTTAAAACAACAAAGTATCACACATTTAAAGGGATATTTCACCCATTTTATATTATTGTACAATACAGAACTATATTCAAAGGACTCATTCAGCTGTTACTAGTGTGAATGGGCCAACTGTATAACTATTGTTTTGTGAACAGACTGTCACATATTCCAAATTAAAGTCTCTACATTTCATCACTGTTGCACTGAGGGCCACTAGCTCTAAAACTTGCCTATACATGTACTATATATAAATAGATGGGCATGCATGGACTCATTGTATAACTGTACTGGAAGGTGTCTCTGAATGGTTTTGAGTCATCTCTTCATTCATCTCTTCAATAACAGTTACACTGTAAAGATCCATGTATCAAATCTTCCATTTAATACAAATCCTATACTGTATTGTTGTGCTCTCCGTTGCCACAGACTGGAAATAATGTTTGTTAGGCCATATACAAGTTAGTGGCTCTCTTTGTCACAGTAAGGAAATGTGGACACTTCAGACCAATGAGGAATCTAGTGATTGTGTGACTGGGTGGTCTCATTAAAATGTTTCATTGATTGTCTCATTGAATTTTAGAATATGTTGAAAGTAGTCAGGTATATTGATGTGCTCAGCATCAGTAACATCAGGTCCTTTAAGATGCACACGCTTTTACTCTTATTTTAGATATTATTAGCCAATTTGCATGTTTATCTCCTCAAATAGCCAAACTTTATACTAATTATTAGAATGTATACCATATACCAGAATTTATACTCCTACTATTATGTTATTATGAATTGGAGGTTATTTACTTATACCATGCTTGCATAATCCTTACTATGAAAACTAATGCTTTACTGAAACTGCTTGATAGGTGCTGGCAGATCAGCCGGCCTAGTCAAGGAAAAAGTAGATCTCATGCTCTAGTAGATCACAGAAACCAGAATTTACACCATGCATTTAAGTCCTACTGTTGTCAAAGGTGCATGTACATGAGGTGGAGGCTTCATGAAAGGGCCAGAAGGCTGCAGCAGACACAGATGTCAGGTTGTTTTTTCCCATCTTGAACAGACTGTGTGTTTTCAGCCTAAGATCTCATGTGTAAAGATGCGTAAAGTGACAACAAAAATGACAACTGGATACTGAAAGGTCTGGGAACAAAAGTGTCTTTATCAAAATACAAGAAAAACAACAGCATCAAAACAAACAAGCAAAATTTCATTATCTTTTCATAAAACGTGAAAGCGTCAAAAGACCAATTTTTCGTGTGTGTTTGTGTGTGTGTGTGTGTGTGTGTGCAACAGAGGGAGAAAAAGAGAGTGAGGAGAAACTCCATAGTCTGGGTGCAAGATGAAGATAATCCCTGCCCTTTACCTTGATCATATGGCTGTGATTTGTCCATCCTGTGAACCCAAAGTCACCCTCAAACACTCTAAGAAGCATCAGTATGGCCTCAGTGTTGATTATTTAACTCGCATTCATTTTGTACAATGGACGACTTTTGTTGTATCTGTTGCCCACACTGTGGCTTAAATGATGCAATGTACCTGGGTACCCATAATCAACCACTGTTTACTTGATGGCTTTGATTTGAGTTGATTTGAAGCTGCAGGCACCTAGCCAACATCCAGTTATATCAAGCACCATAATGATAATTTTTTGTCAAACACATCTTCTCTGCATCTACTCTTTCTCTGCTTTATTTAGGGAAAGTATGGCTCCATCCTGGATAATCAGAAGCATGCAGTCCTATATTTTTCAGCTATCATACACTAGCTTCCTTTTTGATGTTGTTTTTTCCCTCATCAACAACTTCATTTTGTTTTCATGCATACATAGCCATGAAAAACAATTGTTGCAGAGCAACGTGTTGCTGAAGAATGGAAGTGAGACTTTATCCTTATAGCCCTTGAGGCGGAGTGCAGGAACTCACTGAGACTTACAATGTTTTTCATGATATACTCAACAGATAATCTCTGAATGAAAATACTACACATGCTGTATAAAAGGTTGTATAGTCTCAATGAAAAACGAATTATAATGACTTATTTATTTTACAAAATTCATGTTTTGCATCACTCATTAGATATTCTTACTCATACAGCACAAATGAACACACCAATCCAAACTACCTTTCTGTGCTACTGCTTCAAGGGATCGGTCACTCAATGTAAAGCATTTCTTCTCTTGTATCACTTAGGCTCAAGATTATGTTGGACGGTTACATCCTTAGAGATGTGCAGTGCAATATTTTTTTTACAGTCAGCTTTGTCTGATGGCTGCAGCATCAGGGAGATGCTAACAACTAACTTCACTCAATCAGCTGATTCTCGATCAGCTTGCAACAGTATCCAATTATGTGCCTGTATTTGTTACACTGACCAATTAATATGTCTTTGAGTGAGAGATATTTTCTAGGAAGTGTTTTAGATTGTAGATTGGAAACATAAAATTTTTCTTTGCTACAAATGACATTTTTGTGTGTGTGTGTGTGTGTGTCTCTCAAACTGCTAACAATTGGGCTTCTGTATGAATGCTCACCCTGGATTATGGCACAAAGCAAAGTAACGTCAGATCCTGTGTATTGGTAAATGCTTTCAGTCAGTCCCTCTCTCTCTCTCTCTCTCTTTCTCTCTCTCACACACACATACACACCCTTGAGTTTTTCTGTGGAGTCGGAATAATCTCACGTCCACTATTTATGGATGGATGATGCTGTATTTTCTGCTCACTCATACAAAATGAGCACTTATTATGGCTTACCTGTACCAGGTTGCTGTGCCAAGGGCTGGTACAGCATAGTCTACAACTTCACTTTTTCATTATCCCTATCGCAGCTTCTTGATGTCGGAAGAATATCTGTTGAACGCTTTATTTACAAAAAGATGGAGGAGAGATGTAGGAGCATCCACACCAGCGGTTATTTTCTAGAAAATACTGTATTGACTGGTGAGATGTGGCCCTGATACAATCAACCTGAGATAGCGTGATGACATTAAATCTATCCTGCAGATTTGTAAGTCTAAGCATTGTCTTTGACACTTGCACATTTTTAGATATATGTATGGTTATGCATTTGCTCCATATGTGGAAATATGTTGCTGTATTTATTTCCTTTCTTAGAGTTTTACCTTGATCACCAGAGTTGAAATGACAGATTAGGATTGCAGGAGCGTGTTCTCTAGTTGGATGTTCGACCTATCAGTGATTTCTGTGACTTGGAAGACTGAGTTGCATACCATGTGCTTGTCACATCGTGAGTTTGAGTCCTGCTCATGACCTTTGTCACATGTTATCCTGCTCTCGCTCTCCCACTTTTGCTGTCGCTCTCCACTGTGTAGTATTCCAATAAAGCAGAGATGCATAAAAGTTAAGACAACTTTTAAAAAATATTTCCCATCAAATGTGAGCAGGACAGAGTAAAAATTATACAAAAAAAAATGCAATGCAGAGTCCCACACACGGGCATATATGACAGAATAGAAATGTATACATGCTTAGGAAAACCATACAATAGAAAAATAAGTAACATATTTCTCAATAGGAATAAAATGAATTCTAAAAAGACATTTGTGGCAAATGGACGCCACATTAAGAGTTTTGTTGTTGCAATGTTTTTTTTTATCATCAATTTTATACAAAGCATAGCCCTTAAAGATAGTGGAGGAGTGCATTTTCTTCTGTCCACTACCTTCTAGCTGCTGCCTCTCTTAGGCTTAACATCTTGTTCCTCTTTGCGTGGACACAAAGTTTTGAAATCATCTTTAGACAGTCTAATTTTGGCAACGTGATTTTTCATGGCCCTCTCCTCAACCCATTGACATTTAGTGCTTTTTCTTCAGCCATTTCTTGTCTCTTACACTGCATGTTCCTCTATGGCTCCATTTTGTTATGTATGTGTTTAGTATGTGTGTGGGTGAAATATGTGTGCTGTATGCAACACAGGGGTAATCCTGGTCGCCAGGTCTTGTGTTGGACAGGACTGAGACGGTGTGGATGGTCTGTGGTCAGGGCAGGGTTCAGTGATGCGGATGGGAGCAGCGTCATCGTGTCTCTCTCACTGTGCTTTCCCAGTCACACCTTTCCTCTGCGCCGCGGCGGCTTCTCCCCACAGCTCCCCGTCACTGTCCGCCCCTCTCTCTCTCTCCTCATCCCCGTCCTCCTCATCCCCGTAGTCCTCCTCCTCCTCCTCCACTGCCGACTCATACATGGCCTTGTCCTCCTCCTTCTTGATGGCCTGAATGGCAGGGGGAGCGGCCGCAGCGCTGTCCCCCGAGTCGCTGCTGTCCTCGAAGGCATCGGGGTTCTCCAGCATCTCCCTGATCAACGGAGGCATGGGGCCCGGGATCTCCATCTTCAGAGTGATGGCTCTCTCTGCACCTACATGTATACACACACATATGCAGGTAATGGTTAGTGTAGAGCGCAGAGAGGAGACCAGGAGGCCACTATGAGAGCCGCCATGTTGGATGTGCAAGTCTCACTTTTTAAAGGATTCGTTAAGGTTTTGTTCCAAAGCTGTTTGCAACTGACCCTTGGTGCTGATTCCCCGGAGGTCTGTGACTTTCATCAGCATACGGGGAAACATGTGAGGCTTGTTTGGGCGGCGGCGGCGGGCGTAGATCTTCAGAGCCTCCAACAGAGGCTCCTGCAACTTGTCCACCTTCTGTGGCTCCTCCAGGTCCATACGGTCTGAGAGCAGGGAGCACAGCCAGTCACAGACAGACAGGAAGAGGGAGGTAGTTAGTAAGGAAAATAAGGAAATGCTAGCATTCTATCAAACAGCTAAGAGTATGACAAAGAGGGAATTATGGGAATAATGAGACAAACTAACAAACTCAGAACAAATGTAGGATGGCATTGCATAGGAAGAGGAGAGAGTTTCTTACACATACCTACACACCCCAACATATGCATTCAGGGCCACTAGGTTAAGCAAATACCAGCCAAAATAAGAGAAACCAATGCACTGTGCAAAACCTCTAAAGCAATAGATAAACAAACTATAAGTAAGTAAGTAAATAATAATAAAATAGGTTATGACTCAACTACTAACCCTAACCAACAAATAAATAAATCACTAAACTCTGTAAGCTACTGGCTGGTAACTAAACCTAGACAGAAAAAGACTTCTCGCAGTCAAGAACCTTGTTTGTTTCAATTATAAGGTTTTGCTGCATTCCAAAAGGCTTGAACACAGCTAAATAAAAAATTGGAGGCACACTAAGGCTTCAAAGTGGATTCTCACTCTTTACATTTATTTAAAGCCAGCACACAAACATCCACCACCCAGTGATTCGACCGCAGTCTTCTTAATGGGTGTAACGAGTGAGCATCTACTTTGAAGCCTTAGTGTGTGCTTCTATTTTTTTTTCAGTTTTTAGCTGTGGTAACTAAACCTAGGAATTATCACTTTTATACAGTCTCTTTCCATCAACAATTCAGAGACTTCGTTATAGAGCTTGCACTCTTTTTCCAGAATGGTCCACCAGCTATCTGCATGTCAAAACATCTCTATGTGTCCTACAAACCTTGTTGAGATCAATAACTCCAGTTATACAGATACACACACACACACAGTACACCCTGCCTGTGGCCCAGACTGAGCTGCACTACCTCCGCAGATGAGGCAGATGGCACTGAGGAGGCCGGTCTCGGTGTCGTCCATTTCCAGGGGCAGCAGCTGACCAGCAAAGGCAAACACCAGGTCAGTGAGCGGGCCGAAGCCAGCGTTATGCATCTGGGTCCGGTTGAGAGTCAGGCCGTCTGAGAAGGTCATGGTGTCCTGCTCCGGAGTGTAGCGAGTGCAGATCCTCAGCATCTAACCAGAGGGAAGACAGCAGAGGATGGTGAGACGGACAAACAATTAACAGAGCGAAATAAGGATGAAACGCAGTCCAATACAACTTCATGCCAGCTGTTTGATGTCAAGTTTTGTGAACCTGTAATTTCCCAGACGCCGTACCCTAACCCACTTGACAAGTTTAAGCAGCGTGATAAATGAGAGAGAGCTAGGGAAAGCGGAAAGAGTGGGAGGGAAGGAGGTTAAGGAGGAGTGGTAGTAGGAGCATGTGGTTGGTACCAGGATGTCCAGGCATGCAGATTTGAGGAGGGTGATCTGGTCAGCGATGGTGAGCGTAGTGAAGCCTGGCAGCCGCTTGGCAAACTCCACAATCTTTATAATGCACTTAGTGGAGAGCTCACTGAACTTATCCCACAGGCCCAAGTCCAGCTGCACTCTGTGGTCAGCACTTGAATTCTGGGAGAGAGAAAGAAGGACATTGTAGGCAGCAATTTGTGTGTGACTGCGCTGAGTCATATACTGTGTTTGTCTATGTTGCGAGGTGGTGGGCTTGAGTGTAAGTGTGCAGGAGGGTGGATATGATTGTGCATAACACTCACTGTGGTATATTTGCCAAGTTGGCACAAAGATGGAAAGGTCTCTTGGTGAGCTTTGCTGACTTTGTTAACCAGCTCCTCCAGTTCTCCACTCAGCTCGTAGCTCTCTGGCAGCACCACCTCCTCTTTCACGTCCTTCTTCCTTTTGTTCCTGTCATTACGCACCGCTACAGAGAAACACAGGGACAGGCAGGAGGGACAGAGTTGAAGTTCCACAATGATTGACCTTGATGCTTGGAGCTGTTAAAAAAACAGCACCCTTTCTTCTCTTTCTGGATATTCATTTGCAAAGCATTATTTTATAAACAATTCGAGCCCCATATCTCCTCAGGCACTCACCTTCTTTGGACATGCCGACCTCAAAGCACTTCTGCAGCCTGCAGTACTGGCAGCGGTTGCGGGTCACTTTGTTGATCTGACAGTTCTTGTCTCGGTGGCAGGTGTACACCATGTTTTTCTGGATACTGCGGCGGAAGAAACCCTGACAGAGAGGAATGAGCAAATCTCTTTGAGCTCTGATTGTCTGTGCTATGTAGGAGCCCTAGATGGTGCACCTTGGTTTGTTGCCAAGGCAACTTGTCCTTTTTTTTTCCAACTGAGGGAAGGGGCTAATTGGCTTGCTGCTATCTCACTAAGGGACAAGAAGGCTCTTTTTGATAAATTGAAATATAATCTATATCCATCCAAAAACTCAAAATGTATATATGTTCTATGTATATTTTGTTTGGTTGATTATACTTTCAAAAAGTTTGTGGGATTGGTCATTTTTATTAATGTCATTTTAAACAGTAATTAATAAAAAAAAAAATTAACAATGACAATAGCTTCATTTAATTTAGAAATAGTGATCATTTACTGGTCCCATGCAGCATATTGTTTAATTCTGTGGGGCGCTACATTAACATTGTGCAGTGTTTGTAAGAATACACTAGAGGGCAGCTCCACAACAACAAAAGTAACAACTATGCAGTGCAGACGCCTTGGAGCCTTCCACTGAAACACCAGATCCCCACTCCAGCCAATTTTTCAATAGGCATCAGCTGTTCACTCCATACCGGTCCTGTAACCCAGAATCTTCTTATGGCTAAATCTGTTTCTTGTTCCATCTTGTTTGGCCTACCTTGCAGCCCTCACAGGAGCTTACTCCATAGTGATAACCAGATGACTTGTCCTGGCACACAAAGCACGGCTTGTAGATGCGAGGAGGAGGAGGAGGAGAGGGAGAGCTGGGCACCATCTCCTCTGAACTGGTGCTCTGGGTCTCCACCGCTGCAGGAAGAGCAAAAGAAGGAGAGGGGGGTTTGATACGCATTTAGGCTCTGTAGGTGTCTCATTATGTCAGAGCATAATCTTGTTTACTTAAGTTCTCAAAGTCTTTGAAACTATGATGAAAGCTAATACAACAACTGATTAAGGAAGAGTGGTCAACAAATAACCCCCAACCCTTGCACCCCCCCCCCCCCCCCCCCCCCTCGGAGCCTACCCAGAAGGCAGGCTCAAAGGCAGACATTTTAAGAGAAAAGGGAGGGGTGACAATGCTGACTGACAGGGACTTAAAAGAGACACAATTAGCTGATGGCCAGATGGCCCTGCTGATAAAACGCTGATTGGCAGCTGAGATTTGATTGGCTTCTCCACTTACTGGTGAGTGGGGGAGCAGCATACCTCTGTTGGCTTTTTGACTGACATCTGAATTGCATGTGTGTGTGTGTGTGTGTGTGTGTGTGTGTGTGTGTGTGTGTGTGTGTGTGTGTGTGTGTGTGTGTGTGTGTGTGTGTGTGTGCAAGCTCACATTTTTATTTGAAAGGCTGCCCAACCAGACCTGCCTATATACCTTGAGCCCCATGTGAACAAACAGAAGCAGGGTGTTTATGAGACTCGGCTGTCTCCCTCTGTTCCTTCTCGCTGTCTCGCTAGGAAAATGGCACACTGTATAACACCATTTGCTGGCCACAGGCAAAGTCATTCAACTGCTGCTAGTGAAAACGTTCAAAACAAACAATGTAAAGCAGACATACAGCGACGTGCGTGTTCAGACAATTCACACTAAATGGCCCCTTACTCAATGCACACAGATGAAAAGAGACAAAATCTCCTGCTATACTGTTGTAACTGATAACTAAGAACTAAGAACAACCAGATTCAGTCAAACATGCCTTTCAACTTTCACCTTCAGTCACCCCAACTTCACCTCCCTCTGCCCATTCCCACCCCCACTCCCTTGTTTCCTGGCCCTAAATTCCTCAGTGCAGGCTGGACAGGGTTTAATAGAGGCCCAGGCTCATAAGCTGCCCTATAAAGGTTGTGTCTGGGATGGGAAGGAGGCCCCCGGCCAGGCTGACTGCCTCTTTATTGGGATCCAGTCACCTTGGGCAGCTATTCACATCAACAGCTCCATCCTTGGATCCCTTCCTAGTAAAAATAAAGAATTTGGGGTCAAAAATCCAAAGTCACAGCCCCTCCTGCCACCTTCAATGGTTAGCACAGGACTGGCCCAAATGTGGCCCCCACCCCACCCCACCACAACAACCCCAACCTGAACCCGTGGCTTGCCATTAACAGCAGTGGTAAGGTTTCAAAAAGAGAGAACAGGCATAAAGGAATAATCTAATAAAAGGAAAGAGGGAGGAATGAAAAGAGAAAGAAAGGGAAAGAAGGAGGTGAGTCTGAGGACAGGGGCTTCCCAGTGGCTGCAGAGGTTAAATAAAATCCTGACCATTTAACTTTGACCTTGACTGAAGAGATGAGATGCAAGACCTCCACTACTAACTACATAACCAGCCTACTACCACCTGCATATATTACAACAACAACAACAACAACAACAAAAAACTATGTGAAAAGTTCAAATGCCACATAAGACAGGACATTCAATTGACCATGACTGATACTACATTTTGATTGTTTCTGCACAAAGCTCATACAGTCCTATTGGCCATACAACACATCACTGTTGTTGGGTGAAAACATTTTTTTCCAGATACTAAGAAAAACAGCTTTGTTTTTAGCTTGACGACTGTGCATTTTTGAGTTCATCTAATTGGTTTTGAAAAGTTTTCATATTTTCTCAACCCACAGAGGAGCATGTAATCCTTCAATTGAAGTTAAAATATGAAAATCACCAAAACTAGAGCTATGAGGTTTTCACCCGTCAGCGACGATACATTAATCTCTGGACAGTCTGCCTCTCTCAATTAGCATGATGTGTATGAAATTCAAATTCAAAACCATCACCATCAGATCACTGCACACCACTAGACATTAATTTGTCGATGACATACAGGCCTAAACTTTAACATTTCTGTTGTTGTTTTAAAGCCACAGCCTGGGATTTAATAAATGTTGGATATATTAATGATATTTTTAACTTGTACACAGCAAATAAAGATTTCCAAGCCTCCTTAACACATCGTAACTCCAGATCTGTTGTGCTGCCACAAATGGTTTTATATGGAGTAGACGCTTGTGGTCTGTGCTTTTGTGGCTGTGGTTTTGTCCCCACTCAGATCATGGCAGACTGTTAGCCTGTCTGTGCTGCCAGTCTGGTTCTTACTACTACATTCTTTGTTTCTAACCATTTTTCAGCCAGTAATGTTAATAATAGAATTGATGATTTATCTGCTAGTGATGAGTCAGAGTACCAGATCCTGAGAATATTATTCATACTGTTAAGGTATCAGGTCGCATAAAAAAAATTAAACAGAATATTGTGCTTATTTTGCATACTTATTTAACTAAGTGAATGCTATCCTGCAAATAAAAAAATGATGCTCTGCTGGAGAAAGAGTCATGTTTTGCGTATGAGTAAACTACGAGCTACTAAAATGATGCAGTATGGCGAGGAGGTAGGAAATACTATTATGTATTCAGTTTTTGAGTTTAAGTACTAGAGTCCAGGTGTAGGTGGAAGTGATGAGGGCGGGGCCGACTGAGTGAGCGACACTGTAACTTGAGCACTGTTTTCTGTTTATATAGTAACACTGACAATGTAAAAGTGGCCCTGAGAGAACAAGTGGAAAAATAGCTCCTATTGAAATGGAGAAGCGGCATCTGGCGCCAGGGGAGAGGTAGTGACTGACATTGTCTGAGGGCGGAGAGGAAGGGTGAGGAGGGACGTGACTCAGAGAAACATGACAGAGAGAGACAGAGGGCTGCGAAGACAGTGAGAGAGGTGTGTGTGTGTGTGTGTGTGTGTGTGTGTGTGGTGGGGGTTGAGCTCTACCTGGCCAGGAGAGAGAAGGCAAAGGAGCCAAGATCTGTCAGGATCTGTCATCACCCTGAACTGAGCTCAGCCTCAGAGCCTCGGCTTGAAAAAAAACCCCACCTCTCTCTTCTTCACCTACAATTCACCCCTTCGCGTGTCACAACATCAATCAGCACACCTCTATCGGACACAGACGAGACAACCCCGCTCTAATCTTGTGAGCCAGATGCACCAGTTAGCGTGATATGTACATCTGGAAATCAATTGGTGAGAACCCCTATGCAGAGTTTCTTCTATATTTTCCTTCGACGGGTCTGAAAGGAACCAAATTTGCCATTCTAGTGAGAAAACAGCACAAAGTGAAAATCATTATTCATGAGGAAGATTGTTTATTATCTTCTTGAAGGTGCAGATTTTTATTTGAACGCCATCTGCACTGATGTCTAGATGTGCTGGCAGAGCTTCTATCATTTGTCTGAGCCAACACATGAAAAATACAAGTACTATCCCTCAATATTTCCCTTCTACTCCCTCCTCTGTTTCTCTCTGTCTCCCATTTACTCAGTGTTTGTTGTCAGGTCAACACATCACTGTTTAGACAACAAAAGCCCCTCCGAAATCTGAGACTTTCCTTATCAGCTCTTCAGCCTGAAAGTCCTGAAGCATTGCACTCTCAGGAATGAAGTATTCAGTCCTGAATACAGTGTACCAAAACTGCATTATTAAAAATTTCTATGGGGAGTTATTATGGAAATGAACATGGGAGGAGGAACACGGGCGCTCCAGTGACACAGTTTTGCTTACGCACTTTTTTTCACCCATTTGTTCCATTTTTTATTAGGCTCTGCATGCGCAATTATTTGCATATGAAAATAAACCAGTTAAGGCTGTAGAAAGCCAGAGCAACTGCATTCCTGTCCCTTTAGCTGGCACTAACAATGGGGTCTAGATGGGTGAAGGGAAGTATAGAAGGAGCCTGGTTTTGAGGTGCAGTTGTTTTGCTCCCCCTTCAACATCTGATTGTCTGAATGTATGTACACATACACACACACACACACACACACACACACACACACACACACACTCACAGATTGAGCATGTGGTTTGTTTTACACTGATATGAAGGAGCTCTTTCATTCCTGTCTGAGTGGCTGTGTGGGCGACAGAGTGTGACATATGGCCTATAGGCCCTGCAGCTTGGCTCGGCCCTGCCAAGCTCATACTTCTCATTGAACTAGACTTTGGCCCGGGGGCTCCACAGACCCTCACACTGCAGAGAAGAGGAGGAGTGGAGGAGTGGAGGATGACTCTAAGACTATTCTGGGGTGTCATCACAAATATTTTAGTCATTATTAAAGGCTATATCCTGTTTTCTATTTATTATACCTCTTTCAAATGAGGTATTTGTTTAGCCTGATTCTAATCACCAAGCTGAGTAATGCTTATTTAACCATGAAATCAGTGTCAATTGTAACAACACAATAAAATCCAATAAAAACACAATAAAGTTTCAGTCAGTGATGACAGTTTGACTTGTGTAGTTTCCTCACTGGCACTATCAGGCCTCGACAGATTCATTTGGATGGCAAATTCTGTTTTTACATAACTTCTCGCCTCACAAAATGTTCTGCAGCGTACTGTGGAATGTGCGTGCGCATGTGAATGTGTGTGTGTGGGATGGTGCATGGGGCCGTGAGCATGTTGGACTGTGTGGTGTGACTTTGAGTTCAACAACACTCATGGAAACAAATGCACTTCCCCCAAACACGGTGGACAAGAAAGAGGGGGAGGAAAACAGTGGAACACATTCTCCTCCATATTTGAATAGCCATACAAACACACAAAGGAAAAAAAATACTCTGTGTAAATCTATCAGTCAAATGAGATTTATAGCAGTAACGTGATTGTATAAACTTGCAAATCCAATTCTGATTCCGAAAAATGCTCTTAATTGCTCACTATCAAACTCCTGTGTGATGCTTAAAGTTGTATTTATTGTAGTATGTTGTTATTCATAAGCGGATGAGCAGTAGGGGAGAGCTGCACCCTCAAATATGCTGAGTGAGTAATTACCAGGGGAGGAGGGAGGAGATGTGGCAGATCGGAGTAACAATCCCTTTCATCAGCTGTTCTAAGTTCACTACCAGTTTCCCCCTCCCCTCCCCTCCCCCAGCACCCCCCTCCCTCCCCCGCTCCTCTATCCTCTCCCGGCTCCTGCCTTCCTGCCCTGGCAGGAGGAGGAGCCCTTCCTGTCATTGGCAGCGCCTTTGAAAGGAAAGGCTGTGAAAACCAGGCTACTGTCCAGGAGATGGCTCCATAAAAACAGCAACACCAAACACTTAAAGGGGAGGCAGGGACACACACATTTGCACGAGCCCACTAACAAAAACACAAATCCTAGACAAATCCTCGCAAAACTTCACCCCCTTGCACAGTTGTGGACCTTAAGGTACACACTGGCCTGCAAACCCAGATGCATGGTGGGAATCTGGGAAGAAGGAACAGAAAGTAAATCACAGCTGATCAAGAAGACATGGTTGAGGTCATCAACAAGGTCATCTAATGCTGTTCATTTGTGTCTACAAGGCGGGATGTTTAAGACAAAACCTGGAAAGCAGCATTGATGTAATATTTTTGTTTCTTTTTTGTGGCTGGGGAGGCCAGCTTTGACGTAAAGGTGTGGGGGAGGGTGCTTTTACGGGACAGGTTGTTAAATCAGGATTGCCCCTCCCATTCTTCATCATGCATACAAAACAGCCTTTCTTCTTTATAACACCCCATAAACCTACCTTTCTATTTTTGCCCTTTTTGATATAACAGAGTCAACATTTGGCCAACCCCCACCTCCCTACTGGGCCCCCAGTAGCCTCAGGCCAGCCGATGTAACACTGACCTAGGAGACACCAAACATGGCTTCACAAAACATGGTCCCTCTTCCACCAGCCTTAATGGCTATCAGGCATGCATGCATGTATGTGTACGCATACACACTCAATGGTGGCAAAAGTAGAAAGTGTACACAAAATGATATATAAAAGTGACACAATCATATGTGGTACGATTTTACCAAAGTAAAAGTTTTTAATTATTAGCTACTAAATGCACTTATCAAAATCCCCAAAAAGTTGTTCCATATGTTAGTAGTTAAATCTTGTTTTATGTTTTAAGTTTGAGACTCTTTATGAGCCAGTCACATGTTTTGTATGCATTTTTCTTTATAGTAACCAGTAACTGCAAGTGTTTGATAAATGTAGTGGAGTAAAAAGTAGGATATTTGCTATATTGTTTAGTAAAACTATACGACACACAAATAATCCTCGATCCTCAAAGGCCAAACTCAACAGAAGTTAATGTGGTTTAGTGGAGGCAGGGCTGGAAACCAGGCTGCTGACACCAGACACAGAGACAAGACAAGTTGGGACAAGACTCACTGGACAAGACCTTCAGAAGTTGTTGGTTTTAAGCAATCCCCCACCTTAACAGCCAGTCATCACTGGCCACAGATTGGCTCCATTCCTACATTTTTAGAATAGTGTTGTACTTGTAAAATTACAGCTCTATTTAATTATTCTAAATTTTGTTCCAAATAAGCAGCTCATGTTTATGCAAAAGTACTAGCTTAAGAGTTGTTCTGATAAAGAAGTTCAGCTCAGTTAAATCTATTGATCAATAAATCAATCACTGCAATCAACTAATTGAATCAACTACTATAGCCTGTTTCTTATGTTTGGTATTTTGGGATAATAATGATTCATCTAACACATCAGTAGGCAGGTTTTCAACAGAGTGAAAAAGGTACATGAATAAAGAACAGTCAGATCACAAACTGACACACACTTAAGAGGGTGTCTTACAACACACACACACACACACACACACACACACACACACACATTACAAAAGACCAACACCAAATTTTATTATTAGGGGCTTGTGATACCAAAAATAAGTCCCTCATCCAAAACATGAAACGTAGTACAAAACACACATACACACACACACACACACAGGGATCAATTTACTCTCATTCCCCTTCTAGCGTCCCCCAACTACTATCTTTCATCTCACAAATCAGGCTCTTTTTTAAACCCCTTCTTTCCAGGAAACCTTCCACATGGTCTCATGCTACATCAGATAATAGTTCATCTCAGTCACCAACAATAACAGCACTTCACCATTTTAGCATAGTTAAGTGTTCTCCCACTATGTGATATGATGGTCTTGTTAAACCAGCTTTGAAGAGCCCATTTAAGGGAAGAGGGCGACTGAGAAAGAGGATTATCACTGAATGAAGAGGAGAGCATTTCCCCCGAAGGGCTGAAACACCAAGATACAAAGACTTGCGGGGGGGATAATCCCGAATCCAACTTCATCCCTCCCTCTCCACTCCTCTTTCATCCCTCTCTTTAAACTGCCTTGCCCCCTACACACGACCTAATCTCTTAATTGAGCCTTTGTAATTGTAATTGAATAATTAAAAGCTCCTGATTACAGAACACGGCTAATGTAAGCTGAGCCAGGCGCGTGTAAAGAATAAACACACATTAGTGCGTAGAGGAGCACACACCGATAGGCACATTGTTACACAGAATCTGAAAAAAGACTGAGAGAGGGAACATGGAGTGTGGAGGGAGTGAGTCTTCATGAGATGGGAAAACAAATGTCACATAAAAGAGTGACGCTGCCCGCAGAGGAGACAGAGGAGACAGTGACAGAGACAGCGGAGAGACTTTGGCATGTCCTTGCTCCCTTTAATACCTCCTGACGTTGAAACAAAGGAAGGCAGAGAGGTGCTGAACGGCCTCACATAAAAACACAGGAAAAGATGACCCCCCCCCCTCCTCCTCTTACCACCACACACACACACACACAGAGGAGAGAAAGTGTGTGTGAAAGAAAAGCAGAGGCCAAAATGCTCTCAGGAATGTAGAACCACAGTGTGCAACAGTACGTGTTCACTGAAAGAGATATTGAAAGGCAAACTAATCACTTTTGTTCACTTTCAATGGAGGGCTGGTGATCAACTATGCAAGGGATTCAGGGGATTGCGTACAATGTGAACTTGCAATATGATGAAAGAAGTCATAATCCTGCCAACTTCACACTAATGCACACAACTAAGGCAATGTTGGCACAGCCATAACCCGTTATCAATGTGAAAGTGTCTGTTTTTTCTACAGTGGGGAAGATAGGAGGAAGGTACTTGCGAGCCACTGATTTTGAATTTGATTTTGAGTTTTGACCCTTGATGGCCCCAGATATTGCCATTGGATAGAATGAAACATAAGTAGTAGTGAAGTAGATTTTATTTACTTTGCATTTAAATCACAGCAATGCCAGACACTTGATACTTTCAGTACAGATGAACCATGGTATCGTCCATTTTTACATTTCCTTAGTTTGAATGAAGTTTTTGTCCATTAATATAAAATCTTGGAATAATGAAGCTGTGGTTTTAAATTGTAACCTCATTTAAAAAAATAAAAATAAATAAAATCGGCAACTACAAGCAAATTGGGTGCAAGCTGTGCCAGCAGTGCTCAACCTTTCTTTAACAGCACTTAATCAGAAAATAAAACCCTTGATGCTGCTGTGTCAAAGCAACAAGCTGCAGGATTTGAATAGGCATGTAGCCTGCCAGCCCAGCCTCATGTTTATGAAAGATTGGCCGAGTCTATACTGTACTGATACGTTCGAAAAGGAAACAAAGGAAGCAAAGTGGTGTGAATGGCAAGGGTGAGTAACACCTCTTTGCATGCCATTGTCCATTTATGTTAACAGGTTATTCAGAAACAGAAAGGGCTGAAACAGAACACTCTCTCGCTCTGAGACACGCTGTGTTCCTTGACCACCAAAACCTCCCCGCTCAATCCAAGAACATCTTGTTTGTTCGTTTGCTTCCTTGCAACAAGATTTTGTGTATACAGATATTTTGTGTGACATTTTGGATGGTAATTCTAGGCCTGCAGCACACAAAATTCAGAGTTAAAAATTCGGAGCTTGAGCTGCATGTTTTGGATCATTTTGAGAAGTACTGTGAAAAACCATAGATTTCGTAAAGGTTCAAGAACTTTATAAAATGAAAAAAAATATTTATGGGCATTTACGTAGTCTTTCAGGATGGCAACTGGCAAGGCTTCTTAGCGAGCTGAAGCAGGCTATGCTGTGGTCTTTCTCATGCTGACTGCTCATCCATCATCATTAGCGAGCAGTGTGGGGTTGACGGTGCTTGATACCTTGGTATCTAAATAATTACTGAAGATATATAAGCCTCTCACCTGGGACAACTCAAACCATATGCACTCAAATACCATGGAGGGGATTTATTTGGAAAATCAAAATGGTACATTTAACTCAGCAGCATAAATGAATAGACTTCAGCAAGGAGGCTTATATAGATAGATAGAGTCAATGTTTGATTTTCCAGGTGCAGCTTGAGGAAAAGCCCATAATGCCAAAGCCAAGTGTAATCAAAGAGTCTGAAAATGGCCTCAACAACGATGACAATAGGTCTACTTTTTATTTTGCCAGATCCAGTGTATTTCTCTCATTCGCCCATGGGAATGTGTGTGTGTATGTTCCTGTCTGGCGGTTAGGTTTTCAACACAAGTGTATCATAATACCTGATGCAATCTGTGCCTTGTCTGCTCCAGTCTTTTGGGGAGCTGTCAAAAGAATGCCTAGCCTATTTTGCGCAGTGTGGAGTTAGAAAAGAGGGAGTGCTCACATGCCCAGTGATTCATACCTCATCATTTAACAGCCGACTTTTCATTCCTACAATTATCTTTCCCTCTCAAGAAATGTTCTAAAATAAATAATGACTCCAGATCATTTTCTTCAAATAAATGAATGCCAAAACAAATACAGTGTAAAGTGTAGAAACGTGCTCAAATGAGAATAAGATTAAGGGGAAAGAGAGCCGGCGGCGCACCCCTGGGTGCAAGGTGCAGGCAGAATAGGGAGCAGAAGATTTTTTATATCTGAACGAAAGCATCCGTCCATTTACGTCTACATTTAGCTTTACATTCTTTTGAAAACCCACCTGTGGGCAACTGTGAGTCTTGGGGTCTATCTGAGCTGCTAGTGAAACAATTCACATTCTACTTATTTATCACAAACATGTGATTTCTGTCCCCACTTGCCCTTCAATCTGTCAATGCTGTTTTGACTTTGGTTGCTGGATTCTGGACACATTGCCAGGTCAGGCCACGTATTGTTTAAAAGAGCTGTCATTCATGTGAAGTCATTCATAAAGAAAACAAACATGATGATGAATATATATATGCACTCATTCACTCACTCACTCACTCACTCACACACACACACACACACACACACACACACACAAGCAAAGCACACTAAGCACATAAACAAACAAACTGGAGGGTGAGAATGGGTACACAGAATCGAATGGAATCTGACTCTTCCTGTGGAGAGAGCTCTATGATAACAAAACCAGGACTCTGATAAGAACACACACACACACAAACACACACACACACACACACACACACAGACACACACACACACACACACACACACACACACACACACACACACAGACACACACACACACACAGCTGCACTTTTCCAGTCTGATGGATAGGATGAGAAGGTAGGGCGAGTACTCACACTGAACACTGCCGGTCCCAGCCCAGGCAAAGGGGTCCAGGCCGGAGAAGTAAGGGGTCGCCTTGCCCAGCATGCAGGAGCCTTGGCCGGACACATCGAAGAGCGGCCGCGGGGCGAGCCCCAGAGCCTCCATGCAGTCAAACATGCTCCTCTCAAATCACAGCAACACGACCAGAGTCCTCTGCTATTATTCTGCAGGCCGGTCTGAGCTAACAGTGACGACTTGTAGGAATTCGGCCAGAGAAAAACACAAGAGTGGATTGCTCAGAACAGGATTCCCCAGGCTTACTGTTACTCTGCGCCCTACTCAGAAGGAGCTTGGTCCAGTTGCTCTGTCTGTCTGTCTCTCTGTCTGTCTTTGCCCCGGCCACTGCCCCCCCTGCAGCCTCCTACCCTCTCTCCCTCACTGTCTCTTGCTGATAAGTCTCTTGGATGGACAGAATCCCCCCCCCTCCTATCTCCGTCCTCCTTTTCTGTGCTACAATCCAAATGGCTTTTCCCACCTTTTCCCTCCCTACTCCTTTACCAGATCACTGACTTGCCTGGGTGTTTCGCCTTGGCTGCTGTAACTGATCTCCACTACCCTCTCCCCGGCTCTCTGGGCCTCTCACACTCAGCCAATGACACTGTAGAGCCAACTATCTGCATGTTCTCTCAGCAGAGCAAACGGAGGCGGGGCTGAGGAAGAGGAGGAGGGAGGGACTTAGAGCCAGGGGGGGGCTGCCTACCCTGCCTCTGATTGGTCATGCAACAAACTTTCTCTCCCTCCCTATTTTCTCCTTCAGCGTTCCAGCTCGCCTCTTCATATTTCATATTCTGCAAATGAAAACAAACACTGCCCCTCTCCCCCTCCCTCGTCTCTTTCTTTTTCCTCTGTGTTACTTTCTTTTTGTCTTTCCGCAGCAGGGAACATTGCCTCTCTCCCAAACACACAGCCGCAGTGTCACCTTTAAGGTATGAAAACCCTTTCATAAATGACAAATCCCACCTTGCAGTGCCTGTGGGGAGTGAGAGTGAAAGGTGCTGAGAGACAGATAAGTTAGTAAAGGTGTCAGCTCATAATTTCCCTAGATTTCACTGTAAATGGATGTTCTCCAGTGGTTACTTTGCGGGGAAAGTAGGATTAAGTAGCTCCCCGAGGACTGAGTGGGCACTGGCACACACCCATAGACACACTCACACACAATTCCTGCAACTTCCCCAAAATAAACCCATCATAGAATAATTTTAAGGTGGCACTTGGATCTGCTTCCCAATACCTTCATCTCACATCTGTCTCTCCTCCCTCCCTTTGTCCATCTATCTCTGTGGCTGTCTATCTCTCTATGTCTCTCTATTGCATGAGGTTTTATTTGTCTCTTAAAGCTTCTCTCTATTTTCTCTTCATCTGGTTTGTGTGGCTATCTAATTCAATTTCTTCAATTCGGTTCTAATGGATTCAGTTAGCCGCCCAGAGGTTATTGGATACTTCAGTCACACTAAACCGCGATTCCCCTGCAAGCCAACAACACCGGCCCAGAGTCTGGATACTTTGTATACTCCATACTAGTCAACCTCACCCTCCTCCCTCTCCTCCTCCCTTTCCTTCCCTCGTTCAAGAGGGATGAACTCTGGAAGAAACCCCCACTGGGGCTCTAACACCCCCTTCTCTCTCTCTCTCTCACACACACACACACACACACACACACACACACACACCGACTTCCCAACTTCTCCTGCCCGTGGCTTCTTATGCCTTGTGTTCTTCTTCTGTGCTTTTCCCAACTCACATTTCTCCATTGTCTTTGTTTTCCCATCTTGTTTGTTTTGTTTGTATTTCTCCCTACCCCCATGTTTGTGTGCTGTTGTGTTTTGATACAGTGGATCATAATGGGATGCAGCCTGTCTCCTACTTTTTAACGTCTCCCTCATAGATGCTCTGTGTACACTGTGAAACTTTTCCCTCCTCTCAGGGACATTTTTACCTGTCTTTCACCATGGCTGACCCCCAACTCACTCACACACTCACACACTCACACACTCACACACACACACACACACACACACACACACACACACACACACACACACACACACACACACACACACAATGACACACTGCAGGGAGCAGAGCTGCACAATCTCAGCCTGCTGTGTTCTCTCCACACCTTGAGACAATTACCCCCCACCCCCCCCAAACACACATACACACACACACACACACACAACTCCCTGCCTTGCAGCACCCTGCCCCCTGTCCCTGCTCTGAGGAGAGACACAAATGAAGGGGAATGTGAACAGGAAAAGGGTGTCCCGTTTTCCCTCACTCTAATAAAACTTGAGCTTGCTCTCACTCTTGTGGCCGGGAAAGTTCTAGCTCTCTGTTTGTCTTTGAAACTTACAACACGGGACTCCCCATCTTCTTTTTTCCCTCTCTCTCTCTCTCTCTCTCTCACACACACACACACTGGTAAGAGGAGCGAGTCACATTACAGCTATTCACAATCAGGTTCTTCAACTATTCATCCTGTCGTCATCTCTGACACAAACACACAGAGCAGAACAATGGCCTCCCTCTCTCTCTGTCTATCTCTCTAACAGCAACTCCTCCGGCCCAGCCTCAGATATTTGCACAAGTCTCCCTGCGGTCATCAGTAAGTGCACAGTTATAGTCACAAAAATGAAGCAAGGAGCGCTAGACCGCTGGTTTGTGATATTCACGGGTGTTGGAATGCGCAGCCTACAGAGTAGCAATGGAAAAGTGTGTGTGTGTGTGTGTGTGTGTGTTCGAATGCACACACAATTATGTGCACGCCCGTGCTAGTGTGTATGTGCTTAAACAGAGTGCCTGTGATGACAGACACAAAAAAAAACACACAAGCCCTGTTCTGTGCCTTTAGGTTCAAATTACTAATATCACACACACACACACACACACACACACACACACACACACACACACTCAAAACATTACAAAGAACATGATGTGACTGGTAGAGAAATTATGGAAGGACATTGCGTTCATTGTGGAAAAATACACTTCTTTTCCTCAATATGTCGTGATGTCTCAGGATAACAAGATTTTTTTCTTTTCAGAGCTAAAAAAGAGATCTTGATTTATGAACATTAGACAGAAAAAAGATCCACATGCCACAAGGGACAAACTAAAATAATAAAACCCAAAATATTACCTTTATTCTTAACAGTTTAAGGCCTAGAAGATGTGTTTATAGACTTGTATACGAAAGAATAGGCAGTAGCCTAGAATTTGTTACCTATACTCCTCCATTTAGCAAACCTTTTGTATGAAGCCTATAACCTATAAGCACTGGACATCTGCATCGGTCTGTATAGGTCTTACCATATCTCAGTGTTTATAAAGCCTGTAAAAGAGTAAATACATTTGGGAAAAGGAGAGAGAATCTGGACCATATAACTTAGTGTATGAATGTTCACACCACAGCAGGCTTTTGTTGTTGATGTCTGCCAGTTTCAAGTCATGGGCCATTTTAGTTTCATCTCATTAGGGAATATAGTCCATTCTTTCTCTCATAATGATTAGGGCCTGTTTTGAATTTGTTTTCAAACCGCCCTTCGTAAAAATTACCTTGTCATTTTTCATTTTCTTCACAATGCACTTTTTACATCGTAAGAAATAAAGTATGCATCGTCACTGAATTGTAAATAATGGGCTTGTTATACAAACCCATGTTAGCATGCAGCCACAATACCGTCATATCTATTGTAACTACCTGCCTTTTGGTTTACATAAGGAATGATGACAGGTTTGACAAACCTTTTTAAATGTAGCTGTAGGGTAAATGTGTAAACTCCTTTCCCACATTGTGATGTGAAGTGCAAGATGAAAAAAATACCCTAAGAATTAAAAACCAAGTTATGTCTTTAAATCCCTGCCATTACATTTAACTGAAGAGATTTTTACTCTGTATGTTAAAAGGGCATGAATGACTTTTATCAGCCTCTATCAGCAAACAGGAATTGAAAGAGCATTGACCGGTCTTTGGGACAGCTTACAGTGACCTGTATAACTGACACAAATAACAGCCACATTTTCACAGTAGTGAAGAGCTAATTATAGCAGAGATACAACAGCTTGTCTCGTGAAAAGGTCATATATGACGATGCAACATACTGTAATAATACTTTGTTGTTTGCTTTTTTGGCTTGAGATCAAAATGTGCTGCGATGCCAATCGCTTGTTCGTAGCACC
Source organism: Centroberyx affinis (assembly GCF_046629955.1). NCBI lineage: Eukaryota > Metazoa > Chordata > Actinopteri > Beryciformes > Berycidae > Centroberyx > Centroberyx affinis. The sequence continues at coordinate 217,199 of NW_027278848.1, read as the reverse complement.
GTAGAGAGTGAGTTTTGAAAGTCAGGAATATCAGTATCTGACAAAGTATTCGTTGAGGTATTGATCAACAACTCTACCAAACAACTGCAGATATATTTTGGCCATTTTGTACCATGGGGAAAAAAAAACGTACTTAATGCACCTTTATTTTGACACATTAGACACATCAAAAAGGGTTGACTTTTTTGTTTTTACCTGAATTGAATTTGCCTGTTTAAATGACACACATTTATCTTGGATGCATTCCATCTTATCTGCCTCCTTTCACACACACACACACACACACACACACACATACACACACACACACACACACACACACACGTGAATATGACTAGGGAAAGTCCATCCCAAACAAATAACCACGCACAGCGTTCTATTTGTGCAGGTCTATTCCAGTTTTATGGTAACATTGACTTTTATACTTATCTTAATAAAGACTTACTCTACTGCATATAATAACCAACAAGTACATGGCCAGTGTACTGTACATATTTAAAAGTACCCTTCTATTACCACTGGAGGAAGCAGAGAGCACAAAATGTGACATTACAGAATATTAGATTGCCCTACCTCCTCAAGTGCTAAACTGCTAAACTTTCAGCTTAAAAATATACATAAGGACACTTCCCTGTTTCATTACTACCAGTCACAGAAATGCCACTTGACTCCAAGACTGATGTAGACTCATGACAGCATCGTGGGGTCTCTGGACTCATCATGTGTGACAACCCTTGTTATCATGTGTGGTGACTGACATCTCTCTCTCTCTCTCTCTCTCTCTGTCTGTCTGTCGCTCTGTAAATATACTGCATATATGTCAGCTGCAGTAGATCAAAGATGTAATCACATACTCAGCGCAGCTAGTCTGCTAAACTCCCTATTGTCGAGTCTGAAGACTACTGATAATGACCAAAGATCAACAGATAACAGCTGCTCACTGAACAGATTACCTCCATGCAAATCTCCATGCGCGCACACACACACACACACACAGTGATTGACGGCGTGCTCAGCAGGTATTTCTATAGATGATGCCAGTGTTACAGATATGGGAGACTGCACGAACATATAAAGTGTATGATTGAGAAACTCCTGTGTGTGTGCGGGAAGGAAGATGACTGACATATAGCTTGTATAGGAAACAAACATCTGAATGGAAACTTATGCCTCAGTATCTAATAGCTAATATGTATGTGTCCCAGGTGCTGTACTCGGGCGTCTCATAATGGAATATTGTGGATCCTTTCAGGCAAATATTACAAAATGTAAGTAACTAGAAGGATTAGATCCATGACTATAAATTTTGTGTGGACCTTATAATTTTGACACTATTTCATTCACTCATATTAGTTTCAGCATTTTCTTTACTCGCTCCAGTACTCAGGCTTCCATTTGTTAATGGTCTCCTTCTGTCTCCAATATTAAGTGTTTCATGTAGTTTTGGAGAGGGGAGAGAAGCAACAAGCCAAAGGAAGACTGTCAGATATATCTCAGTTGATACCAGCACAGTTCACAGCCTGTCTGTACAAGGGATTAAAAATTATTGTATCACACTCTTAGGTGCACTTATTTATTCCTCCATGGACACGTCTTCCCTTGTTGAGCATGTACTGTGATTTGTGTAATTTGCTCCTTTTATCTATCACTGTCCCTCATTGTGTGTCTATCAGTCTCACTTTCTCTGTTTCATTTACATGTTAGGCATTTAATTAACACTCCATTGTCCAGAGCAAATTGCAATTACAACTGTAGAATAACCTGAAATATCTAGGGCGTCAACATTACAAGCAGCTAGTAGTAAGGAGGGCAAGGGTCAGAGTCATAGTGATCTGACAGTAACAAAATATTCCTGTGACCCTAGAATGATTGCGTAAAATAGAGAAAGGCTAGGAAAAGAAATAACAGGAATAAGATCTGAGGAGAGAGGTGGAAAGGATTTTTTTTTTAATTTCAGGAAACAGTATATAAGAGCAAATAGAGGATGTGGGAGAGGGGGTGTATTAATATTTCCACTGACCATTGTCGCATACCCTGTTTTTTTAGAAGTCGATTTCCCCATTTCTATTTATTTATTTTTTCAGTTCAAGCGTTCAGGTGATAAACCTACAGTAAAATTCTCTGTTTCTCAGGCTAACATTTGTGCCCGGTTTTAGAAGTCATGGACTTTAATTTAATTAATAAAACAATATTTTCTTCAGAGTTTGACAGAGAGGAATGGCTTGTTCATGTGCTATCAGATAAATCAAAAAAACAATTTCCTACTTGGTAGTTAACCAGACTAACTTTTTTAAAGGAAGAAGAAGCTAAATCCACATCATCCTTTTCACAATGTCCATATTTGCTCATTGTTTGTCTTCTGGATTTGATTTTCTGACCGAACAGCACATGAATGCAATGTGAATGCATGTTTGGCAGCTGACTTTGAAGACCAGATGTCATGAGTTTCCCACCAGCATGTGAACGCACCAGAAGACATGGAGACTTTCAGTTCAATGCAGGCATTAAACTAAATTACCACGCAACAATAAAGTAATTTTCTCAAGCAAGTTTCAAGTCTCTGCAAGTTGATTTTTATACCGTACTGAAATTAATGGAAACGAATGGCTGGCTGGAAGGCATCTAAAAAAGTATGGTATGCTTTGGAAATGTTTGGTAGTAATGGAAAGTATACAGTACATGAATTGTACTAAATGGGCTTAAAACATGCAAAAACACCAGTATGGTCCTGTAAGTTTCGGGCGGAGGCTAGAGAGCGACTGCCCCAATGTTCTGACTCTGACTGGTGTCCTTTCAAATCAATTTCATTTTCAAAACACACAATATTCTCAGTCTTTGTACAAACTCTTGCCCTTAGTCTCCATTATCCTTCAACTCTCTCTGTCACTGACTCTCCCTGTCTCTCCCTGCCACAGTGAAGAGCAATAGCACCCCCTGTGAGTCTAAATGGAAACTCTGTTTAGTACACTGCTTCTGCAATTCAAAATGAGAAACTATTCCACCACCCCACCCCCAGGCCCATACACACACACCACCACCACCACCAATTTTGAATGTGTAATAATGTAATAATTTGATTCACTTCCATGGATGACAGCAAAATACAAAAGGGGCCTTGTTATGTTTTCTGCTTTTCCAGAATGGAGAGACCAGCCTGGCCCGCTGTCTGCCAACCGCCTGGTTTACCACATGGAAAAAGCAAGCTTTCCTGGAAGGCCTGAGACACTTTTTCACATCAAACTTTCTCTTCTCTTCTCTTCTCTTCTCTTCTCTTCTCTTCTCTTCTCTTCTCTTCTCTTCTCTTCTCTTCTTTCCATTTCTCTAAATGTAGGCCAATGATCAATGGCCACATAGCTAAACTGCAGAAGAATCTTTCTTCCTTTCCTCCTTTGTTATTTCTTACTTTTTGTTTTTTTGACTCTTATAAAATGCACCTCACAGAAAATTTGGCTGAAGCTGCTCATCTTTCAGAAGGGCCGTAGGAAAAATGAATTGCTTTGACTTACATCAGGGGTTGTTAGGAGAATATCTATGAAAAATTAAGGCGTTCATGTGTGGTTTGTAAAGGAATATAAAGTAGATTTTGTTACTCACACAGTGCAGCCATCTCTTTGGGAAGGTCTGCCCCAAACCGGCCAAAGAGGTTGCTACTGGCCAGCAGGTCAAAGGGGGAGTGGCTCCGCATGGAGTTAAAGGTGAACGGGTATACAGCAGGTGGGAAGCCAGTCATGTGGCCCACTTGCCGTTCCCTGTTGGTCGCCATGGTGTCAAGGGCTGCTGCTGGTTCAGGAAAGCGAGAGATACCGGGTAACGTCCCTCTGCCTGTCTTGCCGTTTCCTCTTCCTGTGTGTGTGTCAGCAGCCTGCAGTGAGCTCAGACTGGCCTGCTGCCATTCAGCCCCTCTCAGACACGGGCTTCCCTTCTGCAGGGCCAGGAGAGGTGAGAGGGATGCTGAAGAGGGAGGAGGAGCTGGAGGGAGACCAAGAGACGGGTGACCGGGCCTGGGCAAGACAGCCGCTGATCCAGACTCTGTGGGAAAGAAGGGAGGAGAGGGAGGAGAGGGAGGAGGGCTTAGTTACTGGCATAGCGACCACTGTCTGGTTATCACTTCCAGAGCAGAGCGGCTTCCCAACTCTTCTACAGTCACATCAGCATGAGTACAACTAATGTAAAAAAAAAGTACGTCACTTTCTAAAACCAAAACAATTAGTAACAGCAGCAAGTCAAAAGCAGAGAGAAGACAGTGAAGGCTGAAGGAGAAAGCAAACCAAAAGAGAGAGCTCAAGAAGCAGTTGGCAGAACAGCTTATTATAGACAAGGAGAGGGGGCAAACACTTTTCTCTTGCTGTTTGACTGTCTTCCAAACAGTGCAATAATTTCAGGCAATGCCATATGATTTCAATCAGCAGAACTGTATTATAAAGGGTCTCTCTGTTCCCTCTGCCAGCCTGACTCTGTAGCCAGCCTGTCAGAGAACAGCTTGCCACAACATGGGCACAATTAACCCTTTACAACAACGCACACACATATACTTACTAATTCTGGCGGTAACCCCACACCATCAACTTTTCTGCTTCCTCTGTGCCGCAGGAGCAGCGAGCGGGTTTCTGATGATCAAAACGTTTCACCTTTTGTGTCTTTCTGGACTCACTTTCTGCCTCTCTGCCCCTGTCACTAAGCTAAATGAGGGCAGCCCTCCCCTCCTTCCTTCTCTATTACCGTCTCATCCCCCTCAGTGATTTCACGAGTGGGTGGAGTCTAACTCTCTGTGGTGGAGCTGTGGTAAATACAGCGCGGCCAAAGAATGTCTTGTTGTTTTGGGCCTGCTTCAGCATATGAATCAAAGACCAAGGGTGGGTGAGAGAGAGAGAGAGAGAGAGAGAGAGACAGAGAGAGAGAGAGAGAGAGAGAGAGAGAGAGAGAGAGAGGGAGGGAGAGAGAGAGAGAGAGAGAGAGAGATGGATAGACACAGAGAGAGAAATGTCAGGACAGGAATAAATACATAAAAAAAACGGTGTAAGGAGCAACCCCCCCCCCCCCCACACACACACACACACCCCACTCAAATTTTGTCACACAGACTAACATATGTAGACATACACACTCACACACACAGCAGCCTGTCAATTACTGCACTACTGCAATGGGTCGCCCCATACCTGATTTAGAGTAAACTGTTCCACATGTGGGGGCGGGCCCACTGGCCAGAGCAGCCAATTTACAGGGTAGAGACATGCAAACACACACACAGACACACACACATGTACACACACACTGGTGCTGACATGGTGCATGCATAGTCACACTCACACAAACACTATTTCATGAATTTTAATAAGTGATCTAAAAGATCTAATGAAGGGTAAGCTGTTCCAAAGCCTGGGAGCTCTAATGGCAAAGGCCCGATCCTCTTTGGGACAACGAGGGCCTGGTCCGAGGATCTCAGCTCTTCTTCAAATGAATCTAAGCATGCAAACGTATCTCTTGTGATTTTTTTCAATGCAGTGTCATGAGGTCATGTAACATGCAAAAAGCACAAAAATTTAAAAATTTATAGTCTAAGCCAAGTTATACATTAATGATCCAGTAGATGACTAATCAACTAGGCTGGGGAAAGTCCTATACACACTTTGCTATTATTGTTATATCCTCTCATTATTTCAATAGCTATTCCTTTCCACACACACACACACGCACACATATATACAGACTCATACACAAACACACAGAAATACTTCAAGTCAGCTCAGTGAGCACCATTTTTAAAGCCATATTTCCCTTTTTTCCCCCCCATATTTTCTGTAACTGTCTGGTTCTGTGAGGTTTTTCTTCCAGTCTGGCAACTATTTTTACAAAGGGGGCAAAAAAAACTTCTGTGCTCCAGAATCAAAGACTCTCAAACACATGTTGGACAAAGTGTTTAGCTACAAGCGATTAAAGAAAAAAAGTGATTGCAAACATGCGTTGTTTGGGTGTGGGAAAGTGAAATTGTACAAAACATATGCATACCCATGCCTGCATAGGGAAAGGAACACAGAAACAACACAGGAACAAGCGCAGACATGTCGGCTACACAAGTGAAAATACACAGATGTTCAGTGACTTTAATCATGTTCATGGGCGAGTAATCTGTGGAAAACACAGAGTTTTCACACATGCTGAAGCACCATTGAAAGCTGCAATTGACCTTGAAGAATGGAGGAGTAAATATAGGACTGAGGATCCTTCCGCAGATGCAGATTTTGAGTCTCTTGACTTTCAGTAGACTCCTTAACTGGTCAAATTCGAAGACCAAAATCTCTTTAGTATGAAAGCCAGATGTATAAAAGGAACAGGGAAGGAAAAAGAGCAAGTGTTGAAAGCAAAAAAAAAGAATGATGGAAAAAGTTAGAGGGAAGCAGAAGAAAAGAAAGAGAGAGGGAGAACATAGGAGCGAGTTTGTTTCAGGCATCTGGCGGGCCATGTGTGTGAAGTGAGCAGTGTCTATTAATTAGTCCCATATTGAAAACTGGATTAATAAGAGAAAGAACAGATTGTGGTAAAGCATGGAGGCAGGGGGAAGGGGGAGAGCGGGTTAGAGTGGTTGCAGAAAACATACATAAAAAATAAAGAAACACTTTTATTTCCCCTAGTAAACCATAAAATAATGTGCGCCCAAGCCAAGGAATGGTTTCTTTCTCACTAATGAGTCACACCAGCTTGGGCAACCTCCCTCCCTCTCTCTCTCTCTCTCTCTCTCTCTCTCTCTCTCTCTCTCTCTCTCTCTCTCTCTCTCTGTCTCTCTCTCTCTCTCTCTCTCTCTCTCTCTCTCTCTCCATCCCTCACTCCCTCCCTTCAGGGGAATACACCTTGGGCAGGGCAACAAAAGCAGTGCTGTGTCTCCAGGCCTCCAGGCCTCAATGCTGCCTTTATGAGACCTAGCTGGGTCAGGTCAGACTGGGTCGTCTGGTCCTGCTGACACCCCCCCCCCCCCCACACACATACACACACTCACTCCAAGTCCTAGGGCCCACAGACGATGGACACTCGTCATTCCAGTGCTGGTATCCTGACACTGGAGCAGGATTCTCTGTGTGTGTAAGTGTGTTTGAGTGTGTTTAGGCGATATGATTTAACTTGCCACTGCTTGAGCCATCCTGTACATGCACACACACACACACCACACACACAAACCACACACACACACACACACACACACACACAAACCACACACACACACACACACACACACAGTGTCCCGGGGCACACAGACAACTGATGCTCCCTTTTCCCAGGCTATGGGGATTAAAACCAGCTTTGGCGTAAAGCAGCGGGGCTTTCCACGCCTCCATCTTTTCCAACAAAGCCCTGAATATTAACAGCATCTTGACTGTACTTGTTTTGACATAACCTCATCTATTACATCAATTTACACACTTTCATCGATAACTTTGACTTAAGTGTCAGATGCATTGGTGCTACCTAGCCCATGTATAAATAGCTGAAATGATACAACCAGTCTTTTTAGTGCTCATTAAGAATACGCCTGATCAGCACCTGGATCTGGTTATCCTGCCTGTAAATGTGACTTAACTTTATGGCTTTCCAACAAAGACCAACTTAATCTTCAATTTATTTCAGCATCAGGAGGAAAGGGGTTCAGTATACTTCTAATTACTAATGAAACCTCACACACACACACACACACACACACACACACACAAACACACACACGCACACACACACACACACACACGGTTATTACTGAGATGGGTCTGCACTGCACTGAGAGCTCAAATTAAACTCACTGCGGCCAGACAACCCTGCTTTGACTTTGACACGCCTGCTCCCTAATTACTTGCTCAATCATTTCTTTTCCTTGGCACACACTTGTCTCACACTGTTATATTTGTACATACTGTATATACAGTGGAAGGTCCTGCGTGACATTAAGGCAGTATATCCAGCAATGGCCAGTCTTTTGTGTATTAAGATTCTTTGTTTAAATTATTTTAGATGTTTTTGCTGTGTTTTCTGCACATTATGTGAAAAGTGAGTGTCAGCAAGCAAATGTCCTGTTGGGTGAAGCAAAAATGCAAATTTATTAAAGCAGAACGCACAACTGGTGTGGATAATACTGTTGTGCAATGTTTTCAGGGGAATGGATGAATCAAGAATTACAGTTTTCTTTTTTATGGAATAATGAGCAACCTCTCAGTGTTGTGAAATGTGTGGTTCTAGGAAGGCTGTGCGTCAGTTGGAAAATGGAGTCAACGGTTAGTCAGTGGTGAAGCACTATGGGCTTGCTTTCTCTTTTGACATTGCTGGTTTGCTGATCTTTGTTCCTTTGTGGATGACTTTTGCTTTGGCTCTGTTCTTTCACTAAACTTTTTGAAATCTATCATGTCATTATCACTATAACACTGAGTAAATAGCAAAAACAATATGTAACTATATTTATGTAACCAGACATTTGCTCAATAAAGAAGGGTTCAGTTTAGTGTTCAGTGTCTTCTGACAGAAACAGAAACAACGTACTGTATGTTTGTTGCTTGGTTCAGTTGCAGACGTATCTACTGAGAAATTAGTGTGTATATGTGTGTGTGTGTGTGTGTGTGTGTGTGTGTGTGTATCATTCTCCCAGAGGAGCAGTGGTACCTACAAAGTCTTTGCACAAGGTCAAACAGATCGCTTAACCTCAAGTGGGCAGGGCGAGGTAGCTCCATATCAAAAGGGGAACTAAAATACAAAGTCTGCTTTTGAAACCACAGAGTCTCATATATGTACGCCACCTGGAGCTGCAGAGTAACATAAACTATCAAGTCTGAGTGGGTATAAAAGATAGATCTTGCCCCCAAAACAGTCAAATGCAAGGAAAAACATGACTTCAACAGGGATAATTAGCAGTGAACCATAAAACCACAATCCAATGTATTCTGAGAGATTAACCACAAGGCAGAAGATGAGCGTTGCTGAAAACACTTAGTAGAAAATGCACACACTGCTGTACACACACCCACCATTACAGACACAACACACACATCACCCACAAACAATATAATTAGATTTTCCGCTTCCAAACAAATGACCATACTATATTTTATGTGTCAAGTTGACATGTTAAAATTTCTGCTTATGAGGAATTCAAATATTGCTGGCTCCATAAACCATCAGTGTCTCACTGCAATTTTGTAACCGCAAAATGTTTTTGACTGTGGCGCACATGATAACTTTAATTTATGCAAGCTATTATGTTGTTAGCTTAGTCAAGAAATGGCACGACAATAAATACGCATGACATATGTACAGTACATAGAAGTTTAGCCCTCAACACATCTCTACTTTTTTAGTGTTATTCAGAAAGATCTTTCAGGATAATTGCTACAATAATGTTGTACAATGTTACAATAGCTGTTTTTCCAATACACAGGATGGGATGTTCTTATCTTTGATACTATTTAGGCTGAGTGTCTATGGAGAAACCTTGTTTGGATTGAAGATGGGGTTATGAAGTGTGCACCGCCCATCTCAGATGTTAAACTTGGTCCGCAACACCTCTTGACAGCTCAGCGCCTACACCTGCACTACCCTACTGCACCTATAGACTAACACTGAAACCACAACATCTCACTGAATTATTTCCAACCTCACCATCCATTTCAACAATTTGCTAAAGAGACGGCTGACCCCTCTGGTTTGAATCAACCTGCTCAGTGATTCAGAAGTTGAAACGCATCAACAATGACAGATTAATGGGACAACTGACCCTGCTGGATTCAAACAGGCCGCTATACTGCGATTCAATCAGAAACTGAATCACAGTATATTTACTAGACTTATACACAAGCATAACTATCTGTAAATGTTTATGAAGACAACCACTACTCCCAGAAGAATTATGTGGCAGGTCCACTGTACATCATATTACTCAGGATAGTAAGTGTTGGTCATGTTGGATATGGTTGACAATAAAGACTGCATCTTTAATATTGTAATTAAAAAGCAGGACATAAATACACACTTCACCAAAAAATCTGCATAATTTTTGGCCAATAAAATTACACAAAACATATTGGACTCAGGTATAGAAAAGATGTATTTAAATACAGTGTCGTAAAGCCTTTCAGACTGAAATAATAAAAAAAAATCTCAAAATCTATTCTAAAATCTAGATGGGAGGATGACTTAATGGACTCATGGAAAGAACTCAAATACATTTTTGAACTCAAATTAACTTTTAATTCATGGTAATGTTGACAGTCGGATGCCTGAAAATCACCCTGTCCACGCTGTCCACTATTTCTTCTCAACCAGATCCAGAAAGAGTCACTTGATGGGAGAGTCTTGACTCTGGAAGGGATTTGCTCTTGAGCGCAAATTTAAACTGTCCAACACAATAGGAATAACACTGTGTGAATTCTGTCTCAGCAGTGCTAATGGGAATGACGCTGATGATAGTATTGTTTAATAAAACACACAATGTTGTCATTATGTGGAGCCGAGCCTGCGGGCGGCCCGGGGTCTCCAGGTCGAGGCCGGGGTCAGGCCTCGTCGCTCCAGGCTCAGCAGCCCGGTCATGGGTCAGGCCTAATTGAGGCATTTGGTAGGCACCTTTTCATTTAGTATTAAAGTGAAAAGTGATTCCAAAGCCCCCCCCCCCCACCCCCCCCCTCTCTCTCTCTCTCTCTCTCTTACACACACACACACACACACACACACTGTCTGTCTTGCTGTTCCACTACAGAGGGGATTAGAGGTGTGTTTAAAGGACTTGTAGCCACTATTGAAGACCAGCCTTAGGCAATGATTAAAAACACTGAGAAGCTCTTTAGTCGCATTCAGATGCATTCAGCCTGAACCAGTGACACTGACTGCTCTTTATACGAGGCTCATCAGCTGCCTGATAAAGAATTATTATTCATTAGAGCTACTATCGAAAATAAATCTTTAAATTTGAACACGCTTTGAATTTTGAGAATGTGCACTGAATGCAACAATGAATGTAACAAGTGACTTCAAAGTCTCTGCAGCCAATTGGGTACTACAAGCCGAACCACAGCCACTGCATGGCTCTCACCAAAACACTTTATATAACTCCATGGTCAATATGTAATTCTTGCAGAACAAAAATATATTTGTTTCTTCCACTCTCAAAAAACAAGTAGCGAATGCTGTGCTTCGTTTTGGTAGTCTTAAGTTTCCATTTATACTTAGCAGCCAAGAGAACAACTCTAGTTTTCAGATAAATATAAAAACAAACTCAGCTGACATGTACTGGGGAAGAAGATGGAGATTTTTTCTAAGTATTGAGGAGATAAAAAAAATAAAGAAGTGAGAGAGACAGAGAGAGAGAGAGAGAGAGAGAGAGAGAGAGAGAGAGAGAGAGAGAGAGAGAGAGAGGAGCCAGACAGCATTCTCTGCCTGAGGCGCTGTCATTCTTGAAAAGTATAGAGAACAAAGATGAGATTGCAATGCAGTTAAAGGAGTTATACCCAATACACACAAACCCCCACACACACTCACTCTCACTCTCTCTCTCACACACATGCACACACACAGTTAAACTTTTCCAGTATGTCCTCTGAATCACTGAAACCAGAGATGAAAATCATTCTTTATGGATATATTTACAGTGCTCACATAATTTACAGCAGATGCACTCATCCCAAATGTTACATTTCACAAACTGTGCTTGAGTGAGTTGTGAATTAGAGAATGAAGTGCAGCAGAAGCGACAGATGTGGGTGAGACCTGGGACAGGAGTGACAGAGTTCTGCAGCTCAGCTCAGTAGCCGACACTCTCCAGACATTGACTGACAGAGAAAATGACCAAGTGATTAGACGCTCTGCCGATTCAAACCTCCTCATTCAGACACAAACCTACACACCACAGCAACACACATGCATAGAGAGACCCACAGCAGCTGCAATGTGTGTTTTGGGACTCTAGCAATAGCCGTGTTTAAAGAGTATATTTAGGTCTTCTCCACACTGTCTAAAACACTGCACCACTGTATGAAATACATTAACTAAAATGCATTTAGTTTTAGTTCTTCTTTGGAGAAGAGAAGAGAAGAGAAGAGAAGAGAAGAGAAGAGAAGAGAAGAGAAGAGAAGAGAAGAGAAGAGAAGAGAAGAGTTATATTTAGATAGTGAGTCTGAGTATGTTTTCCAGAATGGGATATCTAATGTGGTATATATTGTTTGCACCCAGCTGTTTATGCCCTGCGTGTAGACTCTTCCACCTCTCCCTCCCTAGCGCTAATATGGTGTCGGGATGTGCTGATGAGCATTCCATCAGACATTAGGAAAATAAATCTGGAATAGATTTGTCAGGAGTTTGCTAAAATAGCATGCAGCAGGGCATAGCGTTGAAATGCATAGCATAGAATGGCATGGCGAGGCCGGTCAGCAGTATGGTGTTAGTGCACAGAGCCACACAGCTCGGAAAAGCTGGGCAGAAGCACTTAGCAGTCAAATAGCATCTTAATGACCAATCATCAATCAAGCAATACTTTTTTTTTTATGTAGCACATTTCATACAAAGGATGTTATTCAAAGTGATTCACAAGGGTGAATAAAAAGAGCTGGAGTTTCGTTTTGACAGGGTCAGTGAGTTTATGCATGCACACACATGCACACACACACACGTACATACACGTACACAGACCCACACACACATACTCTCACTTTCACACACACCCACACACACACACACACACACACACACAATGTAGAACAGCAGCGATCAGATACACATAGCACAGATTGATCTTGTGATATCCAAAGTAGCTTATTTCAATGTTTCCATCCTCCTTATGTAATTGTGTGTGGCAGTAACCTGTTTACATAACCTTCAGAGGGGATGAGCGGCTGTGTGTACATACTCAGGTATACCAGACCTGCTCAGCCATTTGCGAGGCTGATGAAGCCATCCATCAAGACTGACAGCCAGTCTGCTAGGCTGAGAGCCTGCAGGCTATAGCCAGCTTGTCTGCTGGTGGAATATGGCCTGACTTTGTTACCAAGCCCACCTGTACCACTGAACACAGACACTAACCAAGACGAATGTACGTGACAGGAAAAAACTACTATGCATATGTAGTGCATGATTATGATTATGGTTGGTATGATAATGATTATCATGACTGAAATGTTGCCATAACTTCTACATTTATTTATGCATTCACTATTCTTCAAAAAAGGTTGGATTCTTCAATATCCACTTTTTTAAACTGATTTAATTTTCTGTTTCTGTGTTGAAGACCTTAGTACTGATCTTTTAGTCCTTCAACAACTGCAAATCAGAGTGTTTAAAGGCAGGAATACAACAATAAACAGAGATATGCATCCATCAAATGAACAAACGAATGCGGACACACACGTGTAAGCATTCATCTACTCACATGGAGCAGCCCTGGAGCACATGAAAGTGCTGATCAGCTTTCATTCCCCTCCTTTCTGTTTCTGTTGTTCTTTCTCCCTCTCTCGAAATCTCTGTTCTCAATTAAAGCTGTCCTCAGGAAACTCAATCTCTCCACTCATGCTGCCCCATTCCTCCAAACACACACACACACACACACACATGCACACACGTACACAAAACACACACACGTCTCACTCATGCTCTGACATGTCCTCTGTCCGTCTTCCTTTCTCACACACCGCCAACGAGTACCAACGGACTAAAAGTTATAAGGAAAACAAGAGCGAGATAGACGTTAATCCTGAAAAGGTATGGAAAACCAAACTCACCAGGTCTGGAATGCGTACAGCACACAGTCAGATGAAAAGAGAGAGAGAGTCAATAGAGAGATGAACTGTGAAGGAGAGTAGTAGTTCTGTTTGTCAGTCAGAAGTCCCTCTCACAGCGAAGATAAAGCACAGCCTGTTGCATTCCGCCTCCCTCTCCTTTTTTCCGTCTCTCTCTTTCTCTCTCTCTCTCCCTCTCTCTCTCTCTCTCTCTCTCTCTCTGACATACACCCTCTCTCTCTCTCTCCTCCTGAAATCATTGTGTACTTTGATTCACAAACCCTGCCTTTGTCACGTGATCCAACACTTCAAATATACAGCACATTTTTTACCAGCCACAGAATGCCCGAAGGAAGGGAAAATAGGGTCCAGAAAGCTTAGGTTTCAACTTGCTGCCCACCCCCCAACCACCCCCCACCCCTTCTCTCTCTCTCTCTCTCTCTCTCTCTCTCTCTCTCTCTCTCTCTTTCTTTGTCTCATATTCTCTCCCTTTCCTTCCAGTCCTACACTGTACTGTCATTCAACACACTTTTGTTGGATTTGTAACTCCTGGATTGTTTCTTTGAATGTTTGAATTCGCTCACTCTTCTGCTCCCCATCCCGAGACAGGCCTACACTAACACCTTAAGACACAAGAGCTGTGCATGCATGTACACACACACACACACACACACACTAATGAAACAGCCATTAACTCGCAGACATACACAAACACACACGCTGCAGCAGGCTGTGCACCTTTGGGGGTATCAGTATCACTCCTTGGCCTTTGCTTCGTGTTTACAATGCCTGAATTTTGGGACTGCGGCCAGGCAATGTGGGAGCCCAGGGGCCCGGAGCCGAGAGCCACTCAGTGCATTACTGTGACGAAAATATCCCCGATGGCAGGGAAATACACTCACTCAGCATCACTGTCCTTATGCATCAGGACGATGGAAACAATGTTTGAACAACAGGAACTACAACATGAATAGCTGAACAAACTACTCTACAAACGAAACTTGTATAATGTTATACCCATTGAACATTTGTAGTGCTATAGATAAGAATGCTGTTTTTGTAATGCTGTTTTTATGCTGTAAAGTGCTTTGAGTTATTGAGAAAATGCTATAAAAATAAAATGGATTATTATTATTACTATCATTATTCCTGGCGGTCAGGCACTGTTAAGTCAACTAGTTGACGAAGTTGAGTTTCAGCGCCTGTCAGCCCCTAATCCCTCGACTTTTCAAACTTGCACACCTCCTCAGTCTTTTCAATGTCTTGCATTGAACATTATATATTTAGGACAGTGCAGACACATATATGCTCTCTGAGCAACAATGGAACTCATACAGTGTCTGGTATATACATTAGATGACTTCATTAAATCTTCAAAATATAAACTTGCATGAGCTGCTTTCCGACTTGCCTAGTCTGGGAAGCACAAAGAACCATTCTCCTGGCAGTTCCCGCACGTTTAAATCAGTTCAAGTAGACTCTTTTCCTCCTACAGGATTTTCCTAAGCAAATCAGCCTAGTGGTTTCTGGTAAGGAAGCATTTAACGGAGATATATTTAATCAGTGATGAGATCAAACAAACTGGCCATTCAGCCCCTGAGGATCAGAAGCTACCTGCCTCTACATGTCAGAGATAAGCCTGTCTGCTGTCTGACCAACTGTACTCAGCGGCCACTAGAGTCTCTCTAGTGGGTTGCCTTGCCTTTCTCTCAAATTGATTGGCTTTGGTTTTGATTCAAGGAATGACAGTATTTGACAGCTAAACATGAGTTTTGTTTATTTTGTGTGTGTGTGTGTGTGTGTGTGTGTGTGTATTACTAAACGCAATACAGTATTTGATGTCCACCTTATATGATTGTCAAAATCAGCATATTCTGATTTCCAGCACATCCTTCCCCTCTCTGGGCTTTCGGTGACGGGGATCAAACCGGCAACCTTCCTCCCACCCGGTCCACTGCTGTAACCTCGGGGATACCGCCACACTCCTCTGCAGCGGGATCAGCGAGTGAGGTGAAAGGTTAGTGCTGTTTGTGTTTCACTGTCAGTGAAGTGTGTGAAGAGCAGAGGAGTATATTTATGGACGTGTGGGTGAGTGTGAAAGCAGTGTTTGTGTATTTGTGACAGTAAACACTGAAGGGCGGTAATAGGCATCCTTCCTCACACAGGCACACACTCTTCCACTCTCCCTCTCCCTCTCTCTCTTCTCTCTTCATCAAAGGTCCACGAGTGAAGCGGACTGACAAAGAATCAAGGACAGAAGGTGAGGAACATGGGAAGGGATTAGACTTGGCCTGCAGGTAGGTCAGTGGGGGTTCTGCCTCTGATAAAGACAGTCTAGAGAGAGAACAGCGAAGAAGAAAGAACAAAGAAATGAAGTGGGGGAAAAACGCAGAGGGGAAAAGAGGGGAGCTCATGAGTGACTTTCTGGAGAGCTTGAAATGGGGCCCTTTTTGGAAGCGAGCAGCGGAGAAACCGCAGAGTGGTGAGACTCCGGAGTTAAGCAGAGGAGGAGGTTTGGGAGGGGGGGGGGGGGGGAGAAGCAGAGGACAAGGAAGGAGGAGAGAGAAGAAAAGAAAGGGTGAAGGAGGAGGGTGCAGACGGCAGGTTTTAATCAGCAACAGGCTGTTGGTAATGAGATCACTATCCCACTGCTCTCAGATTGATGTCATGTGAAGCTCTGTGGTGCACAGAGAGGCATGCAGAGGATGACAGGCATGCATGACAGGCTTGCCCACTCACGCGCACACACACAAACACACACTCACAAACAGCCATATGAAGACTGGTAAATGCCCACAAACTAATAAACACTGGCACTGGAGCAAACACACGCACACACACATGCAAAATACACAAGCGCGAGATACAAAGAACCTTTAATACACCACAGCTCCCCACTGTTAATTTTCTTCGAGCGAGAAAAAGAACCAACACAAATATAATCACACCCACACATACACCGTAAACACATTTCAGGTCCCACTGCTTCTTTATGTCTTTTCTCTCGCTCTCAAACAGCTAAACATGCCTACACACAAAGAACATACTGTACCAGTGGATGAGGGTTGGCTAGACTTGCAGGCAACGAGAGAGGGGGAGAGAAGGAGGAGAAAGATTGAGGACGGGAGAAGAAAAGGAGGACTGGAGAGAGAGAGAGAGAGAAAGGGAAGGAGTGACGAGCAGGGTAGCAGTTGTCAGTTTCGGGTTATAAAGTTTAACACACATCCTGAGAGGTGAAGGAGCTCTTTCATTCCACTGCAGCCTATACATATTATTTATACACAGAATACACACACGCAAACACACTCCAGCGGATGTTCACTACAGCGCAGGAGAAACTGCGAAAATACAAATCGATGTTAAAGTTACCAAGCAAACTGGCATATGTGGCGTCCTATGCAGCGATTAGTGTTGTGTTTGCACAGAAAGAGAGAGGGAGGGAGTATGCGCATATTCCACTACATGTGCATCCAATGAGAGCTGAATAGTTTTCCTATATAAATGTTCCCCCAAAAATCAACCATGATGTCACCATGAACCTGTTGTGAACCCACCTCTGTCAACTGCTATTACTGTCTTATTCCCACTCCGTCCCCCACTGCTCCCTCCTCCCTCACCGCACTGCACCGCCTCTCTGTCTCACTCCACTCTGTCCTCGACTCCGTCTTGGGCTTCCACTCTTTCTCTCTCTCTCTCTCTCCATGCAATATCGTCTGGCTACACTTTTCTTTTTCAGGACCGGTCCATTTACCCGCACCCCTCTCTCCCCCTCTCTCTCTCCCTCTCTGTCTCATGCACACGCAAAGACGCACATGTACACACACACATGCACAAACTCCTCGCAGCCATTTGGAAAGACTCTGGTATAACAAGGACAGTTTTAATCAGAACAAGCTGGCATATTTTGGCCAAGACCTGCACTTATGGTAATTCAATCAGATAGAGAGGGAGAGAGGGGGGGAGAGAAAGTGAAAAGGGGCACAGGGAGGGTAGTAGAGTGTGAGACAGGGAAATAAGAAAAACAGAGGGAGGAAAAAGGAGACAGTGGGCGGATGGGAGGGTGAGTTAGGGGTTGAGTGGTTGAAAGAGAGTTTGATCCACATGTGGAAATGATTGTCTAATTACAGAAGATATGTATAAGTATTACTGCCTGGAGGACAGCTGATGATTGGAGGAAGTAGCGCTAAGAAAAAGGAGGGGATTGGTTGGGACAGAATTAACTGTAGCTGTGATTGGAGAAGGAGGGAAAGAACATTGGGTGAAGCAGGAGAGCTCAGGCGGATGGAGAGGACACCATAAGAGAGAACGGTCAAAGCAATAATCCTCAACATTTTCATATAAATAAATGTTCATTTTGCTACTCAAGACATAATAGTGATTCAACCTATACACAGTTCATGAAAGCTTTTACATTTGCTGCTCTAAACACCTGGTGTCAGGTATGTCTTTCCTGAAAAAATAAATCCTCTATTGCACAGGAAGTGATGTGTTTTGTGTTTCCGGTTGCAGCAACAGTGGTTTGTTTGGAATAAACAGAAGAAGAACTGGGTAGTTAGCAAGAGCAGCAACAGCGACCATGGCTGAACAGACAAAGAAAACAACACCACCTACAGAAACTCAAACATCACCCACAGAAAATTCAAGGAGAAAGACTGGACACACTGTTTAAGTTAAGGTTAAGTGATCTCTGGGAAGTGCAGTGCAAAAACGCCACAGCAATAAACGCTTAGCACCAAAGAAAACCCAAGGAACTCACACGTTATCATTTTAAAATGAAGTTTTGAACAGTAAATAAGCTTTGTCAAAGGGGCATATGCAAACTAGCTTCAGCAGGGCACAGACTATTTCACTATCATTCAGAAATGCCAGAAAATGAGAATAAAGCAGTTCATACCTCTAACATGTTTCGTACGTGTGGTCTTCAACAGTTCATCACCAACCAAACCCACTTTCTTTCCCTCCCTCTTTCTCAATTTTTCCTCCCTGTGTCAAAAACAAAGGTAAATAAATTAAACTGCTAGGATACAGTAGGACAGGAGTTGCCCAATCTCCTGTCCCCCCAGGATAATCTGGCACCTTTTCACAAGAGCGCTCCTGTCAACAGATCTCAACAGAGCCTGATCACCCACCGCCATGTCTGCCCGTCTGCCTGTCTGAAAATGTACATGCCGTCTGGAGGGAAAACAGAAGCAAGTATCAGATAGCTCGTTACTGCTATCATTGTATTTAAGTGGTGTTGTTTATTTGTTTGTCAGGGGGCCAATTTGGTTTCTCAATGTTGCTGAGTGGGCCCTAATGAGCACTATGGGCCATAATGGAGCCAGTTATAGCTGTTTGTTAATTTGTTAATGTTAATGTTTGCTTTAATCATTTTATTTTAAGGCACTTTGTTCCTTTGTTACAGAAGAGGATTAGGGTCACGTGTGAAAAAAATATTTGAGTTCTGAGTCAGAATTCTGAGTTTAAAGTCAGAACTCAGAATTCTCAGAATTTATTCTCAGAATTCTGACTTTAAACTCAGAATTCTGACTTTAAACTCAGAACTCAAATACATTTTTCACGTGGCCCTAATCCTCTTCTGTAGGGTTAATTTAATGTGCAATGTTATAATAATAATGACATAATTATTATAGATGGGGGGACCGTGTGTGTGCATGTGTGTGTGTGTAATAGGGGTTACAGAGGTAGAGAAGGGTTCAGTCTGAGGTGTTTTGCAGGTGCGTGTGTTGGCAGCAGTTTCTGCAGAGTTATAAAATGCAGTGCACTCTGTCTGTAATTACTGTATGAGCATGCCTTGTTACAGCATGTTCTGACAAAGCTCATACCCAGGGCCTCACCTCAGCACAAACATACACAGTTATGCATATCCACAAACACGCACACACATGCATGCATGCATATAGGCTACACACACACACAGTATTTTTACGGGCGTCCCAACAACTCTAATTAAGTCAAGTTTATTTACAGTCTACTTCTATAGCCCTTCATCACAAGCACGTCTCACGGGACTTTACAGAGAACCAGCCTACCTAGATCTAACTAATCAACAATCAATCACAAAACAATATTATAATTAATGCACCAATGCTACTGTATGTAATTTAGCCCTGCATCTCCACTGGTATGCACACACACACACACACACACACACACACACATACACAAACACACACGCACATGCATGCACATACACACACACACACAATCATGCAGAAGTGTAAAGAGGGCAGAGATTTTTAACAGCAAATCATGGTATTGAATTTAAACCATATCAAGACATAGAAAATGTTGTGAAACAGCCTACAAACCCCTTAGGAGCAGGGGAAAGAAATCCCTAACACCTCAAATACTCAAATCTACACTGAAATATTTACCTGTGCTGACAGCGCCATCTAGTGGATAACAGGTAGGCCTACATTTTACTACCACTGCTCTGGGAGGGGGAAAGGGGTGTCTACTAATCGTTGATAGGCATACCCAGATTACCCCCACCGCCCCACCCCCCTCCTTCGCCAAGACACACACACACACACACACACACACACACTCACAAAGCAATGTCATTTAGCTGAAAAGTAAAAATAGGAAATGACATTTTCTTGTCGCAGCTTATCCATTTGGCTTCTGTCAAATATGCAAATTTCCTGAACACATTTATTTTACTGTCTGTCGCTTTTCTCATAAACACACAAATATCTTCGTTGACACATTTTTTAATAGATGCTACTATGAATGCAATGCCTGGTGTCATTTAGCAGTGATTGTGGCCTGACACAGTCACGAGTCAACAGCACCAATTGCACGCCAACCCCAAATTAATTCTCCATGTCCAGATGACGAGATCCATTTGTTCAATCTATATTTTCGTCAGTGAAAGACAAATGGGTTCAGTGTCAACGTCAATGGGCACGTCAATACTAACCACCAGGTTACTACTGATTGCTACTGCACATTTGAACCACAGAGCGGCGCTGTTCAATTACTAATCCTAACCAGCCTGTCTCTTTCACGCTCAGGATCGTTGCCAGTGGATATTTCTCCACTGGATACAAATAGATGACTTTTAAATCCACTACGCAGTGATGGGGTGTGTCACAAGATAACACTTTACAGCGGTTACCACGACCCCTTAGCCCAATTCCCTGCAACTGGGCGGCTGCAGTGAAATGGTTCATTTAATTCACCTCACGTATCGAGATTAAGAAAACGGTGAATAAAAACATGAACGCCCCCAGGCTGAGCTGCGTGACCTAAATTCAATTTCCTGTGTGTCTGCCAACAACGTGAGGACTTTGGGGTGCTTTCTCTAAGGACACCGCGTATTTTGGCACTACTGTGGTTTCTTTTCTTTTTTTACGATGCTCCTGGTTGCACAAGTAACTCCTGACCTACATTCACTCTATCGCGGCCAATTTCGGCCGATATTTTGGCTTTTAACAAACACAATCTAGCCCGAGAAACGAAACGTGATGGAGGGGAGGAGGGAGCAGTGGGAGTCACGGTGAGCCCCGCCCTTCCGCATGTGCCCGCTCTTCCTCTCAAAGATCGTCTATATTTCAGCAGACTAATCACTCAATAGTCAAAAACTGGCCCACCTTCCGGTCTGCAAACGTTGGCGTAAACCTCACGCATGTGCTCTCCTCCTGCAATTTATGGCACATCCACTTCAACTTGTGATCTGTCAAGACGTGCATTTTCTTTCTTTTTTCTTTCTTTCTTTCATTTCTGTATCAATTTATTTCAATAGGCTAAGTTAATTCAGTTCAGGTGTTATTATTCGTTGTAGGCTACTCCCTATTGTCTTGAGATTTATTTGGTCTAAATAAGCCTTAAATGTTTCACTGTAGGTATCTGCACCAGAAGGCCATATTTCACAACGTTTTTCCATTAACCCCAATATACTGAGATCACAATACTATCAGTAGCCTGATGTTCCACTGGCTAAATCGATTAATCCTCTAACACTCTCGTTGACTCCAGTATTTATACAAAAGCCTAATGTGACATGATGGTGAATGCTTACATTTACAAATCAAAAACCCTACAATAGATACTAAACAAGTGAAAAAAATGACAAATTTCAAGTGGGTTAGTAGGAGAACAAGGCAAATGTTCAGTAACATATTGAGTATCTTCAGCCTTGCTACGGTTTCATTTTGGCCCTTAGCGCCATTTCCAAAAATTGTTTCTCACATGTCTACAGTTTCCCATTTCTTTTCATTTCACATATCCCATCATTAGCGGTCTTGCCTAACGGCATTTTAAACGAAAACAGAAATAACAGACAGGAGTGACACCTCTCGCTTCTCGGTCGTGCTCTCTTCCTCCCCGCGCCCCCTGCTTATCGCCAAGCCCAGGCAGGAAATTTGCATAAAATGTGTGTCAGTAGGGCAGCGCCAGCTCACATGCTACACGCACATGCAGCAGAGCTTTACCAGCATTCCAATGTCGAACGAGTCCAATGTGCCGTCTCCACGCGGGGCTCTCCGCCAATGAAAACGTGAGAAAGAGTAAAGAGTGGGGTGGGGGGTGGTTTAATGTTTTGAGAGAGCGTGACAGGGAGAGACATAGAGAGACATAGAGAGAGGGAGAGAGAGAGAGAGAGAGAGAGAGAGAGATCCCTGACACACAAAAACAAACATCAGAGGTTGAAGGGACACAAAAAAAAACGAGGACAAAAAAACCGGTCACATTTCTCAGGCACCTGAAAACGTGCTGGTTACTGTGGGCGCGTGTTGCTTATTGATGGGTGGGGAGTGTTTAAACTATTTCCACACTTAGGTCTTTGGGTAGGATGTTTTTATGGTGACTGTACACTGGCACGCAGCTGAATACTTTGGGACTTCTTTAATCTAGAGAAGCCCTGTTCTACTACAGTCATAGCGTACAGTAGCCCGGCATCATAAGGTGCACAGACGCAGAGTCGCGCAATCCTGAACCTCGCAGCATCTACGCACAGTGGAACAGGATTTGGATCGATTTCACCTAACTAGTTTTGCTCTAATTTACTCTTTTTTTTTTTGGTTGTTTTTCGCTGACCGGGTTGATAGGACCCTCCGATGCCCTGTGCACATTCTTGTTGGTCTCGTCTTTGGGATACACTCTCTATGCCTTGGCAGTTCATGACTCTTTCACCTATATCAACGAAACTCCTCATTGACGCAGCGAGGCAATCAACCCAGAATTAAATACCGCGAATTTCACAGCACACAACAGCAGCAAACGACTGGGAAACATGGACAACAGCCCAGGTAAGTCGGCATTATTTCAGTGGCTTTTAAACATCACTTCATTTGAATGGAATAGTGTTGAACGAGAACCGGTGTCATTGCACGTCCCTTTATGAATGTTATTTTTAGGAAGCTTTTGATAAGAGGATTTATTTGCACTGCCCATGGCTGATTGTTAACTGACAATTATACATATAATTGCATAAATTAATATCTACATAGACCCGTTTACCAGAGAATCATATAGTCATTGGTTTTATTGTGTCGAACTACATTTCATTTTGTACTTTTGTATTTTGGACTGTCCAATAATATTTTCAAGGCACTACATTTCCTTGACATTTCCTAACCATCGTAGGCTGTGGGCTAATTCTTTAGTGAGTCCCTGTCCGTGCTGTATGTTAAACACGGTGTGTCGCCTTTGGAAATGAGTGTGACACTCCCAGGTACATTAACGTAGTTTGGGTGAGCAATATGCGTGACTCTTGGCATTCAGCGGTCTAGCATTTGGTACGTTGCCAGTTGTCAGCCGCATACGGGTTTGAGTGAGTTGAGCATCGGAAGGGAAGTCCTCGCTACAATCTTTGCGACGGACTTCCGAGTCTCTGCATGTAAACAAACTCACGTGAGGCACGACCCAGAACGCCCTCTGACCGCGCACGTTGTTCAGAGCTTTCGTCTTCTCCCCTTTTCTACAGTGCAGCTCAGGTCTCTTCATCTTAACTTTCATTTACTTCCACTTCTCGCGATATTTGTCATCAGACGTGGTGAACCATTCGGTCCCGCTTTTGGTTGGATGTGGGCGCCCGTATGATGTTTCTTTGTACTCTCCAATAAGCCCGATCAATAAGTGAAAACAACACGTGTTTTATCGGTTGTCGTAGAAAGTGAATCGGTTAAGATGGGCATACACCACACAACTTTTAAAATCATAGATTATGAAAAGACTGGGCGTATACACTAACCGAGTCGTTTCTGCAGATTTTTTTTTACAATAGAAAATAAAATAACAAAAATTAAAAAAGCCCATTTTGGTATTGCAACCTGAATACAGAGCTGTGCGTTTTTCAGCATCAAGGCCTGGAAAGCGGAAAGGAGAGAGAAGCAGACAGGGAGGAAAATAGAATTACCAAAAAATACACAGACCCAAAACGCATTTACATGAAGTTGTGGAAGTCAGTATGGACTGCACAGACTGCAGGGGAGCTGGAGGCGAGCAGCAAATGTGAATCAAATACCTGTTGCTACATAATGGAGCCAAAGCTATGAAGTGGAAACTGAGAATGTTTGTAGGCGATGTTGGCTACGGTGCCAGATGTTGCAAAACCGGACTGCGCATTTACATTGTCTGGTCAGGACTACCAACCGGACATGTAGACTAATAAATCATAATTAATAAGTGACTTTCCGGTCTAAAATCGGCATCTGGCAGCCAAGGTTTTGTGTAATCAATAATTAGGTCTTCCCTGTATTTTTTCCTGTTTGCCTTGGTACCAGAAAGATTGGTAGGCCTGTATATTAATGTATTGTATGAAGAATTAGTTGATTGCTCCCCCCACACACTTGTCGATTAGAGTCTGTACCCCTCATACACTTATAGATTTTCTGTGCCAAGTGGCCACGCCGACTGCCCCAACATCTGCAGACTAGTGCAGACCAGGACAGACTCGGCCCGATTGTGAATCCTGGCTAAAATCGG
Organism: Centroberyx affinis; assembly: GCF_046629955.1. NCBI lineage: Eukaryota > Metazoa > Chordata > Actinopteri > Beryciformes > Berycidae > Centroberyx > Centroberyx affinis. The sequence goes on along the minus strand of NW_027278848.1, from coordinate 192,537 downwards.
GGCAATAGTTGTCTAGTGTATCCCCAGATTGTGTGATTCATTTACAAAGGTCACCCTCGACTGTGTAAGTGACTCCCATATTTGGCTGGGACGCAGTCTTTTTTCCCCACACACGTGTGGGTCTGTCAAGGAACAATCACGCCCACTGGCAAGATGTGAGCCAAAACAAGTAAAAGGAGCCAGTTTTTCAGTGTGCCGGCCATGACTTGTGGGCCAATCTTTGGAGTAAACATCGAGTTAAGCCAGAAGGTGAATCATAATCTAAATGTAATAGTGGACGTTGATGAATGACGCTGAGGTCTATGATAATTTCTCTAGCTATTACTCTCTGTTTACAACTTTTTACCCTTCTTTCATACAGTAGTACCAGATGCAAACAAGTCAAATGAGCAAGTCAATACCTGCTTTATTTCTTGCTATCTTTGTGGGATCAATGATACTTTACTGCAATAGCATCTAGATTTAGAACTGTACGATCAGTCGTGTCTCTCTTTCAGTGTTGCATTAATTGCCGGCACGGCAGAACTATAAAACTATAAAAAAAAAAGAACTGTAAGCGTCTTTAGTAATACTGTGGGAATACTATAGGAACATTACAGGGATTATTATTATAGTGATGCCATTGGAGAAAAGAAAAAAAAAACATTAAGTGCGATGACGCCACTATAACCTCACTATTGAGCGCCACAAACGCACTAGAAATCCTTGTAGGAATATTGTAGCAATATTTAGGCCTAGTAGAAGAGATAAAAGAGAGTATCTTAATATCTTAGTGTCTTTCCATGGCCGTCATCAGCTGTCCACCTCGTGCAGCCTAGGTAGCAACGGTCGTGATACTGGTGGGCATCATGTGCCTGGTTTCTAATACGCACCCTCCCCGCCTCCGGCTGACAGCACGTGTATAAGCCTCAGTATCCACGTGCCGCGCGTGATTCCCAGGCACCCCGCCCTCCCGGTTATTCCTCTCCATCGCGCGCTCTGCTCGCTCTCAGACAAAGCTTGCACGGGGATTCCTGTTTATTCGCTGACAGATAAAGCTTGGTCAGTGGGTCAGAAGGGTTTAACTATCTATTTCCTCGCCCCGTTTAGTATTAACAGGTTTTAAATGTTCAATAATAATCAATAATTGTAGTGAACCACCTAAAACGTCAAGTGTGACTGGAGTCTGAAAGTTAAAGGACAAATGGTATTAACCTAAATTGGGCTATATTCAACCCGGGCTGTGGGTGATCTGGCTATAACCAGTTCTTACTGTGCCTACACACATCCATTAACTTGGTCGCTGGGTCACCTGCTTAAATATTTTGGTGGCAGTCATGATAGTTCCAATGATAACTTCATACTGGTCTTGTACAACAACAACATTTTGGCAATATATATAAATATGAACAGAATAATATTTTTGGATGCTAAAGCAAAATATGAACCTATTAACACACATCCATTTAGCAATGTAGAAAATAGAACATGCAGATTTGTCATCGCTTGCAACAACTGAATTGCATCTCCAGACTGCTGTCACATTGGCAGGGTAATCTTTTGGTGACTCAGTTAGAGGATGAATGGGCTTTCATTTACCAGTTGCTTGAGTTGATACCGATGTGAATGCAAAGTTACAAACTTGATGCATGTATTTTATGCGTAGGCATATCAGTTGTGATTATGAATGAACTGTAAATGCTCTTGCCAGCTTTCTCATATGGTCCCAGTACTTTTACAATGTAAATCTGAAAAAGCCTTTCTCATCATCATTATTAGGCAAAATTCAATCAACTTGAGAATGCTTTAGCCTTTTACCCCTTCGTTTATATTTACTTTTAAGAATAAGGATATAGCCTACATCAGTATTGTAGTCCTAATTACAAACTACTTTACACTTAAACTGTAACTTCCAACCACAACCAAATGATAGCAAATGAGATTACAGATAGCACAGGGGTCTGTTTGGAAAGAATAAAGACTAACTGTCAGCAGAGGAGGCTTTACATTGTTGGGCACTGGTTTTACAATGGTCTGGCCTCTTCCACTGAGAGTCCGGGACTGCTGCTCAAGCTTCCTTAACATTTTTGTAGTAGACATATATCACTATAGTGCACATTCTTTTGCACATATTTGGTGTCTTTGTTGAGTTATTAGTAGCCATGGACATATCTGTTTTCCTATTTACCACACTTCACAAATCAGGTGTTATAGTAAGTGATTTGTGGCTTTTTACTCATTTACACATTTTATTGCCTTCAGGGATATTTTACCCCCTTTTTTTATAGTAGTCAAATAAAAGTAAAATCTATTAATAAATGACTAATAAATGACTAAATCACTCTATTAAAATACAATACTTAGTACATTGCAACACAGTGCAATATTATGGCACTGTGGTCCAAGTACTTACTGTATGTCAGATAAAGAGCTCTCTTCCTAGAGTCTGCTAGCATAAGCTATGGCTATCTAGTTCAGGACATCTATACAGATTGAACTGTACAGCTGCTAAGGGGAATCTGGGCTTATTACACCTTGAAGAGCTAAATAATAAGTATAATACAATGTCTGCCAAAGCGGGCTTGACTCAAAGCTTCATTGGTATAGTGACTCTAATATATGTTATATGTAACTTTGCATGGCAAGGGAAGAGAAGTGGCACAACTGTCTATGACCACCCTAATGTAACCTGTGCTGTTGTGAGAGCTGACCTTGTGACCTAAATGGATGAGTATTATCTGACTCTTTTAGTCTTTATTGATGCAAGAACAAATGCAAGAACAGCCACTCCCAATGTGTGTTTTCGTTCTGAGATTCTTTAATTATCATGTGGTTATCTGGATGAGTCATAATTAGAGGGATAATACTTTTTTATTAAGACTTGAAACACTGAATGTAATTACATTAAATTACCCGAATGTGTTACAGGTGTCACTCATGTTAGCAAGAGCCATGAGACTACTTTTGAACAACAGAACTCATTAAACACTGGTCCTAAATGAAAAGGTAGTATGTGGAACAAATAATGGTTCTATCTTCAAATGGCAATGAAGGAACATTTGTGAGTTCAAGTTCAAGTGTTGCCCACACAGAAGGCAAACCATCCTCCTTAAAGTGTTTCATTAACAGCCTCATGACACGGGGCCAACTGTTTCACGTGGAGCGAGGCTACTGCCCATGCACAGTTGTAAATGCTCACATGAAACAGGACAGACTAGGTGAAGCTAAAAAGGGGCGTCTCCCCCAAGACATGATAGGAGCATGAGGTTTATGCATCACTTGTCTGCCATGCATGCCCCGGGAGTGGGACACATGAGGATAGGCGAGGGAGGGGCCTGCGAGTGTTTTGTTTATTCTGCGGCTCTTATGGCCCTATGTGTCTCCACAGGTCACATGTTGTAACCTGTGCCTGAGTGCACCAGGGATGAGCTTTTCCAAGAGCTTGGCCTGGCACCTGGTCAACTGACATTCCAGGAAACAGTTATGGAGAGACAGAGAGAGGATATGGAAGTTTTACGTCAGGGGGGTGGGAACGTGATGGTGAACATGGAGAAGGGGTGTGGAGTTTGTTTGACACTGCCATGCGATCCCGTCCTCCTCAGGCGGTGCACACGCCCACAGACTTTTAGCTCCCCACACACAAACACACACACGTAATATTTATGTATACATGTGTGTTCGTGCACTGGATTAGAGTCATACCTGTCAGAAAGTGCAACTGCCACCACACACAAGCCGTCAAGCCTTGCAGTCAGTGTTGACACGTGTAAGCTGTGGAATTAAGGAGGCACTTAAAGCTAAACAGAAATGCAGCACGTGTTTTCTCAAGGAGAGAAAGCGTAGGAGCAGAGGGAGGCTTTCTCACAGATGATTCAAGGCCCTGGAGAGAAAATGTGCACAGAATGACTTTATAAACAATTCAAGGATATCGAGTCTGATAAGAGTTCTTTTACAGGTTGTACAATGAATAACATTTGAACTACCTACGATAATCCTGATGACACAGATCTTAAGAGCAAGAGGCATGCAATTCCCACACAGGCTTTTTTATTGGCAAGATTTTAGGATATGGAAATTAGACACCAGTTTATAGTGGTCAATAAAAAGGAGGGAAAGCTGTGACCTTAAACTGGGGATCATCAAAAGGGGGCCCACCAATATAAAGCAAAAAATATTTATTTCCAGAAAAGCATTAATTTATGTGCTTCTTTTAAATATCGTATCATCACTATCCTCAGATGATACCACTTATACTGTGATATTATAGATTTACATTGTAAAGAATTATGTCAGCCTAAAAAAAGTGGATACACTGGTTTCGGTGGGTTTAGGCTACCCTCCACCACTCCAACCGAGTAAAACCCCAAGCAAGTAACTTTTAATGTGTCAAAAACGTGGTCAGTAACAACGTGACTGTTCACGTTACATGGCCCTCTCCCCGGTTTCCGGGGACTGAGTGGAATGCAACTGTATACTCACGGTAGCTGAGCCCTGCTTGCCTTTCTCTACCTCTTTACTCGCGGCATTAAAGCCCTCTCTATTCCAAACGTGATCTCCCCCAGCGCTTGTTATTGTACTGCTGCTGTTGTCTACACGGGACTGCGCAAACAGCCTTGTGAGCCGGGCGGGAACTGTGTCAAGAGTCCATGTGAGCTCCCGGTCAGGTGGCTGGCGGATAGATGGGGCTGCGGGCCCGGAGCCAAAAGTGGGGGAGGGAGGGGAGCAAGACTCAGTGTTGAAAGCGAGCAGGCAGCTGGCTGGCTCAGCCTACACGTGAGGGGCAGTCTCTCATCTCTCGCGGGGAGAGCGAACGCAAGCTGCAAAACAAGGGGATTGGCCGGGTGTGTTGTGTTGAGGGGTAATGGGACATTTCCGTCTTCACATCCTAAACTCGAACGAAATGTTGTGGAACATTGTGTACAATGGGCGTGTCGTTTTCTTTTTTCTTTTTTCTTCTCTTTTTTTCAAGACTGTTTCAGTCCCTAACAAAAATCACGACAATATTACTATAATAGACTACTCTGTGGTACTCGCTGTGAGTAGCCTATAGTGACTGTACTTTTATATCTGGTATTACTCTAATAAAGGATCCTATGATATTTCCATAATATTCCCATAGGGACATATAACCTATATAAAAAAGGGCACATATCCTTTTTAAAATTGTTTTAATTTTTTGATAGGATGTCTTTTTTGTAAGGCATTACGACAGAGTTAGTTCCTGTGATAAACTAATTTAAACTAACAGCCATCACATTGCATAATCTGACCTCATTTTGCAGACTTGTAATAATGATCTTTTGTCAGCTAGAGGTTTGCAACATGCCCTCTGCATTATTGGCTAATGTTAATAGTTCCATATTAGCAATAGTTAGATTAGCTTGCTGGCTAGTCAGCTAAAGCCAAAAGCAAACACCAAATGTTTATTTAGGCTAACTGAGGCTAACTTGTGTGTGTGTGTGTGTGTGTGTGCTTGTGTGCACAGAAAAAGAAAATTCGGAAGGTCAGCCAAATAAACTCATTGTATCAAAGTAGAGCATTGCTCAACTCTCGTATTCCGACCTACATTGTGAATTTCAACACAGACCTAGATATAGATCAGTGAACTGAACATTCGCTCCTCTTTGTCCCACCAGGTGGTGTTATCTTATATGCCGGCTCATCTGGCAGTGCCAGCCCGAGTCCTGGCAGTCCCTCAAGTGGATACCAGACCCAGTCACCCTCTTCCCACTCCCAGCCCTCGTCCCCAGAGGGTATCTCCTTTCAGGAGATTGGGCCCCTGAAGCAGAGAGGAGAGCAAAGAGGAGGAACTCCCCCTTCACCGAAAATGGTCTTCCAGTTTCCTGAAGTCAACAATGCACCAGTTGCCCAAATTTCAACGGTGTCATCAGCCACCTACAGCCATCCCATAGTGGCCAAAAGACCTTGTGGTTTTACCGGCACGTTCACCAGTAAGTACAGCTTTCACTGCACTCTTTCCTATTCTCCTCTGTATTTACTTGTCTGTAGTTTGTATTGTATACCTCTCTCTGACAATGGATGTGTGTTTCTTGTATAGAGACGGGAGGCATGGTGCTCCTATGTAAGGTGTGTGGCGACATCGCATCTGGTTTCCATTATGGTGTGCACGCCTGTGAGGGCTGCAAGGTGAGACCTGCAAAAGACAATATTATATCATTCCTTTTACTACATACACGACTCGCACCCGCACACGCACACGCACACACCCACTCTTTCACACACTTCAAAGTATTTCTTCTTCTCCCTTCCCCAGGGTTTCTTCAGACGCAGTATTCAGCAAAATATCCATTACAAGATGTGTGTAAAGAATGAAAACTGTCTGATCATGCGCATGAACCGAAACCGCTGCCAGCACTGCCGCTTCAAGAAGTGTCTCTCCGTGGGCATGTCCAGAGATGGTAAGAGACAATGTCTTTGTCATAACATTTGATGAATGCCAACTAAAACTGCAGTAGCTTTTGACCAAGGGATTATTCCATGGTTATAATTCTCCCAAGCCAAGAAATGTCTAGATAGCTTTTTGATAGGGCCAGAGGTTTATATTACTCCTTATCACTAGTAATCCATTATGTCTCTCCATGTTCTTGTCTCCTTACTCTCCCCATACCCTTTGTCTGCTGTTCCCCTTTGTCTTCCTATCTCCTTGCCCTGGTATCTGATTTATGACAAGAGGAGCTTGAGAGTCCCAGTAGTCATCAGTCATGGAGAATCTATGACAAATACAGTTTATTTTGGGAAATTGGGGCATGAGGCTGTTGATTACCCCATGTGTTCAACTTGATGTTTCTTCACACCTATTATTTTTTCAATGCTGACATTTACAAACAGTCATTTGCTGTATAATGCAATTCTGTCCTGTTAATCATAAGAACCTAGTTGACAATTCAATTAGACACAAAATCAGTGCTGTTCGTCTGCTCCACTGCATTGTTTCCCTGCAGGACTCTTATCTCTGGGGATAGGACTAAACTGGGTGATAATAAATCATGTGCTTTTCTGGAGCAAACATTTTTAGATGACCCAAAAAAGACAAAATGCAGGAGTGAAAAATCACCTGCTAATTCATCAGATCACAACTTCTTCTCAACCTTTGAAAATGAAATTCCATATTTGACATGTTTTAATTTTCTGAATATATTCACTAATAAAATAAAAATAAAAATGCAATGTGGATATGATTACAGTTTTTACCCGGGCTCCCACAACCACAATGTCATAGATCCATAAATGGCTCTTACTTCCCTTCAGACATTTTCTCATCCTTTCATTTTCATTTTATGTATATGACTTGATATCTCTGTTCATGAATTGATATCTTGTTATCATTCCCTTTACTTTACCTTGACCCCTTTGTTTTGTGTCCATCCACGTCTTTTACCTCTCCCTCTTGTCTGTCTTCTCTTTTTGAACTTTTCACTACTCACTCACTCTGTCACTTGACTAATGACATCATGTTCAATGCTGCTGACCCAGTGACCTACTTCCGCAGAGAAGAGAGAGCGAGTGCTCAACAGAAAGACAGAGGAGAGCGAAAGGCAGAGAGATTGGGGGAGGTGGTGCAGCATACAGTGGCAGGGTGCTATAAATAGGGTTGTCAGAGGAGGTGCAGTGTTGAAAGGGGGAAGGGAGGATTGTAAAGATGTAGAAAAGGATGAAGGAGTCAAATGAGGAGAGGGCATTAGCGACCATGTTGTGATAGCTCCAGAACAGTCAGAGAGAGTAGAGAGGTCTTTGGATTAGTAATCCACATAGCAATTATATGGGCAGTCAGAGCGTCAGATGTAGAGGTCGTATTATACCGAGCCCTGGCAGACCACTTTCTTCCTCTGCTGTCCATCTGCAGCTTTTGAATGTGCAAATCATATCCAGTGCCTTAGTATTGTGCTGCTCCATGTATTAATGAAAGTGTCACCAGTACGGAATTGGAAGTGAAACTGATGCTTAATGTCAATGATTGCTAACCGAGCCTATTCTCTCTCTTCCAGCTGTGCGTTTTGGGCGTATTCCCAAACGGGAGAAACAGAGACTACTGGATGAGATGCAGAGCTACATGAACAGTCTCAACGAATCAGCTTCCATGGAAATTGAGGCTTCACCCCCCCCTGAGGCCCCCTGCAGTCCAGAGAACCAGTCAAATGAAGGAGTGGGCTCCATATCGCAGTCTTACTGCAACAACTTCGTCAGTGAAGAGAAACCACTCAAGATGGCTGCCAGCAACAACAACCATGGCCATTCGTCCTTCCAAAACAACATAGTACAGGAATCTGCCTTCTCGCACTCTACGACCCAGTCACAATCCCATTCTAGTCCCTCTCAAGGGGGGCAGTCAAACCTGACATCTAGCTACCACGTACCCACACACTGCCCTGTTGCCTCCAACAACAACAACAACCCCACTAGCACCAACGTTGACAATGCCAAGTACACCTACTCCAACCAATCAAGTCAATGCCCCATCACTGGTACTGGATCATCTCAGTCCTACCCCAACAACCAGAACAGTTTTTCAGCCTGTGATTCCCAGAACCAAAGTCCCTGTCCTTGGAAGTTGAATGGAGGAGCCAAAGTCCTGGTGAGTCTTTTTTGGGGATTTTTATATGAATATCTATTGTTGTGCCAATTGTCAGTGCCAATACACAGTATGAATACATGTACAGGTCTAAACTGAAGTGTTGTGGTCATGGAGGTAGTAGCTGAAACATCCTAAATCCTAAACTTACAGTCCCAATCCCTGGGGCTTAGGAACATGTACAACTATGACTTCAATATAAGAACTCCCTAAAGCCTCCTTTTCTCTCTTTCTTCTTCTCTCCGTCTCCCAGGCTTGTCCCCTGAATGCCTGTCCTGTGGCTCCAGCCAGTCGCTCCAGTCAGGAGGTGTGGGAGTCTTTCTCCCAGTGCTTCACCCCTGCCGTCAAAGAAGTGGTGGAGTTTGCCAAGAGCATCCCAGGGTTCCAGAGTCTTAGCCAGCATGATCAAGTCATGCTGCTCAAGTCCGGCACTTTCCAGGTACGTCCAGTCAAACGTAGAATTTGTGGGTCTAACTCAAGATGTGATTTTTCTCTGCTTCTTCTCTCTTCCCCCGTGGACTTGTCCGATACTCACCTGGTCTGATTTTGTCCATAGGTCCTGATGGTGAGGTTCTGCTCACTGTTTGACCCCAAGGAGAGGACTGTGACCTTCCTCAACGGGCAGACCTACTCACTGGCATCACTAAGGGCTCTTGGCATGGGTTCCTTACTGGACGCCATGTTCGACTTCAGTGAGAAGCTAGGATCTTTGTGTCTGGAGCCAGATGAGATGGCCCTTTTCATGGCTGTTGTGCTGGTGTCTGCTGGTAAGACATGCACACATACACATACAAATACAAATACACACGCACATGCACACGTACACGTACACACTCCATCGGGTCTAACCCCTATCTCTCCTCCCTCTCTCTTCCTCAGACCGCTCTGGTATAGTGGAGGTCGGAGCAGTGGAACAATTGCAGGACAATCTGATAAAAGCTTTGCGCTCTCTCGTCACCCGTCGCCATCCTGACGACAGCACCCTCTTCCCCAAGTTGCTGCTGCGTCTGCCTGACCTGCGCACCCTGAACAACCAGCACTCCGACAAGCTGTTGGCCTTCCGCATAGATCCTTGAGTGACTACGAGGGCCAGCCTGGAGAGCCACAGCTTACTGAGGCGTCTGCTTTGGGCAACCTCCCTGCTCCTCACGCAAGCCTAGCCTGCCGCAGTCACTGGCCTCTGCATGATGGGACAGTTGTTGTGGGATCTGTGCCAAGTCTGATGCCCCGATTGAGTGGACTGAGAAAAATAGCAGTGGAGGGCGCAGGCATAGCAGGGAGGTGGAGGCTCCTGAACTAGTTGGAACTTGTGAACAGTTCCTTCCAATTGCTTCCAGGGTTGCTGAAAACTGTTAAAAAAAGAGCAAAAGACTGTGTTCTCCCTTGTGTTCTATGAATCGACATCAAACCACTTTCAATACTAAGTCATCACCTCTCCCTCCCAGTGATTGTCAGTGACAGTGACCGTTCTGAAGACCAAAAAAGAGAGAAAGCCTGTTGCTCCTCTCTCATTCCTCACCCAACTTTGTCCTTCTGTCCCAGCACACACAGTCACACAACTAACAAGAAGGAAGCACATTCTCTTGCCCAGAGAAAAGGGAATACACACTCATTCACCAACAATGATATCTTACTATACATTCATGCTAGAAAAATAAAAAGCACTTTCCATGCATTAAGAAACCTCTGAAATCAATATATAATATAGCAATAGAAATGTCTAACACAGTTAAGAGGACAGTTTGTGTATGCACTGTTGAAATGATCTAAGCTATTTTCAGAATATGTCATCGTGTTGGAAATCTTTATGAAATCACCCATTTGGGATTATTGAGAAATGTATACATTTTTAAGAACTGAGAGTAAAATGCATTGTATTTCTATGCATTAATCAGGGAGAAATTATTGGTCATTTTAGACCATGTTTGATGGGTTATGTATTAAGGTGTTCTGTTGTAAATTTTGTATATAACCTTTATGCTTGGTTCTGTTAGTTTGCAGATTCTTGGATGTGTAAATGATTAGCATTGGATTACTGTATGAAGTCAACATCATTGACAACACATAGTAGAATGCTCTACTGACTGCGAAAAGAAAGCAGCATTTGAACCATTGCTCCAAGTATAAACTTTTTATTTGAAACTATATAATTGAAATAAATGTATTGTCAATTGATTGCATCACCTTGTGAATATTTTGTAAATGTTTTATGGCATACCATAGAGTACCATAGAGTATACCATTATTAAACAACATTATATACCATTTTCTTGTGTTCATCTTGTTTCATTTCCTTGCTTAAAGTGACTGTGATCAGCATTGCAAAGGCTTACCATGGAGTCGTAGCCTAGCAACAGAAGCAATCAGCCAATCATGCTCCAGGTCTTGAGAGCCATTAGACTTGATCACTAATAAGAAAAAATCACTTGATTTTTGAGTGTGTAGTAACAAGTAAATGTAATTTTAAAGATAAAGTACTTCAAGAAATACTAAATGGTGCTCTTCAACACAAATCCACAGTGACTTATTGCAGAGCAGAGACGACGAGACAAAGAGATTGTAAACTGAGACGGATTCTGTTTGGAGATACAGTATATGCAAATACAACTAGATGACAAGATAATTGTACTGTAGGTGAATTGAATGAACTGAGTGAGTGAGCCTGCTCTGGAGGTGGATAGTTAGGGCACAAAACAGCATGAGGAGAACATAGGGAGTGTTAACAAGCCCTAAGAGGTAAATATCAAAGGTGACTTGTGAAGGGCCAATACATTTATGATATTGAGATGATTGGTCGTTAGTCTTTAAATCCATGCTAAGACATATCCACATGTCTTTGGATCTGTATTATTATGGCTCAACATTGCTATCTCTCAGACAGTAGTCACTCGAAAGCTTGGGAGAGGCAGATTGCTGAAAGTGTTTGGGAACATTTCTCATAAACAAAGACTGTGGCCTTCAGACTTCTCCATGTAGTGAGAGGATTCAGCTGTATTTGTTTCAAGACGGACTGAAAGAAGATACACTGTGATACAAGATACAACCTGAAAATATTGTTCATGTTTATCAATCATCTATACATATCTGTGATTCATTTGTGGCTAATTGATATAACTCAATAACTGTTGATTGTGTTACTGGTAATATCAGACACATACTTTTTCTAAGTAGAGCAGAGCAGCAGGCACAAAAATGTCTCCATCTTGAAATTGAAATAGAAATTGAATAAAAACATTCTATGGGACTTTTAATATCAGGAACCACTTCTCTAACCCTGAGATATTGTTTTAATTCTGGAGATGGACAACATCCGGTGGTTATCTCTGGCAGTAGATAATATAGTCTGTCCCGAAGCATTGGCATGTAGTTTCCCTTAATGAAAGCACCAAACGAGTCTAAAGTCCAGATTTTCCCCTTGTACACCAATTATGATATCACAGCATCGTCCCAAAGCTGCCCTTTTCCCTTGACTTGTTTGCAGAGTCAAACTTTATTCTTAAGGCTGGATAAGAAACGACCCGTTGATAGTGTCTATTCTAATAATCTACTGCCTAGTGCAGCGTCAACGTTATGAAGAGTGAATCATTTCTGTGGACGCTGTGAAGGTCTTCTCATACCACCTACTGGACAGGACGATAATAGCAGACCAGGCAGGAGCAGCTTTTGAGCATCACACTATTTTCTGATTTGACACAGGAAACAGCACGTTATGTTTAAAACAAATGGTCAAACTAAACGTCAGTTCTGTTAAATTTAGCAAATCCTGCTCAATATCCATACAGCTGACTGGACAGCATAGATGAGTGTTATCAAAAAATGTCCTTTCCCTAATGGAAAAAAAGGGCATGGGACATTTGCATTTTGTTGAAAGTGCAGGGGAATTATCCCCCGCGTCCCCCATGTCTGCTACTCCCCTGGGTGAAGAAGCACTCTAAATTATTTGAATAACAATATTACAATCCATGATGCCAAATTCCCTTGGGCTAGTGGTCTGGCACAGTTCTCCTACCGCTGCAGTAGTGCTCTTTTCTTGTATCCTGGTACCATCTAGTGGTCACAAGGAGGTAGAGACAGATTATACTTCTTCAGTACAAAATTATACAAAAGTTATTTGAACATCTAACTTAGGCCTAGTACTGGAGGAGGCCTAGTATTGGAGGACGACACAAAGATATTATGTACTATTATTGAGATTTCTGACTGTACTATTAAAAACAAAACAGTCTTCTTTGGGGTTACACTGGCTCTTAAATGTCATGCGGTAAGACTTGCTGTTTATAGGCCAATCCATTTGTTCCATCCCAAACATCCTTTTGGCTTTCAATTTCTTGCCTTTTAAATGGTTATATGACTCAGTTTCAGAATTAGTTTATTCTTATGGCCTAGGACAATTCAACATAAACAACTCTCACAAAGATAGAAAACTGAAACCGTATGATGGCATGCTGATGTACAGCCTGCAGTTGTTCCACACACAATGAATGAATGAATGAATGAATGAATGACTGGGACAGTGACTTTGTGGATCCAAACAATGTTTGCCAGAATGCACTTTTTATATTCAGGTGAACTTCATATTATGGCAGTGTTACCAGATTCAAACCAGGATCCCTGATTAATGCAACAGACTTTTCAAATTCATTTTCAGTGGTTATTAATTACTGTGATGACATCACAGATTAAGGGAGGGGAAAACCAGTAACTATTTCTGAGAAATGGGAGAAAAGCTGATGCTCTGAAATGTGTTCAGTGGTTTCCTTATGTGTTTCTTTACTTTTGGGACGATATTTTCAGAAAATACACAAGAGTAACGGGTCTCTTGGGTCAAGGGTAAAGATTATTTTTGTAGCATGTTACAAAAAGATACCCAAGACCGTAATGGACATGATAAGAGATCAAATTTAAAAGTTTTCACATTTCTTTACTGCACCATGTCATTTTAGTGTTGTTGTTTTTTTTTGTTTTATTGTGTGCTGCTTAAAACTATGTAACATTAAAAGGAATATGAGCAGAAGTAGATCAAAGGTGGGTGCTTGCTGGTAAATCTCATTATGACAGTAAAGATGATCTCTGGCCCATAATGTTCTTAACCTCCATCTCATTAGTCTGTTGTGCCTGTTACTAAACCAGTCTCTTACACAAAAACATGATGTCATCATTACATCAGATCTGTTCTGTTACTAAAGGTATTGTGAGAAAAACTATGCGCTGTGCCACAGAAACACATGGATACACACAACTATCCAAATGTAGCTTCCTTTGTTTTGTTCCATTCATACACATGGCTGTATGTGCAAGAGGCTAAACTGCGTACAAAGTCCACAATAAGTAAAGCATGTACAAGCAGTTTTGCTAGTCCTATAAGTCATAAGCAGTCTTGATAGTGATGTATATTCTTGTTGTCAATGAACATGATGTTGTATATACACAAATTCACATATACAGTATAGTCAAGGTGCTGTTGGTTTTGCTGTATTGTCAAACTGCTGTACAAGAATGTGTGATGATTATCAAACATCCTTAAGAAGTCTATGGCCCCTCTTCCCATTCCCACTTCCTCCTTCTTCTAAAGTGGGGCACAATCGTTGTGCAATGCATATGTAATTCAGATATGTAAGTCCTCTGGATCCAGTGGGTAAGCACTAGGATGATTAACTGTCCTGGAACACTCTTGGACAGGCTTGTGCCAATACAGAGACATAAACAACACCCCTGTTTAGAGACAGCAGTGGTACGGTCCTGCCTCATCTCAGTGCTTGGGCCTACCTGGACATTGCTAGAATGACCTCAATAGGCAGAGGATAGGGGTGGGGTGGGATCAGGGTTAGAGAGAGATTAACCACATGAAGCCCTATAAAGCTTTAGTGTAATCCGCACAGTGGAGACAAATTCAGCACAACCGCTGTAAACAGCGCTTCACTCCGTAACTAACTGCTTTGGACTACACAAAACCCATCAGAAAAAGAGAAACTGCAAAGGAAGAGGAGCTGGGAATTTTTTGATTTTGTGCTTAAGACATATACCAACCACTGAGCCAGACAATCTTCTTACCAGTGACTTCAGAATAATCTTAACTCCATCCAGCAGCAACACAAAGGAGCATAAAGGGAAAAAACATGACAAAGGGAAAGGTATGAGCCTAACTTTCCTACCTGATAACTACATTACAGTAGTACAATGAACTGAGCAACGATTGGCTTCTAGTTTTTTGTGATTTCTGCAGTTTGTCATTGTTTTGTAGAAGCAGAGCAGCTGACAGTTTGACCATATTGTGCTCTGGGCACCATGTTGCTGTCTCTTCTCTGGAACTAATAGGTGTTACCTGTAGATTTGTAACAACATCCTCCATTGCATTGATATGCACATGACTGTGAAACAGGATTGTGGAGCTAACATGGCTGCCTCTTAGGTTTGTGATGGTCCAGCTGTTTTATTTAATTACTCTCAGGACAGTCAGCCTCAAAGTCAAACTTCATCAATCAAATGAATGAAATAAAAATAAATAGTTTTATGTTTGTTGGTGCTTGTGGAAGAGCTCATTTAATGCTCATTGCTCTATTCTGTACATCAACCATAATCTTCATTTGTGCTGGTTACCTAAAGATGGAGGCCCATCAAGGGCATCCTAATCCTTTGAACTAATGAAACATGGAGGCTGATGTATATTACACAAGCTGCACTGTTCTGAAAAAAGTGTCATACATACAGCTTTGACAATAGAGTCTAATGTGTCATAGAAATTGATTTATTTTGTGATGCTGTACAGCCAAATAAGGACAAGGATAAGGAAAGTTAACATAGGCCTACCAGATAAGGAAAGTTGACCTAGCTCTGATTTATCTCTATGTGAGTGATAAGAATACTTCTATTACTGTGTAAAGTGACTCTAAAGAAAGATACTTATTTCTACAACTTATTAACAATTGTCATGACATTGTGCTATCAGGTGAACACTGCAAGCAAGACTGACAATGAATACCCACCCAGCTACCAGGAGGCGACTGCAGGTAAAAAAAAAAAAAAAAATCTTTGTGGTTTGACAAATCAGCGATAGATGTGCAGATACACGCTGTCATGCCTGTTTTGTCTGTCATCTATTTCTACCCACACTTCCAAACTATAAGCTTCTATGAGTCAGTGTACCAGGGGAAAAACATTAAAACTCAACACTCAATATAGGCAGATCAAAACAAACAACAAAGGCATGAAGTTAAGTTTAAGTTGTGCTAACAAATGTAGGCCTAATCTTTTAAGATCATTTTTGCAATTTTGTTTAGATCATTTTCGCAATTTTGAGTGAAACATCTTGATATCATTACATTTTGAAGTTGTTTAAACTCAAAATTTGTGATATAGCATCACATATTCGTTTATGAGGTATCCCACCTTTTGATTTGCTTTGACAGTGTTGTAATGGTAAATAAAAAGGTGGGTCCAGTCATCGATCATCATAAGGCAAACAACCACCAATATGAAGAAAAGCGTTAATTTGTCTGTTTTTCTTCTTGGTACTTGGTATGATGTTTATGTCATAAAGGTTCATGTCAGCCTTAAAAGGAGGATCAACTCTATTCAGCAAATAAAAACTAAACTGAGTGTAGTTGGTTTACACTACATCTCTGCATATTACTGACTGTGAGCTAATGATTAATATCAAAAAAAATATTTGCACAAAATTATTTCTCTAATTCCATTATGCAAACATTATATGTTTACCTCATCTTAAAAATTGCAAATAACATGTAATTAACTAGTAATTAACATCATAGGCTGTGCCTTCTCTCCTACTGCCTCATTGAGGACCAGTATTGTTATTGTGTTTTTTTTTAGCTTCTGGTGAAGGTATTTATGTGTTATCTTCTGTATAATATACCACTTATGTTGGTATGGCACATTGTAAGTGACTTTATGTATTTGTGTTTGTCACCCATCTGGGGAAGAGTGCCTGGAGTGTTGTGGTTCCCTGCTGAAATTGTAATCTGCATCTGATCAAAGCTTACCTTGCACAGCAAAACATAAAGCAATATATAGCTGGAATTCAAAAACAGGCAAATGTACTCAATAACAAAGATCAAAGATTTTAATGCTAAATATGCAGTTCATTACTTGGTCATGTCAGTAAAATAAATAATTTAGTTGTGAAATACCTACTCTTTATGTAAAAAACAAAATAGTTGCATTTGTGCATACTATATTAAATATTGGATCAAATAATAGTGACTTGGGACTTAGGAAGTATGAAATTCAAAGTACTAAAAAGTGGAAGTCCTACTCAAAAATCTGAAGTCAAACCTGATGCCCCACATGGTCATAATGACTTAAACATGTCTGAGTAATGATGCAGCATCACTAGTAAGTAACCATGTACAATTTATCTTCAGCCTCTACAAAAACAAACCCTCAAATATCTCCTACCTGCCTCTGTCCTCAGGCTTCGAAGAGATGCAGGCCCAGTTTGCCTGGGACGACATGGCCGTCAGGCGGATCTTCATCAGGAAGGTACTGAACAGGATGTAGATGTAAACAGATTCGGTGAAACAAGTGACACAAGTTGGAGAAACAAAGAGAGATCAGAGAGACTCTAACATTGTTCTGAGACACATTTATTTTTAGAGCAGTGAAACACATCTTGGGAAAACTCATCCAGATTGCATACATTTTAAAGTCAGACTGTGCTGTATGTCCCATTCCAGGTCTACGCCATCCTCATGACCCAGCTGTTTGTGACTGTGGCAATTGTTGCTCTCTTCACATTTTGGTAACTGCTCTTTTACTAGTGCTTATTCTGATACTAGTACTTATTCAGTAGTTATTAAAAAAACATTTTTTATACCACCATTTACTAGTAAATTTCCAATAGTGACCAGAACAGTTTCAGCAAGGTACTAAAAATAAGTGCTAATGGCAGTAAAAATAGAAAAAAATGTAAATGTTTTTTTTTTTCTTTTTCTTTCTTTTTCTTTTCGTAATCCAATGAAAGTAACATTCATTTACTGTCCTTCCAGTGGACCTGTGAGGTTTTTCATACAGACTCACCCTGGCTTGTATATGGCCTCTTAGTAAGTGAAACCACATTATATCATATAATTCATATTACGGCATCAGCTTCTTCACCGATGTTATTGTTAAGGTAATTTATTCTTCTTCTCCCCTTTCTGACAGTCTCACATTCTTTGCCACCTACATTGCATTGTCCTGCTGTGGAGATCTGAGGTAATGTTTCCTTGCAATATAAATAATAAAAAACAATACTCATAAATGCATAGTAAAAATGTTCCGTTGTCATTTTGTGGATTTAGATTGTGGCCATATTGGTGGGTAGGCATGCAGTAATTTCAGATAAATTACAGTGTTCAGGGTGAATTTCTAAACTCTGGATTTTCTTCCCCCCTAAACAGGAGGCAGTTTCCCTGGAACCTCATTCTGTTAACTCTCTTTGTGAGTATTTTCAACAAGAAAAACATTGCATTTTAATAGAATACAATGGCTCTCTTTTTCCTTGTTCACCTGGCCTAAGTGTGGTATTCTCTCTTCTCTGCCTCTCAGACTTTGAGCATGGCCTGCATGATGGGTTTTATATCAAGGTACATACATATTGTGATCTATGTGCGTGTGTGTGTGTGTGTGTGCGTGTGTGTAACTGTTTGCGAAAATGACTTTTACAACATTTATTAACCATCCAAATCTTTCCAGAGTGACAGAGAGAGAGAGAGAGCATATGTTAATAGCTGTGTTTTCTCTCTCTTCCTCCAGCTTTTACAACACCACATCAGTGGTGCTGTGCCTGGGAATCACAGCTCTGGTGTGTCTATCTGTCACTATCTTCAGCTTCCAGACCAAGGTGAGAAGAATGTGCTTTCAACGCTCGCTCTTCTTTTCAGGCTACATCTCACAGCCCAACAACACATAACAACACAATCTGATGAAATGAATCCATTCTCCCTCTCGCCCGTTGCAGATTGACTTCACCTCCTGTCAGGGCGTCCTGTTTGTTTTGTGTATGGTCATGCTTCTCTGTGCCATCACTCTCTCCATTGTCGTCCCCTTCGGATATGTAAGTTCACCTCCTTCAGCTGTTTTGGCGTGATTGCAATCACGCGTGATTGCCAAAACACCTTTCTAGAACAAGTCAAAAATAGCTGTGATCAACAGTGAGTTTAAAAATAGATTTCCAGTAATGCCTTTGGCCTTGTTCACCGTATTTGGCTGTGTGTGAAGCAGAAGGGATTAGCCTTCACTGCTGTCTTTCATCATCCTGGAGATAATCTAGCAAAGCCACTGTCTTTCCCAAATTAGTATCCTATCCTTCTTAACGGTGTCTGGTAATGCTTTTACCTCGCACCGCAGGTACCCTGGTTACACGCCATATATGCTGTGATGGGAGCCATCCTCTTCACTCTGGTGAGAACCCAATATGTCACCAAAACCTCAGTATCATCAGGTTGCAGTACCATATAATTTACTCTGCTCTCTCTCTCTCTGTCTCTTGCTCTCTCTCTCTCTCTCTCCCTTTCTCTATCGGTCTCTCTCTCTCTGCCACAGTTCCTGGCATTTGACACTCAGCTGCTGATAGGGAACAAGCGCTATACCATGAGTCCAGAGGAATATATTTTTGCCACTCTCAACATCTACCTGGACATTATCTACCTATTCAGCTTCCTGCTACAGATCATGGGAGGTGGTCGGGAGTGAGGCCTCTGTCATCCACTCTTCTTCTGTGTCTGTCTCTCTGTTTAACTATTTGATAGCATTAACTCCACAAACTCAACAGGGTCAAAATGTTCACGACCTGAATCAACTTATTTTTCCTTTTATAACAGTTTGTATCCGACCGAGAGTCAGGATAAAGACTCACCTTCCTACACTATGGGTCTCATTTCTGAAAATAGTCTTTGACCTTATCCAATCATCATAGCATCATAAAATCACTTCAAAGAATATTATGGAGATGAAAATGACATCTATGAGTTTACATTCATTTTTAATAGTAGAAAGGGTTAGGGTTAGTTTTCATCATGGATATATTGCAGAAAAAGGTAGACAATCCTTAAAATGCTCATTTGGCAGAGATCTTTTTTTTTCCACAAATCTCAATTTTGACTTGATTTTTGTTGTAAGTACAAATGCGAGCACAAGAACCTTTTACAAATGAGGCCTGAAGTGAGTTGGGCATCTTTGTGTGAGCAAAGTGAAAGCAATCTGTTCGTTCTTTGCTACTGGTTATGTAATACCGTTCATACAAACAATAATCTTAAGCTTTTTTCGGCCTACTGGTTTTAACACTATGCCCTGGTATAACCTTTACCTGCCTGATACTTCGCTGTAGCAGTTCACTGTACTTGAACCATTCCTGTAGTATTGTTGTGGGAGGAGGGGTGCACTGTGACCCCCCCATCCTACAGTATTATTTAAATGGTAATTAGGCTCATAAGTGGATAAAACTAAACGGCCAAAGACAAAGACGAGCCAAAAAAACAGAAGATGACTCCCATCAGTTTCATCCAATATTTTCTGGAATGTGGATTCAGGAAATCTGCACTTTCAAGCTCAGCAGGGTTGAGTTTGTTATTATAGCTTACTAGTTGTCAAAGCTACAGTATGTTTGCTAGAAACAGTATAGGCTATTTCATTTTTATATTTGTTTTTTATGCATATAATTACAGATGATAAATAGGTTAAATAATATTTATATTTTAATGTTTTATGTGTGTAGGATGTTTTCACACTAACAGCTCTATTTGAGCCTGTGGGTTGTGTTGGGAAACATGTGTGCACCCTGAACCAATGGCTTTCAACTGGTTTCAAGACCTTTGAAGCTAAGATACAGCACCAGTTCAATCATGAATAGAGACGGTCTGTGGAGCAGCACATCTTTGGTTATCAGAAATCAGTTGCAAGTTCTATTGTGACTTTAATGTGGCCTTTGGGATGTGATTTCATCAGTGTCTGAATTAGAATAAAATTGTTTCATTTTAAAAAGCAGATGTTCAGGACCTGAGCATTAGAAATGTTTAGGGGCAGGCCTATATACATATATAATGAAATGAAAAGAATCTTGGATAAAATAGTAGTCAGTTTTCTATGTGTTTTAAGTACATGTGATGCTCTCAACATGAAAATAAACTTGATTCATGAATAATAATGTGCGTTGTGTGTGAATGGGGGTGTACGGCTTTGAGTGCAGAGAGTGGGACGAAAATATGAAACAGAACTTCTCAAAAAATCCAAGGTGAATCCCAGAGCAAATTCCCTCAGGAAGAGACGCTTGGAAGAATTACTTTAAAATACTAATTTATGGTGACATTTGTGGGAAGTATCATAGCTATTCAGTCATGACTTTACAGCTCTCTCCATATATCCTCATAGTTCAACTTTAAAACACTTTTGTACAAATTAGTCCCTTTTGGCCATGCTATTGATATTGATTGAACAATGAAATGACTCTAGATACCAGTCATATTTTTTAAAAGGGCATCCACTCTCAGTTATGAGGACACCTGCCTGCACTCAGGCCTGCAGGTGGGTCAGCCAGCTGGACATGTCCCTCTAGGCCACAGCCATGGCCTTCACACTGACTTTAATACTGCTTGGCCCTCTTAGCTTAGACAGCCTTTAGTAAATGCCTTCTCAATATGAGAGAGGCACTGGAGTACATAAAGCAAATGGAGCAAGGGGCAATTACCCCCCTCTGCCCCTCATCCAGCTCATCAGTCTCATAGTTAAGAGTCAGATAATTAAAAACACAGGTCACCCAATAATTAAAACAAGGCTTTTATTAAAAAAGAAAATTGACATATTCAAATTCAAAGAGAAAACCAAGAAAGAAGGAAAATCTTATCTCAATCAATAAAAAACACAAGTTACAATTTAGCAACTCTGGCACAGGAAGACAAAAGTAGCCAAGTGGCTTTGCAAAATAACCAAATATCAAAACCTCTTTCCTCTAACAAAACTGTACAAAATGAGTTCTTGTATAAATAAGAAAACTGTTTACAAGCAGTAAGTGAGATGAGCCCATCGTATATCCAAAATGTCTAATGATTCACGCAAACTTGGTTCATACAAAGTTTCCTCTCAAGCAACCACATGAAATATTTTTAATAATTCCTGTTCAAAATGTTACCATTAGAATGTATTTTCAATTTTGCTTTATTTAGTAATGTAATATATAACTATTTAAACTGCCAATTAAACAAATAGTAAACTATTTATATCAGTGTCACTAAGGTATTGACAGTTAAACACATGAGGGGGCAGGGATACTCTGTATCAACCAAATTATAAGGAGACTTTTTGAAGATTCAGAGGGGCCGGCATCTAACAAACTGTTTGGAAATCCTATTTTAGCAGCAAAACATTTTGAAGCTATGAAATAAGCCATCAAATCTACATGAGCTGGTCACCAAGGATGGACAACAAGAGCATTTTTTTAATTGGTGTGGACTAAAAATAAGTGCAAAGAGATTTTCTTTTTCAAATATTGTGTATATAGTACACACCATGGATCATAGAATTACAACATTGTATGTAACCTAACTTTCTATAGTTTTCATGATGCAAATTTATTTTAGAACATCATGATTTCCTGTAATATATCATTATTTCTACTGTCAAGTTTGCAAAAACTAAAATAAATAAACACTGCAGTGTAACAAGTGGTCATTTCATAGTTCCAAAATCCTTTTTGTATTAAAAGTGATGGCTAATACATGGAATATCATTTTTATGAACAAATAAACAATATCCATGACATTTTCCTTCATGAAGTTGGTGCACCGAATCTGAAAACTTGCTAGCCGTTGTGTAATCTGGACAGATTATTAATCGTGAAGTATCAACAAAACACACAAGTGGAAACAAACAAAATGGTAAAAGTGTATTCTATCCTCAAGCAGAACAGAAGGGAAAAATAGACTGTATTTACAAAAAGGGTGAAAACTCTCATGTTTGACACCACCATAAAAACCAGGCAACATCCTCTGCATTCCTCTTAGTGCTAATGTAAATTTACAGATATACAACCATATTGGGTATCTGTTGGAGTCAATTAAAGTTCATGAGTGTGTTTACATGCACTCCAATATCCCATTATTATGCAGGATACTGAGTTACCGTATGTAAACATCGTATCCCAGTACAGATGCACAGTTCTTATCCTGATTATGACAAACCCAAACAGGATGCTTGGGGTATAAAAAAGAAAATTATCTGGGATACTTTCTGCCTGTATTTATCTTCTGTGTATTATTGGTATTCAGGCTTCGCTTAAGCTCATTTTCCATGGTAATAATCTGAATATTTTATTTATTATGTATACAGGGATATTCACCACTAGGGTATGAGGATACAATTAAACAGATTATCCCAAATAAGACCTTAACAAACCTTAACATTCATTATAATGCAGAATACTAAGTGCATGTAAACACACTCACTGATACATTCTACTTGTTTCAGAACCTAAAAGAGACATTTTATCCAGCTACACACAGTCAATGTGTGTCTATGGATGAGAGCAGTATTTATCTTTGACAGACAGCTTGGCTAACAGATGGATGGCTACATCGTCTTTGGTTGCACAGATGAACAATAGAAACAGAGCGAGTGTGAGATGTGAAGACAAAACAGAGGAGGAAACAGAATCATTAGACGGCGCCCGATATAAGCCTCCACAAAGAACTTATCAAACTGTGTTTTCACTGGATTAAAACTCGTTGAAGAGTGGGAGGAAAAACTCTTCGAAATCTTATGGCTGCCTCGACCGACGCAATGACCGCTTGACGCCATTCAGACAAGCCTGCTGCCATTTCTGAGTGTCAGCTGAGTGTCAACCCTCTGAGACATCAGGCCGTTCATCCACAGGAAAATGTTAAGGCTTAGCTAAAAATAGTTTTTGCAGAATTTTGGATCATTAACAAATTCATTCAGACTTGCTGTCTCACTAAAGGCTGTAAGAATCATCTTTAATGGCACTTCCATGGTCTAGTGAGCAGTCCTTTGTAAAACCATTACTTTTATTATCTACATATCTACAGGTTTGATGTCTATATAGATTAAGGATCAACATATTTGGACGTATGTGGTGGCATGACTTCCACTGAATATGCTGACTGAAAGAGTTTGAAACAGACCAGGGCTTGCATGTAGAAAGCCTCTTTGAGCAACAATGCCGATACAGAATCAGTATGATGCTTTCGGATCAGGAATAGTGACTCACTTGAAGAGACCGAAGTCACTGCTCTCAGTTCTCTTAGAGTCCCAGCTCTGAAAGGTTTTCTACACACAGGCCCTGACACAATATCAGGACAGACGACACAACGTTCTGGAACGGAAAATTTATGTGAGGACAAAACAAGGAAAAACATCTCTATCTCTATGGACCATGTGCAAAAGCACAAGAAAACAGCATAGCCTAATCTTTAAAAATCCCACAAATCCCTAAACACAGAAAAGCTAACATCTACTCTCTAGGAAAGCTATCCTCCTACAGCTAAAATCTAATCTACTTTAAAAATAAATTCATCAAAAATAAGGCAAAACAGCTCAATGGTTTTCAAGTGAAAGACAAAAAAAAAACAGAACACAATTTTCTTTCTACAAACAAAAAACTAAAAATCACTGACAGTTGGAGAATCAAACTCAGGCGACAACAGCAGCATTGAAAAAAAGACTTACAGCTCCCTTTCCCCTAAAACAATTTCTTCTCAGGGACTTTCTTAGTCCATTTGATTTCCCTCATTGCTTTGCTAATCTATTTCTTAATTTAGTAACTGTATTTTTCTTTTGTACACACATCGTTTAGTAATCTAACCGCTCAGATCTAAAGCATGTTCACTTATCACCTCATGCTTAGTACAAAGGATGAATTTATTTATACCTGAAGATCTACCACAACAAAACCGCTTAAAACCACTTCTCATGGACACTGATGTGACATGGACAGTTGTTCTGTAATAACAAATCAGCACAACTATTACACTGACAATGCTCGGTTTCATTAGGAAACCTGAGCTTTCAAACCTTGGATATAAATGTGGATTATTTTTTGGATGGTTTACTATAGGACACATGAAGATGAAAATGATCTAACCATCATTACTGTAATGGCATGAGATCATGATCTTCAAAAGAAATATTACTATAAAATTTTCAGTTCCCAAATACTAGCTCTGATATGTGGGCCTATGATCTAAATGTCCATTTCACAACCTTTTAAAACTATATTACTACAACATTAAATAACTAAATGGTATGTTTCAATTATCTCAAAACTCTAAAAAATACAACTATGATGAAAATATAAATAGAAATAATTATGATTGTCTTTTGTTCATAAGTTCTGCACATTTAGGAAAAAATGGTTTAAAGTTTCAAAAATGAATTGATTTTTGACTAAACTATTAACAGTCAATGTTATTATCATCTGTGCATGAATAGAAATCTCTGCAGCAGTTACAGGAAGAAGTAGCTTTAAACGGTTTGTCTCCCATGGTTTAAATGACACCGAACATCAGACCAACAAAAGTGTTTTGAGTTTTTAAATCTGTACAAATTGTTACCCTACTGCTGCAAATAGAATGTCAAAAAACAGACATCAGGAAATAAAAATAAAAGTTTGCATATCTTACAAAAAATAAAAGACACATTGTGTTATAACTTTTCCTTGAATCACTCTGAAACTTCCAGAATGCTTTTTAAAAATAAGAATTTGTTATATTACGTGCACAAAAATAATGCTCTGTGTCTTTTCCTCCTTTCTTAATTTTTTCTTTGTTTTTTTTTTCTTATTATTTTCTTTTTTCAGTTATCAAAATAGATCAAAGCTTCTCTGAAGAAGGCTCCCACCTTTGGTTGATCAACTCTTGAAGAAGAGAGCAGAAAAGTCCGATGAAGTAAGTGTCCTGTTTTTTTTGTTATTTTTCTATTACACACGTGTTCCTTTTGTCATCCATGTTCAAGTTGGGGTGTGTGGTGATGGTACGGAGCACAGTTGTCTTCCAGCAGAACCTGGTTGGTTCAATTCATCATGTGCCCACAGCCCCGCCCTGCTGGGAGCTGCAAAACACACACCTCCAGTATTGGCACACTGTCACCTGGTCAAAACACACTGCTAATCTTTTCCCTAACTATATCAGTGGGGGTATTCTGCTGGGGGCTTACAGCAAAATTAACAGGCTATATGTATATATGAAGACCTTGTTATGAAAAAGCTCAATAAGCCCCAGACTAAATCATTTATAAAGTGTGAATACCATTTAAAGACATGCAGGTCAGGTGAATTGAAGACTCTAATTTACACATAGGCGTGAGTGTATTTGTGTGTAGTATGGTATATGATGTATATGATGTAGTACATAATGTAGTATATGATGTGTAGTATGTATATGATGTAGTAAACAATGTATATGAAGGATAGTATAGGATGTATATTATGTGTATATTCAGTACAGTATGCAGTATGTATGATGTAGTATGGTATATGATGGTATGTAAAGCCCTTTGAGACTTGACTGTGATAAAGAGCTATATAAATAAACAAGACTAGACTAGATTTAAAATGCACTTTTGAGCATCTTTGCATGTATAATTTCTTGTTTGAAAGAGAATCCCTCACTAGCTACTGATGGTATTCGTCCATGGAATCTGCTGCTGACTGTTTTACACTAAAGTAGCCGTGGAGGGCTTGACTCATAAGCTCACTCAAGTAAACATGTCGTTTCCCGACAATGATGCAGGCATCCCTTGGGCCAATCAACAAAAAGATGCATCATCCCTCTGAGTTTTTGAAATGTTGACCTTTAATCATAGTGTCTCAATCAGGCCAATCAGTGTATGTTTTTTTAAGCAACAGAACGCAGTGCCAAAATGCATCATCCCTCCAAGTTTCGTCAGTAGTGCCCGAGATATCACATTTTAGTTAAAAAAACATTGACCTTTAATTATAACGGCCCCATTAGGCCAATCAGTGTCATTTGTAAGGTTAGATGGATTTGTGTTATAAGTCTCACGTCAATCAGACTTAGGACGAGGAGTCTGGGCCTTTCAAAGATAGAAATTTTGACCTTTAGTTACAACACGCCCATTAGGCCAATCAGTGTAATGTTTCAATGCTGGAACACAGTGCAAAGATGCACCATCGCCCCAAGTTAGGTCAAAATCCCCCCGATTTTATTGCATGGGGACAATGTTTTTGAAAGCACTAATAAGCCTGCAGCTAAATCAGGAAACACAAGAAGCAAGAATTGTTAAACCTCTTCCACTACCAGATAATCTTTGGCAAACATTAATTCAGACTCATCCCTGATCTTGCAAATTGGTGTAGTTTGAGGGGTAGCTACATAAAACCTGCTTTGTCCATAGCATGACCTACAAAACATGCTTCTATATCAGTGATATTCACTGTGTGCTATGCTGTGGCAGAAATGACAGTGTATCAAAAATCAAGAAAACATGCTATATCTGTGTAACATGCAGGATAGGACAAACTTTCACTATCCTACCTTAGCTTCACTTGGTGTGTTGGTACGAGTAGTTTGTGTGTTCTGCAGGAGTCTCCATGGCAACCTGTTGCTGCTGACCTCCATTCTCCTGAAAAACATGACTGATTACGCAAAGGACACTCTCTTTGATAATTCATGACAAGGTGTCAGTTTTTTAATTAAATATGCAGCGAAAAAGACGCCCCCCCCCCCCCCCCCCCCTCAAATCAAAAACATTACATGCCTGTGTGTGAATGATATGATATGCTCCAACCTTGGTAGAGCATTCATTTACAGTGGTCAGCTGGAGGAATCTGTTAACTAAAAATAATGCCGATGCAAATTGCACATTCATCTAGGCCACACTACAAGAGTTATTTTCCCTTAACTTTAAAGGAACTAATTACTGGTCGTCACTGGAATAAGACAGTTGTAAGGTGTTGTAGCCTTGGCTAGCTTCGTACCTCTACTGGGACACTGGAGGGAGGCACTGGGGTGTACTGGGGGATGTAGGTCCCCTGCATAGTTGTGTTGGCCGGCATATACTGTAGAAAAGGCAGAGCAGAAAACGCAAACTGTGCATTATATTTGACATGGATATTGATCTTGACAATATCGGGACACATTTCTATCCTAGCAGGGTGGACCTATGCAACCTATGTGTGTAACATTTCATAATCCTGTTGGGGGTGACTTATGTATGGTGTGTGTGTGTGTGTGTGTGTGTGAGTGTTTGGTACTGACTGTGCCCGTGCTGCCCAGTGACAGGTGGCTGAGCTGCTGGGTGAGAGGTCCCATCATGGATGTGGGCTGGATGGACATGGCATGATCCATTGTTGGGGTCAGGACTGTGCCCTGTGGGTGCATAAAAACACACACACACACACACACACACACACACACACACACACACACACACACACACCACACACACACAAATTACAGAATCTGAATCAGAATCACTTTAATCACAAATTCAAATGTAAACAAATGTACTTGAATACGCCAAATTTAAGCCAAATGCAAGCCAAATGCACATGAATGTGTCTTAGTCACACTGGTATAGAGACATATTTTCTTAAAGAGACACTGTAGACAGTGAACTATACATATCACTCACAAAAGGGGAATGAAATTAACAGAGGGTGATACACAGGAAAAAATTTGAAGTATCAGAAGAGGAGAAGGTACTCACAGCTGGCTGCATGAGGTACGACTGATGGTGCATCCAGGACGGGCTGTGTACCTGGAGACCGGGGGAACACACCATGAAATTCACTTTTTTATTTGATTTGATCTCTTTTATTTGATCTACTGCCTTCATAATCCCCTCAGAGTGCTTATTATGTAAGTTTGCAGACGGAGATGAGAGAAGGAAGCAGAACCTGGGGAAATACCTTCGGCACGGCTCGGGCCGTTCTGACTGTCTGCTAACTTACATAATGAGGGCTCTGCACTAAGCAACATTAAATCCTTGAAATTCAAGCAGATTAAAAAAAAACGTCTGGTTTAATAATGAAATCATACTGAGGCATTTCAATATTTGAATGATTTCCCCACCTGGTAGGATGAGACGGGAGAATGCATGTAGGGTGAGAGGGAAGTCTGGGCGATCATTCGATTTGGAGCCAGACTGTAGGGTGAGGAGTAGAAACTGCAGAACATACAGAACAAAAAGTCAAGACAATATGGTGATGGTCAGAGCATGTCATCAGCAATCTCCTGTTGTGTCCAAGTGCATAATAGCATTTCTCTGTCCCTTCAATGCCCACCAGAGGGCAGCGCTTCACCACTGTTTGAGTACTATGCTCATATTGCAGGAGGGCTGGGACTCTGTTTTCTGTCAGTCGATGCATACCACTCACCCATTCTGTAAGGCTGTGGGGTCATACGCAAGCGTCATTCCTCCCTGGGAAAACAATACACAGGATTCAGAACCAGTGAGGTAATGCAATCACCGGTGGAGTCTGTACTAAAGCAGCTGGCTAGCCTAGACTGAGACTGAACAAACTCAAAATCGTGAAGTTTTCTTCTTTTAGTACATTCTCACTTTAGTTTTCCCGCAAACTCAAGAAATGTAAGCTAGGAAAACAGCAAATACAGTTTAAGATTCATGAGTTTAGTCACCCATCTTACCGTCTCTCCGTCTCTGGCCCAAGGCCTGCCATTCTGGAGGTACTTTCCCTGGTTCTGCCTCTTCTTCTGACCTCCGTCTGCAAACTTACATAATAAGGGCTCTGTGGGCACTATGAAAGCAACAGATCAAATAAGAGAGTGAATTCCATGGTCACAGAGGATAAGAAAAACCTTGAGCTCTGGCACCAACAAAAACAATATCAGATTCCCATAATACAAAAAAAAATCTCTTCTACGCACCAGGCACTCCGGGTGGAGTCTTGATGAATTTGCCATTGAAATGCTGAATAATGGCCTCACACTTTTCTGTGGACTCCATTCTGAAATGCAGTCAAAGTCAAATTTACTCCCACATGTGGAATGCTGTTTACATTTCAAGGTTTGAATCTGCCAGAACTGTACTCAAACTAGTTTTTAAGTATGGCACACACTGTATTCATCATGGCGTGCTATATTGTGTCAACATGCTATAGTCTGACCTGGCAAATCCCACGCCGCGGCTGGTCCCATTGGCATCACGGAGGATGCGTGTGGAGATGACCTGGCCAAAGGACTTGAGCATGCTCTCCAGCTCTTGCTCGTCCATGGACACTGGCAGGTTGGAGATATAGAGGTTGGTGGGGTCCTGCTCCTGTTGCTGTGCAGGGAGTGGACATGAAAGTCAGTTCACACACTGACCATATTCAAGCATGGATGAAGAGCTGTGGGACTCACTGTTTTGGAAGATTGTCACTAAATATAATTTCTCAACCATTTTGTACATTTTGCCAGCGTCAAGACTTTACTTGAGGCTGTCTGTTTTTTTTAAATGCACACAAATATGCATTTGTCCAAAAATATTAAGTTAAATATTCTGTAGAAATGTAGATCAATTAAGGGAAATAGAGTTGCAAGCACATAAAAGAGGACTGTGAGACTATTCTGATCACTGACTTGAAAGTGAAACCTTGTGTGACTGTGCAGAAACAGACAGGAAGCCAGGCATGAAGTTAAGAGTTCACACAGCAACAGGAGCCTGGCAACCAGGAGAATAGAGGCTGGGCCAAAAGAGGGGAAGGGAAAACAGAGAGGGAGGGATGAGGAGACAGCAGAGGGAGGAATGGAGGTTGGGAGAATTGAGAAGGCAAAATACGTGTGTATTTTGTGCAGAAGGAGGGGAATGACAGGATAGGAAGTAGTGGGAGTCTTGGGTAATGAAGGAGGAGGATCACAGAAAAGAATTTAAAAAAAGGCTCTAACAAAGCTCTTCTTTCATCAGAATTTCTGTTCTATCTCTGTAATTTTCCATTTCGTCCCCTCTTCCTTAATCTCACTAATATTAGATAACTATGCAAACCCCACGCAAAGTTTTTCTACATGCATGGTGGAAACTGTCCAGCAAAAGTGAAACAAATCAACCAGTAATTCCTTTGAACCAGAGTCAGCCTGATGCCGGCATCGAACAGCAGAGGACACAAGCAGTCGGATGCCTACTGAAACTTCAGTTTGCACAGAGTTCAGTCAGACTTGACATGTGTGGCATAGACCTCATGTGACATTGCTGATCTGACAATGTGGAATTCATGAATGTATTTATGGTATTCGAGTGTGTCAACACCTATCCTGAATGAGGATTTACTGTCTACATGATTGGCCTCCCCTCTTAAAGGATAAGGCCGGTGTTTTTTAATGCATTGCTTACCGTCAACAAATCCTATGAAAATAACAAAATCAACAATGCGTTTGCTCTACTCCCGTTACTTTCTGACTTCCCACGTACCGTTTTTAGCCGTCAACCCGGAAGTAATTGGCTCCAATTGTAAGCTAAAAACCTTGAAATACAGCTCACAAAGACATAGTTTAAATTTTAAAAATCGCTAACTGTTACCACAGAAAGTCAGACTGTTATAGTTATTACCAAATCAAATTCAAACGGGAACAAATTCTTCATTATGCCCGGGACTATTTTCAGTGCTACGGAACTACTTTCCTGAGATCATAAAGTGTTTACAGCCGCCTTATTAAGTTGTCTGAGGAAAAAGTCGGCTGGCCCGGTGCATCGTGATGATGAAATATGCTGCCCAGAGCAACGGCATGGCTCTTTGACGTGTTTTTAATCGTTTCTTTAATACAGTGGAGTTCTATGGCTGCTGGGACATGGCTTCAGAAAAAGACATGGCTTCGAGATTTGCTGGCAAAACAAAATCATTGCTGATTTTGTTATTTTCATAGGATTTGTTGATGGTAAGCAGAGCATTAAAAAACACCAGCCTTATCCTTTAACAAAGAGCCACCTGGCTAAGAGATAACCTATTTTCTGGGACTATAATCATTCTGGGTGAGGCAACACTTCCCCATTATGTAACGCAGTGGCACACTGAGAGAGGTCATAGGCCAGATAATGGAGCTCAAGGCGCTATGATAAAAGAACAAACAAAAAAAAAACCTCCCTCCCTTTTCATTCTCGCTTTTATTTACCTCAGCTAATACAAATCATCCTACTCCACATTCAATCCAACATTCAACCTGTGTGGATATGCAAATAGCTGCTGGACCCAACCCAAGCACACATGAATGGAAGCTCTGCTCACCCCTCCCTACTTTCCCCTCTATCAGTGACACACACAACCCAGGAGTCACACTCAATATATCTGAGGCGACGCAGTGGTGTTTGTACCAGGCCCCAGATGAGCCAGTCTGTCGAGGTGTGTCTCTGTGTGTGTTTGACGTATTTGCCTGCTTGTGTGTCAAGCAGTGCATGTGAGCCTGACGTCTGAGTTTGAACAGGGAGGTGCTGGGAAGTAAGGAGGGCTCTATTTTTAACCCTGCCATTGTTCCCCTGCCCCTCCACACACAGCTCCTCTGGGCCTGTTGTGGTGCAGCGTGGAGGCTGTTGTGGCCCATTTGGGACCTGAGCTTACACTGAGGACAGTCTGCAGCAGGTGTGGCCCGTTCTCTTGGAGAACAACACTCTAAACCAGCCACAGTGAAGTTGCAAATGTGATTATTTTATCATTCAAGAAGAACACTGGTGAAACTGTGCTGTCATATTTGATATCAAACACTGACTGATGTTCAATTGCATGTTGGTTCTGACCCGAAGTAACCCAGTGACTCAGAACCAACTGTGTATATTTAGGTTTTTATAGTGGCTATCAACACCTCTGACTGAGCACATGCTGTCTGGGTGAGTCAAGTTTTGGTGTTCAGTTGCACTTGTAGGGTGTCGGGATACACAGAGTTGGGTGGCACTGTACGCAGGAGGTGCAGTGAACTTAGACCCAGTGTTTAGTTGCACTGGACTGGTGAAGGTCAGCTGGCACAGTGGATCTGTTACAGTTTTCTAGGGTTGGGCTGAGGGAGACCCTGGTGTTACATTGCAGTGGGTCTGTTTGGGTGCAGAACAGAGGGAGGGGGCAGGGACACTGGGGTGGAGTGTATTAAGTGCTGGTGTCAGCCCCAGGCCTAGGCCCAGACGATGGACAATGCCAGCCCATTGTGCCTGTCCCATTGACGGTGGGTGTAGTGGCACCCTCCCCTGGGTTCCCTCAATGGGGAGCCTGAGAGCCACAGAGGGATCAGCTTAATGGGCCGACAAGAGTGGCTTTGACTGCAGACACTCGGACAAAGAGCTCACTACAAGCGCCACAACAGGAGCAGGTTAGCAACATACACAAGCACAGAGAACAGCGCGGGAGGGAAAAGGAGAGTTAAGGAGGTGAAGAGGACGATGAGGAAATAGAAGAAAAAAATGGGTAAATGGAGTAAAGGGAAGGCGGTAAAGGATAAATGGGGCAGAGGGAATTGTTAAAAACAAAATGAGAAGTCAGTTTTTCTGAAAGGAATATTCAGACTAGAGTTTATCCTTCACAACTGCCCGTCATTAGAACAGACTCTAGTGAAGACATCCTCTATCACAACTAATAGGAAGTTTCGGTCTCCAACTTATTTAGCCGGCCTCTATGCCAGCAAGCCGACAGCCAAACGACAGTAAACACACCTCCCCATAAACCAGAGTTTGTCTTGCACTCTTGCCAATAGGACACTTACTGCCAATCAGGCAACAGAATATAACAGTTTACCTTTAACATGATAGAGAATGTGAGTGTGTGTGTCTGTGTATGAGTGGGAATGAGCAGTAGTAGGAGATGGCTCTTTGGAAATTTCAGGGAAAGTCAAGACATGTTATAGTCATAGGTGAACTGGACTGTTAAATTTACAATCCTGATAACGGACAATCAGATGAAGAGACGAGATGAAACTTTAATGATCCCTGTTGGGAGATTGGGTAATAAAAGAAGAGGTAATAACAAATAAGGCTTAATAAGGCCAGTGTGCTGCATTGTAAATAGTGTTGAGAAGGAGTTGGTTAACTCACTTTGGCCATCTGAGCCTGGACCCCACTGGACTTCAGCGCTGTAACTGCCTTCTGTGCTGCTGCTGGACTGTCAAAGTCCACAAAGCCATAGCCTACAATACAATTGGGTGAAGAGACAAGTATTAAAATTATTGTCCATAAATTTTCATCAGAAATCATGTCAACTTTCTATTAAAAAAAGGATCAAAACATGCTCACAGCAAAGATAGATGAGTGTGAAATGATACAAATGCAACCGAGCAACCCACGCAACTCACCTTTGCACTTGTTGGTGGTTTTATCCAAGATGGCCTTGGTAGACACAATCTTGCCATACCTTCAAGGATAAACAAGAATAAAAACAAAAAAAAAGACATGCTCAGTGATAGACGAGGTGACTACAGGGCACAGAGAGGAATCTGCTCCTACCACATACATACCACTCCTACCAACACTTCCTCAGGCTGCGTGGCTGCAGGTGTAAACATGAACATGCACTCCTTCTCACAATCAATTGGGTCTTTTCAATGTGATCTGTAGTGTCACAGAAAACTTTGTCTGCCTCCACCCTCCTGTCATTGTCTGCTAGTGTAGATTGTTGTACAGTAACGCTGTTCGCCGGCGTTGTTTTCAACAGACAGGAGACAGCGCCCCAGGGCCAAAAACAATTTGTTCCAGGCTTGTCTTTACCACACACACACACACACACAAACACACACACAAACACTTCTCTTCTAAATACAGCTCTTCTCTTGGGTATTTTTGTCTCAACATCTCAGTTCACTTTAGGAAATGAAGCTGTAAAGCGTTGTCACTGGCAATGTCTGACTAGCAAATAGGAGAAATAATGACTTTCCAGGCACTTCGCACATACGCTCAATCTATTTCATCATATACAAAAGAAATTCATACGGTTTATGAAATGGAAACTAGTGTCCTCCTGACCTGTTATTTCAGTCTCATCAATGGAGAAACAGGACAAAGGCCAATCAATAGCATTACACACAGTCAATTAATGAATTGATGCAATATAGTAAAACATTTGTGGTATGAAAATCCCCTCAAATCCAATAAATGAAAGTCTGGGAAAAGTGTTATATAAGATGTGGAGCGTAATGGAATGCAGTGTTATAGACAGTGCATCAGCACTACAGTATAATAGACCTGCCCTTGTCTGCTGAATGTAGTCAGTGAGGGAGGCTGGTGTTCCTCTGTTTGGGCGACATGGCGTCTGGGCGGAGTGTACACTGTAACCTGATCCTTCACCCCTCCGGTTCTCTTCCCTTCCCACCCCGGCCCTCTCCTCTCTTTTTCCACCCTAACATCACAGCTCATTGTGCACCACTGGGTCCTACAGTCCTTCCTTGTTCCAATGGAGATTTGCCCAGATAGCCCAGATTTGACTAGATGGCCATGGCAGAGACCTGTTCCACTGACACCAAGGCCTACTGGATTCACCATAAAAAGTTAAGCACATAAAAAGTAGCATATTTACTCTTAGATTCAAATACGCTCAGTACAGTTTCTGTGTATAAATCAGAAACAGCAGCAGATTGATGCGCATGTGAACGAGCTTAATATCACCACACCAGCTCCCACAATGAGCAATAAATGGAAGGAGACAGTAATCATATTTGACAGTTTTACATTGATTTCTCGTGATTCAACTCATTCGGTGTTGCCAGGAAAATACTATAATAATGATGGTGAGAGTAATAGTGAGAGTAATGGTGAGAGTAATAAATGAAACTTTACACATTATCCATCCATCATCCGTTGCCAGAAAATCAGCTGACCTCTAAAAACACTTTGTTTGTTGGTGCAAATGGGCTTAATTCATTACGGTAAAGTAGCTTAGTTGTAACTTCTTACAGTTCTTGAGAATGAGGCATTTTCAACGTTGACATAAACTGCGGTAAACATTCTTACATCAAGTTGTTTTTGTACTGTATATCCCTAACTTGGCATGGAAAAATGTGTATGCATCTTTTTTTGTGCATACACACCCATGGTTTATACATGAGGCCCCAGGTTTATTAAATATTCAATAGCGTGACATGTGACATTGCTGTTTCCCACAACAATTTAGAGTGTAGCTCAGCTGTTTGTTGGATTGGCACATTGGATGTTGATGAAACAGATTACCAGGGGGAGATAAGCAGCCACTCACTGCCAAGTAAACAGGTCAGAGGCAGAGCCGCTGCCATGGGCCGATCTGCTTCAATTCAATGAATTTGATCATTTTTAAAACAACACATGTAGTAAATCATTAGAGATAACTTTACAAAGTTATGGACTTGTTTTCCAATATGGTCACTGATGTTAAACAATGCAATGGAAAGAAGACACCAGCCTTCAATAATCAATACAACATTATTAAACCATCAGGATTCAATTCAATATTATTCTGATTTAGTGTAATTTTAGCTGTGGATTTAGAATTCCGTTAAATTCCGTCCTTCTTTTGAATGTTTATTTTTAAGCACATTTTTAAACCAATTCTGTTTTCTTTATTCACTGCAAACTACAATTGAGTTAAGGGGGTTTAAAGTGTGCCTACTGCTTGTGAGAGCTGAGGGGTCGGATGATGCAATGATGATCATATGATATGCTGTGTATTTTTTTTTTAGCTCTCTATAGGCTAAAAAAACACTAATATCATTTAATATTCAAAATCAATGGCCTTTAGACACTTAATATGTTTTCATGCTTTTGTCGATTAAAATGACAAATGACAAATAACTGTATGAGTTCCATCTCTGGTCTAATCCACTTCAATGGGTTTTCCTGGTCTTAAGATGATCCCTCCGGACGGAGTACTACTGAAGCACTATTGATCAGTTTGAGTTTTCATGGGGAGCATTACAAAGAATAACAAAAGCCGTGCTTCATGTTTTCCCTGACAGAGCAGACAGCAGAGTTCAAAGGTCTGGAGGCGGTGACTGTGTGACCCTCTGCTTACCTCAGCCCCTCTAGAGTAGTGCAGCAGGCCATGAGGGTGTGGAGGCTACAGGGACTTAAAAGACAATTCTGACCCACATACAGCCGACTGGCATTCTTCCCCAGCAGGCCATGCAACTCTTTTCCCAGTCATTTAAGTTTCTCCTTCAAGGATAGCCCCCCCCCCCCCACCCCCCCAACATGCTCCCGTCCTCTCTTCACTTCTCCACCACTCTACAATGGCTTCTCTGTCAGTCTCCTGCCTTTACCCTCGAGTCCCTGCGTTTCCCAGATTTCAGATTTTCTCCGGTCCATCAGTCCACTTCAACTTTGATTGTTCCGGGTTTTACTTTGTATATGTATGCACCCAAACTCCAATATTAACATGATTATCAGATATGAGTCATGAAAAGCTATTTTGTTAATTTGTCATGATCTGAGTGTCAATGAGGGTTTTAAAGAGGGAAGTGCTGTGGTAAGTTTGTCCAACAACACAGGTTTTATTAGTTATGACCAATGCATGTTCAGGGAGGTGAGTTGCTCATGCGTGTCCACCCTGTGGAAATGACGGATGACTGGTATGGGTGTTTTCTCTCCAGCTCAGCCGCAGCTTAAGCATTTGTTTGCAAATCATTCCTGCAACATAAAGCTTAGGCCTGACATGCAGCAGCCAAAACCAGTTTGGGTGTTTTAATATTGGCTTATATTTGTGTGTGTGTGTGTGTGTGTGTGTGTGTGTGTGTGTGTGTGTGTGTGAGGCCTACATACTGTAGAGACTGGGTTGTTTGTCAAGGGGTGTATAAGTCTTAGTTTACTGCAGCTGAGCCAGTCCAGCCTCACACGAGTGGGAGGTTAGATCAGGACACGAGGAGGCTACTTACCCCGCTCTGGCCCCTTCCCTCCTTCTTTACCTCCCTCTTTTCTTTTTCCTTACTCTCTACATTACTTCCCTCTTCCCTACCATTTTCATGACAAGTTCTTGAATTCCTTTGAATTTCATGAGAGATATAATCAAATTGACCCTAGTAGTGTTGAGTTAGAGTCTCTATTCACAAACAGCTTCCCATGCAAAACAACCCCTCTTTCTGAGCATCAAATATGACCTTAAATAATTCAATTTCATGTGTCCAACAGATGAAGTGCAAGGCTCCAGATAGCAAAGCTGTTATCTGTTCGCGAGAAGTTAGTTCCTACACAACCCTTCCTCTATCTCGGCATCATAATTAACTATCTAAAGAGTCCTTGATCCACTTAACTTGGACTGAAATGAACTACCAGCTCATAGTCTGATTCTAAATAGAGGTATAAATAGCTAACAGTGAGGCTGATACCCATGACCTTCCAATTCAATCAAAACTATACAACCAAACTGTGACAATGCTGACACAACTTTTAATTGTCAACCCTAGTGCAACTACAACAAAAGCCTTGTAGGAGCATGTATGATTTGAAACAGTTTTTAATACTACAGTAAAGCTAAAAACAAACTCTCATTTGAAGGTCAAACAGTTTAAAAACTCTAATGGCAGTTGCAGCCCTTGGACAAATGTATTGGATAATGTTCCTTTCTATACTTCTAAGTAATACTTCACCTTAGGCTTTATACTATAACTGCATAGCATCCATCATAGTAGAGCGTTGTTTCATCATTTGCACTGTGATTAAATATATATAGCGGTCCAGCAGCTGTTATTTGACTTCAACCAGAACCTAGAGTATCTTCATAAGATGCTGTCACTGTCATTGAAAGTGAGAGTCATGATGTGAAATCCTGGTGGCTCAATCAGCTAACAAACATCATCAACATGGAACTACATGGGTTTGAATCCTGGCTGGCGTGATGCAGTCACATCCTTCTTAACCTACTTTCCAATCTCACCTCACTGTATTACATGCAAACAAATTAATGCAAAATCAAGGATCGTCGGTCCACTCCCCTTCAAAAGAAATGGCTGGAAGTCACTCACGGTTGGCAGAGCTTGACCAGGTCCTGGTCGGTGGTCCCAGGATGGAGGCCACGGATATACAGGTTGGTTTTACTCAGCTGTTCCCCTCCCCCGCCGCTGCTGTTGCTGCTACTGTTGGTGTTGGGACTGGGGGGTGCCATCTGGTGGCCGGAGGACACATAGGCCTGCTGCGATAAACAAAGAAACATTAGAATGAGTGTACTGAAGGCCACTGCCCATGCCTTCCTTGCCACAGGTTAAACCATGGAAATCATTGACAAAACAAGGGTCGACAAGAAATGTTTCTGATCCAGTACTTCATGTTCTCAAAAAGGAATTGGCAGTAAACTTTGCATAGGTACAGCTGTGTATTTAAAGTGACAAAAACTCAAAGTAGTGTTCTAGTGATGAGAGATGGAAAATAGTCCTGCATGAGACAGACGACTATGTGGGAGCAGCGTAAAATGATATCACACAGCCCTCATGTCAACACTCACCAATACTGCTTTCTGAGGGGAATGTGGGGCCTCCTGCCTGCCTACTCCATATAGGGAAAATGGGCCTCTTATGCTTTCTCCATATTGGGTAACTTCTTTTTTTTTTACTTTTGAGCCACAAAAAATCCTTTGCGGTGCATATCAGAACCGAACTCTCGAAGAACACAGACCGACATTTACTTAGTCTGATGGTGCAGAATGTAATAATAGCCTTGATGTCAACAGTGTCTCTCTGTTTTTCTGCAACTCCTTCTCTCATACCACCCCAATTGTTGAAAGCAGGTATTTCTAAACAAATCACTGCCATCTGTTCAAGCACATACTTCTTTCTGTCCTCAACTTGGCTTAAGCCCCAGGTTCAACACTGTCTGTCAGACATTTTCACTCTCTGTAACTGTAAGCATTCACATTGACCCCAAAAGGCAGATGCAAAAACATGGGTTCAGCTCAGTCCACATTAGGTCCAAGGTCCATATATCAAAGCAAAGGAGGAACCAGGGGAAGTCAAAGAGATGAAAAACAACAGCACACAGGGAATTCATTACCAGGATGACACTAAATAGCAACATCCTCTGACATGTTGCAACCACCTGTAATGGCCTGATGTATACATAGTGCACAGTACACAACAATGTTTCACAACAAAAGAACCCGCCTCCCGCCTCCCTCTCTGTCTGGATTGTGTTCCATCGCTCTAGGAGGACTAAGAGCCAATGAATACCAGTAGTAAACGATGGCAGTCAACTAGTCAGTGACTCACCACTAGGATCATAAAAAGCTGTTGCGCAACAAGCAGTGCATC
Organism: Centroberyx affinis; assembly: GCF_046629955.1. Lineage (NCBI taxonomy): Eukaryota > Metazoa > Chordata > Actinopteri > Beryciformes > Berycidae > Centroberyx > Centroberyx affinis. The sequence goes on along the minus strand of NW_027278848.1, from coordinate 152,832 downwards.
ATCTCATCTCATCTTACTATGGGATTGTGACTCTCTTTGGATAAGAAAAAAAAAATTCTGTAACTGTTGCCAGGAATATATTTTATTGGGGTGAGTGTGATTTCATTATCACTTTGCTTGTCAAGAATTCATAAAAAGATTTATTAAAGTCTCTTTCCAGGAATAGGCCTATTGGCTGGTCTCCAAACAAGACTGAGACAATAAATAACAGCACTTAAGTGCAGAATAGTCTCGCCAGCAACAGCAAATCTTCGCAAATCTTGTGTGTTTGTGTTGCCAACTGTTTTCATTCAGTGTTAGAATCTAGCCTACACGATCTGTTGTCGTACAAGTGGAAATGAACAGGCATGTTTTCTGATAGAGCCCCGCCTCCCAGTAGGACGCTGTGAAGCTGGAGTGTCTCATTTGAGAGAGCCAGCGGAGGGAGGCGGCAGGAGGACAATGGGTTAATTTCTGGAGAGGAGAACGGGTCACCAATCAGACTGGTGGTGTTTAGGAGCGGCCCAGCGGGGAGACAGAGTCACACCAGGACCACCAGGAACACCAACCAATCCCCCTAATTAGACACAATCCATACGGCGTGAGTGTCCCGCATTGTGTCCACTCAAACAGCCCCTCTGACCTCCATTTTGCCAGCAGCATGCCCCCCTCCAGCCCCTTGAACAACAGACTCATTTCTCCAAGCGTAATCCCCTCATCCTCTACTGTTAAACTGACCTCAAAAGATTGTATGTGCTTGCTCATGTTAGATGACATGAAAAGACAAAGAAAAGAGGTGTTTATTCTGGCTCTTCTGCACTTTCTTTCCACAGATATTCACACATACACAACAGGGTTCCCACACTCACTTGGACATCGAATTCAAGGAATTCTTTGGTGAAATTCAAGAACTCAATTTTTTTGGGGTAAGACATGATATTAGTCAAAATTAGACGTCATAGAGGTCTAATTTTTACATTTTAAAACTGAACACTGCAGCAATATCAATGCAAATATCCCTCACAGGGTTTTCCTCAGGGTGGGAAGTGTTCACGCTAGAATGGAGAAAAGTCCAGGGGGCTGAGGAATATAGATGGATTTGGGAGCTATATTTTAATCTAGCACTTTGTTTATTTTTCTCAAATCCACAAACGTTCAAGGATTTTCAACTCCACTTTCTCTACAGCTATGGCTATTGTAATTTCATGGTGTTTTCATCCTCACCAATATTATCATGTGACAATTCAATATTTAATAAACAACAAAAACCTTCCTATGGGGTGGCAGGGACAAATCGATCAAATACGAGTCACTGGCCTAATTTATTTCTATTTAGCGGTCTATCACAACGTTTGAGATCCCCTGCTCCAGAGCTAACACACCAATACCCTGCCTGCAGTGGTTTTAAATGTTAGAGATAGTGGTTTTCTATATGTGATGAATACGTTTTGGAGGCAGCGAATTTGTGGATGAAAGAAAAGGACAGCAGAGACCTGTAAGCACATTCACACACTCCTTACAAGAGTGGCAAGTCCCAGTCAAGTGCCAGACTGTATGAGGAACACATCATTGCAATGACACCCTTTACATCATCAGTCTACAACCATACTCATGTATTCACACACACCACTCACACACACACGCACACGCATACGCACACACACACACACACACACACACACGCGCGCGCGCCTTTGTGCTACTATCGTACAGTTGAGTCTTATCCATAAGACCTGCACAAGATCTTGGATAATGCTCAGCAAAACACTGAGTTGAAAGATATGATTTGTGACCATTATTACTTGAAACCTTTTGTATTTTCTTTGAAATGGTAGGTTTGAGTTTTATGTTGATCTCAGTAAGTATTTAAAGATGTATTACAGATTGCCTGTCAATGAAAAGTAATCAGTTACTGATTACTGCAATTTGAAAGCAACCATTTGCTGATTATCAGTGGAGGAAAAAGCACATTGGAAATTGCTTAAGTACAGTGGAAATGCTCAGATAAAATAGTAGGCCAGCTCTCATAATAGAAGTCCATTCATAATGCTACTTATGTAAAAATATAAAAGCACTCAAAATACATGATGAATATAACGTCCTTGTATTTCACTGCTAATAAGCCCTCAATTGCCTGTGTATTGATTTCTGTAGGTTAAGCTCATGGAGTAGATGATCCAGTTTGCTCTAATTCCTTTCTCTTAAAGTTAGCTGCTCTAACGAGGTAAATAATGACTCCATATGTATGATACATGGAGTGGAGTCACAATAGAATATGTGCTTTAAAAAGTGTAAACCTCCCTAGAATTGAACTAATTAAGTCAAGCACAAATGCTTGAAACTGTCCTTAAATGCTCCCAGTAGTTACAGTTTGCTGCCCTGCTGGTTAGTAATTACATTTTAGATAACTTCAGGGTCCTTATGAACGTGAAGTTAAATGTTTTCTGGTGAAGGCCTATCCAACAATACAATTTCCTCCATTCTTTTTAGATGATTATTGAATTTTTTTTTTTATTATTTAAGACGCTTAGTAGTTGCAATATAAATAAGTTGCACTATATAAATAGTAATAGGGTCAGAGAAACTAATGGAGGTGAATCCAAACCATTGTTTCCATTTTTCAGGTGATTACATAATATTCCCAATTATTCAATCCCCTCAAAATGTAAGAGATGCCCAGTAGACCTTTTGATGCTGCAGGAAATGGAATAGATGGGGTGATCACATGTGGTTTTCAGTTGCTTTGCCCTCAATAAACACACCTCAACTAATCCAGTTTAGTCAATTTAACTTCCAGATTATACTGCCAATTCATTCAAATATCCTAAATGTAAATGTATTCATTGACATATAAAATCAAATCAATTTTCTAATCTGATTACATAATACAAGTATTACAATTATAGTTATTACCATTAAAAGGATGTAGTTTATCCAAAATTAATTGTCTTTACCCTTTAAATTAAAATATATATATATATAAAAAAAATATATATATATATATTTTTTTAAAAGTGTACAATTTTAAAACAAAAAATGTGAGATCCATCTGAAACTTTTGGAGCTCACTGCAGATAGATGATGCATGCACAGTGTTGCACAATTCAGATTAATTATTCAGATTTAATAACTCACGTCAGTTGTTTACAGTTAACATGAGTGTGTACTGTTGCTGCCCAGTCTGCAGCCTGATTCTGATCAACAATACACGCTTTCAATGTCCCATTTCTCTCCCTCTGCTCGCTTGCACCAAATTCATAACAAATGCTCAAAATTATCACTGGATATTTTTAGGATCAAACTGAAGATGAAACCAAGAGCATTTCTATAAATAAGACCATTTCCTTTATCCTCAAACTAATTTCAGACACTGGAGCCGCCAGCAAATATTTGTCTCAAATACGGTATATTATGTATACAAGAAGGTTCTCACAACTCTGTGTGTCATCCATTGTAACCCGTCAGGGACGATTCACTTCCATACATCCTCCTCTAAAGCCATCCTGTTCTTAATCCCAACACTCGCCGTTGTACCTCTTTGCACAAGTCCACTCTCTGTTTAGATTCCCTACCGTCTTATTGGTTTCCTATCTCCTGGCCTGTCTGTCTCTCTCCATCTCTGTTTTTATCTCTCTCTTCCTGTTGGGCTTCTCAAGTTGACCCCAGTTTGACCTGTAGAATTCCATGGATTTCCTGGCTGTTGGGGGTATGCCTGCCTTCCTGCATCCTGGCTGCCTGCTGCCTGCCTGACTGCTTGTCTTCTCCGGCAGGAAAGAGCCACGACTGTCTGACCAGCTGACCGACTTCCATGTTAGCATACAGATTTATAGCCTGGCTGAATGACAGGCGCCCCCCCCCCCCGGCTTGTGTAGAATTACTCTGCTGAGGGACTTTGCACCAGCTATGCTCTAAGATCAACAAGGAAAATGAGTCTTATGAAACAAAATGTATCATCTGAGTCTTCCCTCCTTTTGAATCACAAATACATTTTTTGGTAGAGCCATTTGATTTTGAAACCAAATCAATGTATTTTACATTTGACACGCTGAGAGAAAAGCATGTGGACAAGAAACTACTGTGTCATGTGCCACACCTCACCAAATAAGTGCTCATTTTGTCAAAGATTTAAATTAGTATTTGCTTTTTGTCATCAAGTTAGAATTCTGAATTACTACCTATAGCCCTAGTTGAAGCGTGAGCATCAGTCTCTAGTGGAGTTAATTCATTTAAAGCTGTCTGAGAATCAGTTTTGAGACCAATTGATAAGAATCTCTTCATGTTAGCGGAGGGTTACAGGTGAGGCTTGTGTGGTTGGTGCAGCGGTTGGTTGGAGTATGGCGGCAGACAGGAAATCCTCTTTGTGTTTGCTCCTGATCTTATCACACTGCCATATGAATGAGGAGCTCTGCATTCCTACCAGGTGACAGGGACACCGAGCTCACGTCCAGACTCGTCCACAACCTCCCCTCCCCCCTCTCTCTATCTCTCTCCTTCACTTTGTCGCACCTTTTGTCTTTCTGTCCTTTCACGGGCGACGCAGCCGAATAATCTTCCCTGTCTTGAATACATTTTCTGTCTCTCTACGTCTCGCACAAGGGAATTCAAGGATATAGAGTACAAGTTGACGCACACGCACTGTGCAAATGCAAACAAATGCGTGTCCTTTAAGTAGGGTCGGGTGGCAGGAGCTCAGGAGCTTGGAAACAGATACCTGTAAACACTGGCCCACAGCAGAGCTAGAGATCTGACAAAATGTGAGGCACACAGTGTCTGGCATCACTGCGGTACTTGGCATCGTATTTCAGACAGCTGTGCTTTCTCCAAGGACTCTGCCCCCCTCTCTCTCTCTCTCCCTCTCTCTCTCTCTACCTATTCACCTTGGATGGTTCATGCGGTTGGCAGTGAAGTTAGGGACCGCTCTAAAACATCTGACACATTAAACAATGACAGGAGACAGATAAACATGCGCCTGGAGGAGGGCCAGCGGGACAAAGGTGACAGCACAGGCCAAGTTCAGCCAGGATCAAGTCACCGAGGCACTGCAGCTCATTTAATGCACCAATGCAAGAGCAGCCCAGTAGATAGCAATTATCTGTGGCATGTAATGCATTTCCTGTAGCTGAGTTGTTACTTAATATGCGTGCATGGGTAAGCATATTTGATATGTCTCCAGGTTACAAAAGGTGTATTGACATTTTTTCAAGATTTATTTTAGGCATTTTTATGCTTTATTGATAGTGACAGTGTGAGAGAGAGACAGGAAGGTATGGGAGAGAGAGAGGGGAGGACATGCAGAAAATGACCGCAGGCCAGACTCGAACCCAGATCGCTGCGGGAAGGACTGAGCCTTATGGTACGCGCTCTACTGGGTGAGCCACCGGGGCACCACGACATGTTTTCTTTTACGACTTGAAAGACTAGACATTCAGTGTTTTGGCTGTCTCTTATACAGCCGAGCTGACCATTATCTGTGCCATACAAAAGAGACAATGTCACAAAAGGCTGGATATCAAGTCTTTACATCATGGTCTGGGAGAATATGTCATTCAGATTGGCTGGAGAGTGTCTATTAATTTTGTATACCTCAACATTTCACCTGATTGCAACTGTTTGGTCACTGTTCTAAATGAATGCACTCGCAAAATAGTAAGTAGACATCAGCTGGCAGTCCGTGACACTGTTGCTCCTATAGCTTAAAAAGTTGTAACTGCTGTAGCTAAATCTATGTTTGGAAAAAGTCATTTTACCCAATTAATATCTTAGCTACAAGCATCAATCGTAGTATTTTTGCGTTTATATGTGCAGTATTTATTCCATTTGGGAATGATTGCATAAGAATCTCACAATGGAATAGGAGTAGTTGGGTAATTGAGTTCCAGGTATTAGTCAAACCCTAAATTGCTGATAAAAAAAAAAGTTTCAATTTTGAAAACAACCATCAACATGAATAAACACTCATTAATTTAATCTTTGGCAATTGCACATTATTTTGAATTAGCCTTTGAGGTGTGATGTTTTGAATGCTTTGCTCTGAATGTTTTGTTTGCTTCAGCGTCATCCATTCTGATAGTTTAACATACACCTCAACTGGTATTATCACCTACATAACAAACAGAAGATACAGACGAATTTCTAAATATAGACCGAAAGAGAACTCGATAGGGAAAACAGAGCAGTGAAGATGGTCACTTGTGAAAATAGTAATGTGTTGTCACTCTAAAAAAAAAACTTTTCAATCTGCAGTTCTGACAGTATGTCAGTTCTGCCTGTACTGTCCATACACCATGCAGTTATTGGAGAAAAACATTGGTTCTCCAAAGAGTTTTCAGGAATCAAGATCAGCAGCCTCATTATCAGACGCCTATGACAGGCAACCATATGGTCTTGAGATATAAAATGGATTTACAGCAGTGATATCATGATGGTACTTGCCAATGAAATAATGTCTGTGCAAGATTTTGCAACAAACTAGGTATGTAGGCACACTTTGGCTGTGGCGGCCACTGGTCCAGCTTCAAGCTTGGCCACCCAAAAAGTGTCACAAGCATATCGCTATGAATTATCAAACCACTTATTATCAACACTTCTCCTTGTCACTTGCACTCTTTCACACTTTCTACTCTGTTAATCTATCTTGAATGATGTAGGTGTTGATAAATCAGATCAACAAATTCACTACAGTGATACAAATCTGCCATTGCGTTCCCCATCCCCCAACCCACATGCAATTATTGTGCCTTTTTTATTTTTATAAATTATAAATTATTCCAGCTATTAAGAGAGGTTTCCAGTTTCCAGTTATTTATGACTGACTTTTTGACTTTTTGACTTTTTGATAAAACAAAAATTGATGGACAGATTTACATGATATGCATGTATGTATTCAACTTCAAATCTCCCTGTTATCATCAAATCACTCACTCCATGGCAAAGGATTTCCATAACAAATGTAGCAGTAAGCTCAGCTGTATTGATCCAGAAGTTCCTCCTCTGTTCTGCTGAATTTGCCCAACATACCACAAAATACTGAATTTATGCTACTATGAGGCACACATTATTCATATTTAGGTTTTGAGGTCATTCGAAAAATGAAAACTTAATCATGATACACAGGTGTTTCTTACTATGACAATTTCTTTGCCTAATTATCCAGGATTTTCTTTGGCCAGCCAACAAACGATGGTGTCTGTCCAACTAAACAACTAACTAAACTAATTATGTAAATACAAACATTTAAAGCTTGAAAATACATATATAAACAAATGTTTTGTTGTCATATACTGTACTATTTCTTTATCTGGAGCTCAGTAGCCTAATTTAATTTGACATTTAAAATGTCAACATCAATCCAATGGAATTGATATGAGGGCATAAGCCATGCTATACACTACTCCAAAACAGCTATGTGAGTATTGTGTTCAGGATCTGAGCATTACTAAACATCTATTGTCACAATTGTAAAATGTGTAAATGTTATAGCAATAACATCTGTGAGGCCGGTCTTTACTTGGCATGGCTAACTAAAATAGTCAGCATGGCAACCAATTCCCTTTTTCATGAAACATGGCTATTGGTGCTTTATGGGAATTATCATCATCAGGGTTGGAATGTGTCTTCGATCAATCAGACTGCTTAGCCAAAACTACCCATTAAATGATATATGCAGAACCTATAATACACTCATTATTTAACATAACATTATCTAACATGAGGCATTGATTATCTACCATATCATTACCCCCACCACTCCAAAGACAAATACACAGGGTTTATACTGTATGTTGCAAAAGAAAACCGATCCTTTCTAGATGTTTCACTTGCCTGGTTCCCATATGATGAATGACAATGTGCAGGCTTTAGAACCAGCTTCTTTTGTTCGGGAACATTGTTTTAAATTCCAAAAATTCCACTTCTGTCGTCTACAGCAGTCAACCTCTAAGCATCAAAGAGAATGGCATGAAAGCAAAAATAGGCTAAAAATGAGAGCGTAGGTTCACATAAGGCAAGAGTTAGCAAACACTGGTGACACCTCAAAGCTTGTGGAGTTTAAAGTGAAAGTTTGAAATTGTTCAATTAAAGGAGAAGCATGAAAGACCTCACTTCTGCTATTCCGCCATATGGTGATCTGAATGGCCTTTTAGTACCACACTTTTCATCCTCCGACAGCATATCTGGTGTGGTTGTTACCTTGTGCTCACTTACAGTTCTTCTTCTTTCATATTAAATAAAATGTGCTGGAGCAAACAAAAATGCACCTGTCCTAATTAGAATTTGTACACAAACAAACAAAAACAGTTGTGTGTTGGTTGAGGGGAAAATATATTTAGCTATCTAGAGTTTAAATCACAACAGTATGTTGACATTTCATAAGATGGACACTGAAAATGGCCCCTTCCAGGATGAAAACAAGTATCTGATTGACACATGCAAAAACGAGCCATTCTATGAAGGCATGAGCAAGACATGTGATACCTTTCCAAGCAAGGAGCAACAAGCTACCTCCTGCTGTTTTTCCATCCAGGAAGCTTTACACAGGACCCGACCAAATCTGATTTGAGAACATTAATTCTATTTATTTGAGGGAGGAAATGAGGTGCTGGGTCAGGGGAGGAGCAGCTGGCTTTAGGCACGACAGAAACCAAACTCCTTTAGTCATCTGGTTCAGTAATCACCTTGCACACACAAAGAGCGCTTTTCTCACCCCTCAGCATGTTTATTTTGTGTTCAGCCTTTTATTTTATGTACCCATGCAGCTCAGGTATGGCGGAAAGACAGCGAGAGAGAGAAAGAATGAGAAAGAGGTGGAGGTGGGAGGAGGAAATGTTAGGAATCTCAACACAGGAACTTGACCTCTCTGTGAACTCTAGCTCCACAAAATAGACGAGCTTGAGACCACCAAAACAACGGGATGAGGAAAACTGCTTCCTTCCTCTTTTATTCCTCTTTCATTCCTTACTTTTCAGTTTTACTATAGGATCCTAGAAAACACTCTGGTTCACTTTTGTCAGTATTTCTGAGTTTGATCCTGAGTAAACCCATTCAAAGTGTATTGCACAGGGTCAGAAATAAATGAACATCAAGAAACGAACTGAGATACATTTGCATTCTAGGCATTTAGCTGATGCTCTCATCTGGACTGACTTATAATGGGCACATCAGTATAATAAGATTAAATTCCTGGATCACCCACATTATAAGCAACCAACAGCAAAAAGTACAAAGGTCGGTGCCATAGTGCCTTGACATGACTCCTATGACTATGGAATGATCATGTAAGAAAGACGTGTAGCTACAAAATTAAAGTGTATTAAAGGGATAGGCACAAAATGAAAATAAAAAATAAGAGATAAGAATAAAGATAGAAAGGTTTCAAGATAACAGCAAATCAGATCAACATATACAATTTTCCAACAACACCAATGCTATATTACTTTCTGCTTAACTCACCCGTCTATAATTGAAATGTCAAAAGCCAACTTAGTGACCCCTTGCTTAGAACTCATGTGGGGATCGATACTAAAGAGAGGCGTTATGTTGTGCTCGTGTTTCTGTTTGAAATGAGGTATTTGAGGATAGAAGGATAGGATTTTTAGTAGGAAATACTTGAAAAGCGGCATCTTGTCAAAACAAAAAGAGCGCCAGTCAATCACGAACGTGGATTAGGCAACAGCTTGAGTCTACAGTGAACATTTACCTAGGCTTACATTATTGTCACAAAATCAAAGGGAAAAATGCAAAAGAATGAAAATGCAGTTGCTGGCATCTACTCTACATTTGATTGTTCATACAATGTATCTACTGTTAAAAGGGAATTTTGATATTTTTCCTTTGATACTTGGAGGAAGAAATTATGCAGCAGATGATCATTACAGCTGTTCATGGTGACAAAATGAGGTACAACCTAGTAATAACTAAAGTAATTGATGAATTGATTGCATAGAAATATACTGTATATTCTGTAAAAATGCAGTGAAAGTTCCCTAGCAGGCCCAGAGAGAGAGAGAGAGATGCAATAGACACTCTCCTCCTCAGGCAAGCACTACTAATGACATCAGATGTGGGTACATGAAGGTAAACATGAGTCCAGGTCACGGCCATTATCTTAGAAAGGCAATATGTCAATATACATTCAAATGCCATTAATAGTTCCAAAGCTCAAAGCAGCACAGCCAATGAATAGATTGCAGAGCAGAAGGAAAGGAGCTGGTATTTGCGAATGCATCTGATATGAAAAGACAACATAAAATTGCTATGTAGCCTATATACATCTACATGATCAAAGTGCATTCAGCATCACTTCTAAGAGAAAGACAGGATGTGCCATTATGACCCATGGAGTAAAGATAAATTAAAAATGCTACTTCTTTCTGATCAAATGAAAATATGCTACTGGGGGAAAGGGATTTTAAAGTAACTAATAGATTCAACATACTGGAAAAATAAAATGTAAATAACCAGAATGATTTAATTGTGATCTTTTAGATATGTATACATTAAACCATTTTGTTTTTCTAGTGTTATATATCATCAAAGGCTGTGCTTTGTGCAGTTCCACCCGGCAAAAAGAATACGGATACTTTCCTGACACAGTCTGTATATCTACCGTCTTCAGATTGGTTACAAAAGTGGCGATGTCAACAGTGAATGTAACCATCTGAGTGCGATTCATAATTCTGGGAATGTAGTCATGGTCTGGTGGGATTTTTCAAGGGGTGGGGCATATTCTGCTTTCAGATGGGAAAAGAGGAAAAAAAAAACTTTGCAAACTTACGCGGCAGCGTAGACAATGAAGACCTGATTTTACACCAGATATCACTGTTCGTGGATCGCTAAGGCAGAGGCAGAAATCATTTGCCAAGAATAACATGTTCCCTCTGCCTCTCTTTTACCCTACCCCCACCTCCACAAACACATTTACGCACAGACGCGCTATCCCAACACGGTACAGTTACCCATAAAAGTTGCTCTCCACCATTGACTTTTTCAAATGAGTGAGCAGAGCCATATCGACATATCCTTACTGTAGTACACATACAACGATACTACAAAATAAAACACCAGGCGTCTCGGTGACAGGACCGAGCGGTGGCTAAATTCACACATCGACATACCACGGTGCCGCTGCAGTATAGTAAGCAGTAATTTTCTCCACGAAGTCTTAAGTTAATTCAGTACGTTTCGCTTTTCAAGGACACTGCAGCTCACTGTCACAAGTCGTTTTGTCGCGACAGACACGGGCGTGTTGCCCTGCAAGGTGAACAAGCCGAAAACGGGGAAAATCCCGAAAGGGTTTACCTTTTTGCTGTTTCTGCTGTTATAGCCGTTGTATGGGTTGATTCCTGCCCTTGGCGGTACGGAGAGCAGCATTTTTCTCGGCGCTATGTCCGGAGCGGCGAGCTCAGCCCAGGCTGCCAGCTGACGTCAGCAGCTCGGGAAGTTGGGCTTGGAGTCCCGCTGCTTGTCTGCTAGTGGTGCTGCAGTAGCATAGCATGAGCAGCAGGCCTGGGAGTTTCAAGGCTGGCTCATGGGGCCCCCAGGGGTCCTGCAGAGGGCTCCAGGGGGCCCGAGCGAAATGAGGATTAGTTCAAATTCAACAGTCTTTCATTCACTAGAAGAGAATGTGGAAAAATGACTATGGAAAATCTTCTCAAATGGGTTTCTTTGGGATAAAACGTTTATGAAACTGGGGTATGTGGTCTAACTGGGGGTTCTTGACTTGAAAAAGTTTTGGGAACCTCTGCAGTAGGCTTTGGGGGGCTGCTTACTGCATCTGAGTACATGGGCTAGAGCTAGAAAGCATCATGGAGGCGATAGACCCCTGCTGTGGAGACACATCAATGTCACTATGAACTTACCATTGACAACCACAGACACTATGAATCCATATAGGAATACTGAAGGAATATAATTTGAAATCTTTGGTTATTATCTTTCATTTAAGCCCACTTACAATTTTACATAAACAGAGAAGTCAATAGAGCTCTTTTTCACCTAGTTTTTTCTCAACTTGAAGGGATCTTAGAAGATTTCACAGCCAAGAAATTCCAACTGTGAAATACTCCCTAATAGTAAAATACTGCAATTCCCAAACAGTGCCATCTCTCATCAGATTTTAAGGGCATTTTGGGGTCACAGAAGGAGAATAGCACAGAATTAGAGCTTTAAAATGTGTTATTCCTATTCCTATGCCTGATGCCTCATTATTGTTAACCAACCATTGTTGAACCACTGTAGTCCTACAGTGAACAAAAAAAGAACTGGAAAAAGATGGAAAAGCTGACTATAACAGCACCCAGGGTGATTTTCAGGGATAAGGATATACTCTAACCTATAACCAAGGTCCGTATCCCCTCTGTTTTTGCTGCTGTCCTCTTCTTTGCGTGTGTGACCTTGTTCCTATGTTTATTATTTGTATTGATTGCTAAGCACTTTTAACGTTTGTTTTAGAAACGTGCTATACAAATAATTATCATTATAAAGTTATGCTTTCTGCTTGGGAACTGATAGCACTGCTGTAATAAACATCTCATTTGAATGTTAAAGTTCAGACAGTTTATCTTCTATTTATTGCATATGGATCAGCTCCAGATTGTACATGGGGAATGACATCACATATTAGAGTTATGGTTCTCTGGTTTCTAGCATTTGGAGAGACGTTCATGTTCAGAAACACAGTTTGAACTGCTCTGTGCCATAAAAATAAGATATGTGAATTATTGAACTGAATGGAATTCCCCTTTAAATCAACTTTGCCAATGAGCTATATGTTCCATATGTTCAAACTCTGTTTGGATCACATATCATCCAGGCTCTCTTGACCTTTGAGGATCACTATAACATTTTAAACAAAATTTACATACATGTCTTCTTCTCAGACAGAAATCAGTGTAACTGCATTGTATTAGAATCCACTCACCAATGTACTGTAGTCTGTTGAACATTTAATTATTTCAAAAATTACTATTCAAAAGAAAGAAAAGGCACCACTAACACAGAAGATTGGTTTAGTCTCCCAGATCTACTGATTCGTCAATATTTATTTACACTGGGACAAGGGCAAGGGGGAGAGTCTTAAAGGATCATAACGGCTTTATTAAGGTTTTTCCTAATATCCGCTAATATTCTTGACAACTTCTGCTCCATTCATTACCTCATCATAAACTTAAATTAAATGATCTTGCAGCTCCAAAATACCCTCAAAGGGAACCTACCAGTATCTTTGCAGAACATTTTTATCTGTACAGGTTTGCTGTCATTGTGTCAATAATGCTGTTTCTCTTAAGCAGAATAATACTGTGGCTTGGGCATGGTCTTTACACTGATGTAATGCATGGGAGCAGCTGATAATCAAAAGTCAGCCATATGGTTTCTGCTGCCTTATATCTTAATTGCTGATGATCCTGCTCCCTTCCCATGCATTTCCACAGAAGACACATCCATTCAGACATCAAGTGAAGACCTTTGAGGATGCATTAGATGTAGAACTGAATGGGAGCCATGTACGCACAACCCACTACCAAGATACTGTCTCGCAAATGGTCTGAAACAAACATCTGAGCTGAGAAAGCAACTCAGTATCATCAGCATCAGCCGGATCCTTTAATCCCAGTCAGTGGCGTGGACTTGTCACGGTGTAGTACAGCGGGACGAGCGCATCTGCTGCCCACATTGAGACTGTCCTGTAGTTTTCCTCTCAAGGTCACAGATGAGGAGCATTAAACACTAGCCATCCACACAGCGTGCTAAAACTAAATATTTACCATTACAGTATGAACCCGCGGTGACCTGAGCGTTACAGTTCACATTACATCCATGGCCTCTTTGTCAGTAATTCTGGCTTCTTATCGACTTCTGCTATATTTAAATGCCTTTTCACTTTCAGCTGTTGCCAGAGATTAGCTGGAAGATGCATCCCAACACAGGTGGCACTTGAAACATGGTGCCTAAAATGTGCTGGCATTCAGAACAATGGGTTTTAATTACATTATGAAGCACTTCTGCTTTCTCATAGTCATAGACAAGTCACTGAATATAGCACATTATTATTAAGATGAATTGATGCAAAAAAAAATGTAATATTATGAATGTGGCAGTGATGTGCAAGGAGAGAAATGTCTTTCATCAAAAATTATGAATCAGTTTTTCTAGCATGCACACAAGGACACACGTTCATGCCACAAGCACAGAGGTGACACCAAACACAACTGTAGCTGCCTGTCATTCAAATGAGGAGGCTGTTACAACCTTGCCCAGCCAAAGTTGCCAAACATGTGCGTGTAGTTTGCCTGTAATGTATTATGGTGGAAAACAGATGCAACCAAACGCTTTATAATGTAAAAAAATTATTCAGTCTGTAAAAAAAATTGTAAAAAATCCTCAAGGGGAAAGCAACATGTCTGTCTGAATGTTCTTCATCTATGTTTTTTTAAAATGAATTTTAACAAGTTAAAAAAATGCCTGGAGTTGTATCATTTTCTTGATTTTGGTGCTAACGTCTATAAACTGATGAGCTTTCAAAAACGTCCCAAACCAATTGCAGACTTAGCAGAATTAGCATGTCCCTGCCCCCTCTGCTGGGGAGCAGATCCTGCTCCTTAGTTCACAGATAGCCCACATTGCTGTGAGCATTGCATATCCTACTTCTGCTTCACACACTGTAGTAATGTGCAACATAATGCAAAATACAGCAGTGTCAACACTATTACTATGAAACTAAATAATTTACAAGTGCAATTATTGCATAAATGCTGGTTATGTTGAAAACCCAATAAACAAAGTAAAAAAAAAAAAAAAAAAAAACCCAAAACACTATTACTATGAATCAGGGCTGCAGTATTTTGTGTTGGTCTGTTTCATTGAGTCCAGCCTGTCTGTGGGCTGTTCCTCTGTCTGCAGTCAGAAACACACAAGTGACATTGTTGCACTGAGCGGAACCTTGGTCTGGCACAACTAGTCGCTTTGACGACACGAACATTGTTTGGACATCAACAGGCTTGTTGCTAAGTAACCCAGCCCCCTCCATCCCAAGTGTTCTGGCCTGTGAATCCATACTTATTACCTCTAGGGTAGCTAAGCGCTGTGTTGGTGTGTGTGTGTGTGTGTGTGTGTGTGTGCGTGTGCGTGTGTGTAAGTCAGTAAATTGCTTATTGGTGTGTGTATTACATTACACTGGCTAATGCTTTCAGTTTTATTTATTACAACCTCAGCATAGCAGCGAACCCTGGCACTCAGTTGTTTTGGAAAAGGGGTCAAAGGTTCTTCAATGTAATGCTGATGTCTCAACTTCTCCAGCTCTGCATTGAATGTTGCTTTTGTTTTTGTTGAAATCTAACATTGTATATAAAAGTTAGCTTTGCGCTGACGAGAACCAATCTTAATTTATAACTTTGGCATGAAGCACTGCAACACTGGCAGAAAAACAGCTCCAACTATCACCCATATACAACCTGTATATGAACAACAGCACATGTTGAGGAAATACCACCCTTAGCTGCACAAAATACCCCCCACACACACATGCATACACACACACACACACACACACACACACACACACACACACACACACACAACATCAACATCACTGTGGGGCTGAACAGTCCTCTATCATCAAAGGGGCTATTGGAGGGAGGAAGGGGAGACTGTGTGTGGAGGAAAGTGGATATGAATGGCAGTGGAGGGTTCAGGGAGTTCATGTGTGTGAGGGGGAGGAACAGAGTTAGGGGTTGGGTCATTGAGACTGTCGGTTTGGGGTTCAAGGTCAGAATGGCTAACAGAGGGAGAAAAACAGCATTAGCAAACTGTGGTTGAACATAAAGAAATGGGCAAATAGAGGGAAATGGAAGGGAATAGGACTTGTATGGGAAAGACAGCACATATTAATCAAGAGTGGAAGTAGTGTATTTTTTAAGTCAATAATTTTGACTGAAGTAGGATACTTTGCTACATTTTACTTTCTGCTGCAATGTACAATTTCCATAAGAATTGCATCAGAAACTGTAAATGGTAAACTGTATCTAAAACTAACTGTGACATTAAGTGCTCAGATTTATCCATGATAGTTCACATTAGCCAAAAGCCATCCATTCAACGACAGTATTACTGGTTTGCTTTTTGCCTGATTGTTGTCTGGTTAGTTTGCTGGCTTTGCTAGCTAATAGCAAAAGAAACATCAATTTAATAGTAGTACTGAATAATGGAGATGGACATTTTCATTTTCTTTAGTCACAGATCAAATAATGATGTGAATTTCAAAATCATGTTCTTAGAACACTCAACATAGTCTATGCAAATGTGCAATCTGTCCCTGTTCTTTTTGCGTTGTATTGTATAACAATGTCTGTTTTTTAAGTAATGCAGGGACGTTTGTTCTGGGTACACTGAGTAAAGACTGGGTAAAATTTCAGCAAAGTTATAGCATTTCTACTTGATAAGGATATGTTGGTGCCTTTTCCATCCATGTTATTAGTAAATAATGAACAGTATAGATTATGTGCTTTAGACAGCACAGACAGACAGATGGATGTGCTTGCCTAAAGTGAGAGTGTCGGTTACCCTACCCAGATCAAAGTGAATCTCTGCTGAACAGACCACACACACACACACACACACACTATCAGTCACTGGCATTCCCCGGGGTTGGAATGTGTTTGAGGGAGAGTGTGAAAGGGGAGGCTTGAGATTGGATGGGGTGAGGAAGACATGAGGGGGATGGTTGGCATAAAAAAAACAAATAAATGTCAGTATTCACATCGCCTAACCCCCTTTTGTATTTCAATCAGTAGATGTGTGTGTGTGTGTGTGTGTGCATGGGGACATCCCCTTCAACACACACACAGGAAAACACCCTGTGTTTGAGGTTACAGATACAAGTGTTAACATTTTGTGAAGCAGCACACACCCAGCAACAAGTGTGCTTATTTCAAGTGGTTGTGTTCAGCAAAGCAGGTAAATTTGTGTATGCAAACATCCCATGTACATCCCATGTCTTCTGTCCCCTTTTCACTGAGGTTCCACAAGAAACTAAACAATAATGTTTCAAAAGAGTTTTTAATGAGGTGGTCTGGCATTGTTTAGACGATCTTTGACTGGAGTGATTTTATTTTTTTCAAAAGAGAGAAAGTTCTCATGCATAAAAAAGTATGAACCTTCCCCCTGTCTTTTTTCTGTTTGCAGTCAGAAGGATTGGAAAGAGGTGAAAATCTGTCTATTTGAATACAAATTCAATAATTATGAGTCCACCTTAACTTGGAGGCCATAGTACTAAAAACTCTGTACTAAAGTAAAAGTAACAAAAGCTTTGTATGCATTTGTATGAATACATTGTGGGCAAAACAACATCTGACATTTTCCTTAGAGGTCAAAATAACTAAAATAACTTCAGCCTATTTTCAAAACTATTACTGATTATTTAAATTTAAATATTTTAAACTGTGGGTAAAGAAGCAATAGTCTTTGCAATTTCTAGAGAGGTTTTTTAGCAGAATGAACTTGAGTAAGAGTGCAAACTGCACAGTCGGCTACAGTTACTCATCAATTTATCAAACAATTACTGTAATTAACTGTAATACCATAGTTTTGTTTTTCTTCCTGTCTCTGGTAGAGGGTCGTACACTCACGGCTTAGATGATTTTATTTTTAACCACTGTTAATGGGATCTAAAAGGAAAATGGTTCTACATTGCAACTATATCTTTTAACAGTCCTTAGAAATGTTTTTAATTTGGAGTGCACTTTCCAGTGTGGTAGGTGGTTCTAAAAATATCAAGCTTTTCTTGAGGTAATCAGGGTTTGTCTCTACTAATCACTGTTGCTTGATTAGGTTAGTACAAGTATCAAACATACTAATGGGTCCGCTATTCTCAGACATTTTGAGAACACAGTGTGAGTTAAGGGTTCTCACAGAGAAAGTGTGTGTTGATAAGAGAGGCGTAATGATTTTGGCCCTAATATCTTTCTGCTACATGCTTTCTGCACAACTTCACATCAGTGCAGGGGTTCTCTGAAAGAACCTGATAAGAAAAAAAATCCCTGTTTTTCAATGCTAGTGTTCTTAATTTTTGTGACAGTCTGTTTTTTTTTTATCCTCTTTTAAATTAGACGCCAGAATCTCTTGAGCCGGCTATTTACTCTACTCTCCAGCTGGAAGTAATTTGAGTAACAGATTTGAGTGTAAAGAGGCAGAAAGAAAGGGTGGTGATGGAGTGGGAGGAAAGGAGAGAAGGGGACAAGGGCAGGGGGATGGGGATGGAGTTAAGCGGATGGGGGAAGGGCTGTTTGTGCATGCCTCAAATTCCTTAGGTGTTATCAGCATTGCCCGCTCCATAATTGTTCCCTCAGAAAAGAAGAAAACATACAGAGACTGTACAACATGATAAAGCTTACTTACCAGGGTCAGAAGACCCAAACGGGTCAACGTCTTTGAACTGGAACAGCACCATTTTTGACATGTGGCAAAAAATGGCATGTACGCCATTCTTCCATTGATGAAAGGTAAAACGTTAGACCATCGCTTGCTTTGTTTTCCACTTGTGAAAATGCACCCTAAATACAGCGATGATGAATCACCACATTATGGCAACACATTATTTTAACATCTTAATTTCTCTTAGCTGATGTAGGTCCTGTATTATATATGGTATAGTTTCTACATCATTATAAATTGGCAGGTTTTTAAAGTTTCTAAAATTCTACATGATCTGCATATTAAACTTCCTTCTGCTCTGTGGCTGGATGGACCATTAGGGCAAATTGGGCGAGACTTGGGACCTTCATCACTGTCATAACAGCATATATGTAACATTATTTGAAAGTTTTCTGATTCTTGTCCTTCATGGAAACCTACTTGCATTTGTCAAATTAACAACTTTCTAAGGACATGGGCTTATGCCAAAGACCTGCCAAACATTTTGAAAACTTATTTCTCTTAATAAACAATGTTAAAAAAAAAAAAGCTTTCATGCCTAGGTAAGATTAGCAGTTTCTGATTTGACTCATTCAGAATGATTAGATAAAAAGAGAGGAGTGATGTAGTGAAGTAATTACTTGAATTAGCTTTTTTTTCTTTTTTCTTTTTTTTTACAAAATGGCTGCAGTCATGGTCCCACCAATGCTGAATGGAGATACAGCATTGGTGGGACACACACACGCAGGAGGGGTTTCTGGGAACTTTGATTGATGAGGTAATCCATCTGGCTCTGGAGCAAGGGAAGGGAGGGAGAGAGGCAACAGAAAAGGGAGGGAAAAGGGAAGAGAAGGAGACAAGGGCTGATATAGGTCCAAAACATGACGCAATTAAGAGATTCTGTGACACACACACACACACATACACACACACACACACACACACACGAGAGTAAGATAGAGAGAAAGGGAAAGAGAGAGAGATCAGCGGGATATTCAGTTTGAGTTTAAGTTTAAGACAAGCCACCTCTTAAGCTATGGACACCAAACACACTAAATTAAGACGCAAAAATTATATATATAAAAAAAAATACAGCAGTCTATGACATATTAAACGTTTATCTGTGGGAAATAGAAACTACCAGATATAATTTGAAAGATTGTTTCCATAAACTGTCCATAGTTCATTATTTAGTTTGCTAGAGACATTGTGTGTCTTACGGTAATGACAGTGAACTAGTGTGAGAGCAGATGGCGTTCTGTTCCTTGTCATCTGTATCTCTACTGTAGACTCCAAGCTGTCTTCCATCATAGCTGGAGTGCGCTGGGTGGAGGTGCATCATGGGCCTTAGTTATGGATGAAAGAATGACGCATGAAATACTTGCTCCAGTCATGACACAAACCAGATGAATGGTGTTTTCACTTACTAGAACAAGAAACTCACCCTGGAAGACTCCCTAGCAGAAGAGGCTGCATTGTCAATTCAGACAGAAGAGGTCTGGGCGGAGGCAAACAACCAGCGGATCTCTGATTTCTTTGATCAGATGAAACCAACTTGACATTATTATATTATTCTTTTTATTGGTCTTCCTTCCTACGACGTGAAAATCAATCTCTCTATGAGATCACCAGCTTAGTCAGGGCTATTTTAAAATTTAGAGAAAGATTTGTGAGAAGAAGAAAGAGATGCTCTGCTGCTGCACAATGTTGTTGCCTTCACACTTTTGTTCTTTGAAATCTTACGAGCATACTTACTACTAAGTCTTCCAGTCTTTTGGAGTAGTAATAGGGACTAGTAATAGAGAGTAGTAAGGCTCATAAATTAATTACTGTTTGAAATGTAGATTTTTAGATGAAAATTTTGAAATGTATTTTGAAATGCATTTTGAGTTTTACTAATAACACTTTACAGCAACCTGTCAAAATGTTGCCTATCCTGACTACTCTTCTTTCACTTTGTCTCTGCGATCTTCAGTGTGTTCCTTTACCATTGTGGCACAAAATAAAGGTTCTGTCAAGAGTAAAATAAATAAATAAATAAAGCCATTTTACATTCACAATTGCACTGACAGCAACATGAAAAGGCTAATCAGGTTATAATGACTAGACTGACAGTAGAGAATAAAAGAACAATCCTGACAACACCTTGAGGAGCAACGTGTCGTTTGTACAATCTACTTGTTACTGTAAAGAGTTCACACATGACGGCATGCCGTCACATTAATGGAACAGGCTGTGTGTGTGAAAGGGGCTCATGATGATACAGAGGCACAGATCAATACATCAGTGCTAGAGCTGAAAGAGAAAATTGCTTCAACACATTCTATGAGACAAGGCTGGATGCTGTGCAAAATGTCAGAATAATTAAAGATGCATACAGTATCAGTGACAGTTACTGGTACCTATAATATGAAACTAAATTTCCCCTTCTACTGACTGCAGTGAAATCAGTCAGATCAATCAGATATTAATATGGGCCATTTTAGCTGATCTTTCTCTCTCTCTCTCAAACACACACACACACACACACACACACACACACAGACAGACACACACAGAGATCTTCTTGCACACATACACCTGAGGAGAAACAATCTGAGTAAAGAGGAAGCATGCTTCTGGCAGGTGGATCCAAGAGTGATGTTTAACACGCGATAACGACAAACGATGAACCTTTTAAGATTCAAAGCTTTCTGGAGATATAGAATACTACCTGAATGAGAATTGTGATAAGAAATGAATGAAAATATGATTTTCAGTGATTTTGCACATCTGAGTAACATTAAGCTTAATGTCGCCTTAATGGGAGAATTCCATCAAGGCCATGCTATAGTATTAAAAAAAAAAGATTCATACAGGCCCTGATAAAGGTTCACTGGTTTGACTTCTGAAAGTGAAATTCAATTTGTGTCACTTTTAGAATTTTTATATTGTTAGAAATCAGTATTCACTCTGAGCGACCTTGGACTCTTCTCCATGTAGGAGCTGTATGTCATCTGTGCTATGCTTCCATCTGCTGGTGGATCATGATAAACCTGACTGATGAAGCCTTGGCCTGGTGCCACTCCATGCCTGGCTGCACTCACACAGAGCAACTTGTTTGTCATTTCCCCCATGATGAGAAAACAATGTTTGGAAAAACAGTAATATTGATGAAAATACCCGTGTAGCTCGGTTTAATCTTTGTGACAACTCAACAGAACCAAGGCAGGAACAACTGTATGTCATGTCCATGGCTCCAGGTGATGACTAACACTTCACTCAATCAGTCCTAGTAGATCGATTAACTTGTAAAGCCTTCTAAATGTGAAATGTAGACAGATTATGGTGGTAGACAAATCTGACAGTAACAACCCCCACTACTGGTGGTAAAAACCCAAGCATATAGCCTGAAACAGGAACACGAAGGGGCTTTTCACCTGGTTCATGGCCGTCAGTTTAGTAAAAATGATCTATGGTAAAGAGATGAAAAGTAATTTAACAGAAAGACACCAGCTTCTAAATTCTTTTCCCAGTTAGAAAACTCTTTTCCAGGCAACAGTGACCTATTGTGAATTGAGTTTATAACCCAGTTATCCATTATTTGACCAAATATAGGCCTTTTCCTTCATGGAGGACTGCTGCAAGCCTATCAGTTCATTCTGAAAATACCAGACACTACATTATCTCTCTCTCTCTCTCTCTCTCTCTCTCTCTCTCTCTCTCTCTCTATCATTTTAGAGTTCATTTAAATCCAACTCTACAGTGAAATAATGTTTTAAGTAGTTAATAGTCTCATGCAGCAATTCTTGTCGTCAATAATCTAGTTTTCTTTGCGTTTTGAATGAATTTTGACAGCTCACAATGAGAAATAATGCAATGTACTGAAGCTAGAAAATGGAGAAATACACCCATATACAGACCAAACTGCTGATGAGATAGGTGAAAGACCATCACCATGGAAGAAAGCCTGGAAAAAACAACACCCATGATCATGCCAGGTCCCCAGGTCCCAGAAACAGACTCCAGCTCAGGATCCAATAATAACCACTTAAATTGTATGGCAGCTTATTGTTGGCATGTTAATTTATTTATCTGAATGGATTTTTATTGATCTTTTCTTCAACCTTTGCAAGATCTGCTAAAGCAATGAAGAGAACCAGTCATCTTCTCTAAGGTAAGATATTTAGATATACTTACTGAGTGATAGAAACAGACAGAGAGACAGAGAGAGAGAAACAGAAAGAGAGAGAACTGTGCAGTAAGTGGGCATCACATTCATGCTTTAACAGGAGGCTACTACTTCCTATGATTTGACTCTCTCTCTCTCTCTCTCTCACACACACACACACACACACACACACACACACAATATCCTTCCCACTTTCCAGTGTTTATGATTTTGAAGTAGAGCGGTAGGTAACGGAATGTGCCTTTGGCTGTTTCCTCTTCACTTTCTAAGAACTGGACACAGTGAGAGAGGAAGGCATCAGAATTATAAGGAAGTGATACTTTTGTTTGAGAAAATGTATGTGTGTGTGTGTGTGTGTGAGAGAGAGAGAGAGCATGCACGTAGATCTTTTGTGTCTATTTTTAATGTCTTTGTAAATGTTTCTCTCCCTTTCTCTTTAAATGCGCGTCTGTTTTTAGTTAAAATAGGATTGCGCAAAAGCATTTGGTATGAGGACATTTTTGGACTGGGACTCACCATTTGATAGGTTAAGAATTGGTGGTGTGTTACTGTTGCCATGTAAGCTGTGCTGTAAGCACTAAATTAAGCACCTCAACTCACGCCAAAGCACCTCAGAGCATATCAAAACATTAAAAATAACTATCTGATATGCTTGATAGAATTGACACAGACGAATGCCTGTTTAATGTGGCTACTTTTAGAAAGCTTACCCACCTCTCAATGCACAACAGCCTCCTTTCAGAAAAGATTCACTGACACATTTTCATCACAGGGGCAGTTTATCTTTCAGCTGCCAGCAGACTGCGAGCTAGATCAATATGATGGTGGTGAGGCCCTGAAATGGAGAGAGGACGGCTGAGATTATATTGACCTGTGACGCTCTGTTCCTCAAAGCGGCTCCTAGAACAAAGTGCTGGTGGTTATTGATGACAAAGATGCTTTCATTCCAAAAGTGTTTGGCTGTTTTTTCTTCATGGACACTCTCTGTCAACTTGTTTTCTAGCTTTTTTTATTTTGTCATTGTAAAAAGTGTCTTTGAAAGAAACATACTGGAGGCTAATGAGAGAAAACTACATTTTTGTTAATCAGTATGTCTATGCATATAAAGACATACTTATAGACTCATACATGCATACACATACATACATTCATACATACTGTACATCCTATCCTTTCTGTAGGCTATGAGTTGAAATATTTTTTTTATTTGCCACAAAGGGCCCATTGTTCTTTGGATTTTAATGCTGTGAGTGTAGATCCACTGGGTGTCAGCCTTGTGCAGCGTTTCACGGAGTGAAGTGTGGTGATACTCTGATGTCCTCTACTCTGACGTTCTCCCACTCTACTTCACAATCTAAACTGATATATACATAATGACAATGCAAAATAACACAAAACTCTATGTCAAATCAGTATGATAGCATGCCTCTGTATGTGTGCATCTGTGTGTCTGTGTGTCTGTCTGTGCAGTCTGTCTGTCTGTATCTGGTATATAATTATGTACTAGTGACTTTTATTGGTGCTTTCTTGAACTCACTAAAGATGAAACAATTCTGACTTGACTCCAATCCCCGTTCATTAACAACCACTTACAAGACCCCAGTCCCTATTTGCAAACAACCGTTTTCATTGCCGTTCTAAGGGTTTGTGCCAGATGTTTCCAGAGATGTGTTAAAAGGGAATTGCAAAGTGTGGGAAATGGGAAGTGTAAAGTTGTGTGTGTGGACGTGAAAACCAAACGAGAGGAACTGAAATTGGCAGACTCAAAGATCAAAATAAAAAGGAAAAATAAAAAAACAACTATCCAGGGTAATTTCAAATAGCCTTCTTTCAAAATACTTGTTTTAGTCAAAATGAGTTTGAAGTACATGGATAAGCGTCTGCTGGGAGTTGTGATAAGTATTACGAAAGTGGCCTTGGCCTTGGTTTCACAGACTTTTCACAGAAATGTTCTAAAGTAAACTGCAATGGCAGCCATTGTGTCTCCTTCTTTGCATGTTTCATAGAGCAATGCATCATCTGTCAGACAACGGTCCCACTTTGGCTTTAAGCCTAAACAAAACTAAAGAACCAAATAAAGCTAATTAGGACAAACTTTGGTTTCCACTGATCTAATACTGTTGACTGTGGAAGATCTAGTATTTTGGCTTTATCTCCCTATCCCACTGATATGGGACTTCACTTTAAGATTCTTTGTAAGATAAATAAAATCCATCAAAGCAATCTAAGATCCCCCCATTACAAGATATTACAATAGGTATAAGATATTATTGTGTTCTAAATAATACCAGTGTCTTTAACCATTCACTGTCCTTAAGTCCCTATCTGCTTCAAAATGATTCAAGAAAGACGGTGTCATGCCTGCATGACTGCAAGCAGGTGACACTGACCTTTCATCGCCTGGCACCGTTCAATCTCAAATGTGTCACAGACTCACTCTTTGGCCCCCTGAAGTTTGTCTACAGGGTGTCTCAGTCAATAGATGACAGTCAGCTGGATCCTACTCCTGTTTGTTGAGTTCAGATTTGTATTCAAGACCGTCATCTCAGAGTTCCTGAAGGGCAAACAGTTCAGCTGGAGCCAAATGAACATTTCCCCCTCATACTGTATATTGGGCTTCCTCAAAGACAGACAGCAGTGTGTGTGTGTGTGTGTGTGTGTGTGTGTGTGTGTGCGTGTGTGTGTGCGTGTGTGTGTGGCTTGGAACCTACCTGTCAGATAACTGTTCAGATCATTAGCAGCAAAAGGCTGAAAATAAAAATAAATGGTGTAAAGTCTAAATGTTTTTGTCTCTTCATCTTTGTAAGGAGATGAAGCACAATTTGGAGTGGGGCCCTGTCAGATGTATCAGCATGTGCGAAAAGAGATGGATATATTTTTATGAATAGTGGTTGTTTTGTAAATAATAATATACCATTGTCTGGAGTGTCTTACTTTATAATTGCTATTGTTGTTTTTTTTACAAGTGCCTTTCTAATAAAAGCAACAGAACTATTTCAGTGTTTTTATTATAAACACAGTAAACATTACACAGCAATGTTAAGCTCAAACAGAAAATAAAATACAATAGAAATACCAAGCATATACAAATTTAACAGTGAGATCCTGAAGATCCTGAGAATTAGCTTGAGTCTCCCCTGCAGAGTAAAGTCCTCTGTATCTCCAGACTTATATTTCTCCTGACAGCTGTGGAAGAGCCAGTCCATCCAGGGCCTCATCACTGGAGTCTTGTGACAACACACATTACATAATGACAATTACAATGTAAATATCATGATAGTTGTAAGTTTCAATGACAGTTTTTTGTAGGAACAGATAGCTGCCATTATCACTGAAAATAAATAAATACAGTCTTTTTATGTGGCAAACATACAATAGCCGATAGCCTTTTGTTGCTATTTTTCTGGCCAATTATCCTTCAAGCTTGGATCATTTGCGATTTGGGTAATGTTCCAGTATAATTGCAGATACAACGAATGCAGTGTCAACCTGGCAGGAGGCAATTGTTGGTGATTTGTGTATTTTTACTGGGTTTACAAGGCTACTGTTAGTGCAGAAACATCATTAGCCTAGGGAGGCTAGCTAGTGTTCCTTAGAAATGCCTTTGACAGGGACACATTCATTTTCAGTGCCAGCCATTCATTTTTAATTTTAGTTAGCTAGCTATTTTGACATTTTGTTAGTGGCCACAGTATTGTTATATGACCATAAATATGTGCCACACAAATGAAAACAAGTTTACCTGGCTTGAAGACATTTGCCATTGTTTCTCTGACTGTTGCTATAGATTGTCAGTGTTACTAAAGCATTCATGGGAACTGGAGGCAGAAACCATTCAACAGTTACCACTCAAGGCCACAGGCACTGTCGAACTGCAGAACTTAGAGTGTAGCTTTACATTTTTTTGTGAACAACATACCCTAGTGGATGTCATTACCAACAATGAGTCCATGTACAGGAAAGAGCTGAACTGCCACACATTATCAAGAACTCATGAGTATTTCAAGTTCCGACCATCATCCATTAACACACTGTTTTCAGCCAGTCTCTGCCTAGTACACAATTTTGAACAATCTGAGAAAATGGGGTGGGGAGGAGTGAATAGAGGTGTGTGTCTGTGATAATGGATCTCCCATCTCTACTTGGGGGCGGTAATAATGTTCTGATAGCAAACCGCCAAAGGTGAAATACGTGCCTTGACTTCCTATATTCCTGAATTTCCCCAAGGGGATCGAAAAAGTGCTATCTTATCTTATCTTATCTTATCTTATCTTATCTTATCTTATCTTGACATCACTGATTGAGGTGTGGCTAAGTGCAACATGGTTGAAAGCTTCAGCCCATAGAGAGCAGTGCCACAACAATTTTCTGCTTCTAGAACCAAATGCAGGACTTAATTAAATGTTGAAATTAAGTATAGGATTAATGCTATTCACCATATAGAAGCCATATAACCATGTTTACAGCTCAAAAAACGTGATTTAGTGCTGATTCGCTCTTTTAAAGTACAAGAACATCTCCAGTTTAGTCTAGAAAGCCCAACACAGGATGTCTGTCTTGCAGCAACTGTAGAAGCTCAATGTCTGACAACCAATCCTGGTCCAATTTTTCAAGTCATTAATCAAAGGCATCCGCACCTTCTCCATCACATTCTGTATTGACTCTGCCTTCTCCTACTCTAAGCTCCAGAGTGTTGTCCACACTGTCAAGTGAAAGGAAGTGAATGACAGCAGGGTAAAGAAGAGGGCAAGAAGATTCACCACCAAGCCTTTCCTCTCAGGCAACTATCTGTCCCAAAAGATCTTTTAATGGACAGATCCATTAAACCAAGTTCTCAACATCACTGCAACAGACTCTTTCCAAGAGCTTCACCCTCCTCAACGAGCCCTCTTGAAACTCACACTCTACAAACCCCATAATTTCTGGACTGTTCCTCTAAACCCTATAGAACTGTCTGTAAACCTACAATCATTACTGCTTATTGATAGTGCAACACAGTGCAAATAATGCACTATGTTGCAGTTCTCTCTGCTACCAGAGAATTTCTGCACAGCACACCAGGATGGTGTCAAATTAAATGTCAAAAAATAAGTTGCAGACAGTTTTTTCCCACAAATAAACCACTTATTATTGAGGCATGAATTCCCCTTGGAAAATGCAGGCTAAGTCTTCTCAATTTAGACATAATGAGTCTCCTCAGACTGATATTCTTTTAAATATTCGTGCAAGGCCAATTCATCTCAGGTCCATCTCAGGTCTCAGGTAATGAATATTAAAGAAAATACTGCATTTTTTTGTTCATATTCATGATTTTTGAGCCTGCACCTACTTGTTGTGTTGTGCCTAAGCTGTGTTCAAGTAAAGTTGGAACTATGTTTTTCTGACCTCCAAGGAAGAAAAAATGCCTCTTGATTGGCTGCTGAAGTCAGAGGCTCCAATGACGGGAAAGTTGGAATTCTTGTAGAGCTAATTTATTCCTGGTTTGAAGTCAGTTGTTTTCATGTTAACAACAAAGCAAAACAACAAAAGCATTTGTGGTCCTGATTTTAAAGCTCTTTGTTCTGAGCATGCTATATCTGTAGTACGTTTCCAGGAACTACACCAGAGGGGCAAACTATAATTGTATGTGATGTCATCTGCTGCTTTTGCTATGCTATCACTAGCCTAGCCACTGCAAGCTGCTAAAGGTGTCATGTGGGGGGCAGCCACTGTGATAGCTAGTTGCTTTTAATCAGCACACATTCTGAACGCAAAAGAGTTTACATTTCTTACACAGACAGTTTATAATTTTGGTAAGTGATGTTTGGTGAGGTTTGGTCGACACATGCAGAAACATGCCTAACATGGTTTCATTTTCAGTAGCTATATTGATGTTTGCCTGGCAAACCATTTTAAAATTTAGCATACTAAAATGCCGGTATTGAATTCTCAGGATGGCCTTCTGGCTTGTTTGCCGGACTTTCTGATGTCTCATATCATCTTTTCTGAAGAAATGGCATAACTGACAACATGTTCTGCATGAAATATCATGAAACAAGTGTCACTTCCTTTGAAGTTAACTGAACTACACTGCTTGCATTGCAATGTCTCCCAGGGGTATCCAGCATCAAAACTTACCTAGACGTTTCTAGAAAAAAAACAAGTCAAACATCAAACCAGCAGGCCTGCTGGAGGCAACACAAAGTTGATGTGATATGAACCTGTGATTCCTTGATAACGATCAAGCCAAATGCATCAAGAAAAACTTGAATAACACAGCCATTAGTGCTGATTAGACTTTTCCAACCCCGAGCAACCACATGGTATGCAGCTTAGCAATTGGTCATGCTGTAATTGCATCAGGTTATGAGGTTTAAGAAAAGAATATTCCCACCTCAAGCCACAGCAGGCTACGCCCAACTCCTCAGTTTATGGCTATGATGTCAAATGTTAAAAATCTTTCTTCAACTGTCATGGCACAAATTGGTCTATAGGCTACATGTTGTTGGGATGCAGTGGAGGATAAACTCACATACACTCAGTTTACCCACCTTTTCATTTATAGAGATTATCCACCATTTTAGATTGACAGAAATCTTTATGTCATTAATTCATAGTATAGGCCTATATCATAGTAAGTGCTATAAACACAAAGGTAAGGTGTATGAAAATGGGGTAGGCTATAGGCTAATTGACTTTTGTTTAGCCTAGGCCTATATGACAGGCTGTTTGCCTTATGATGATCATCGACTGCAGGTCATATAATTTATAAAATAATAATAATAATAATAATAATAATAATCATCTTTTATTTTAGCAAACAAAACAGAGTTATAAAGTGCTTTGCAAGATAAATAGAGTGTGATTTTTATGATTTATGATTTATTTAACAGCGACAGTGCATATTAATGAACATTTAAAACCAAATGTAAATACGCTAGATTTTTTAGCCACCAGGCTAATTTTGGCAGGTTGATATAACAGTTTAATGAATACATACATAAAATGTGTAGTAGCCTATAACCTATTAAAAAGATAGGAAGAGTGGGTAAAAAATCAACACCCATCATAATCACTCAAATTAGTTCACAGTAGCCTACAGAACAGAACATACTACCTAAAACTCAGTCTACATTTAAATATGTGAGTAGGCTAATACATGAAAAAACCTGAACAATAAACCAAGAAGAAACAGAAGAGACTCCTAAAGGGCAAGTGCACCGACCAAATAATTAAAACCAGAGGAAAAACAAACTAGCCTACAGATTATTGTTGAAGAAGTAAGTTTGCCCCTCTCTCTGGCTGGTGGGTATTTGACAGGAGTGGATGGGTGTTGGATGATCCGGAGGGAGGGAGGGCCAGCCGGGCCACACTGCTGATGCGACGTCACACATCAGTCCGCTGACTGGGGTTCAGGCTGCTCCCCCGGCTCAATCTGTGGCCACCAGCAGCAGAGGTGGTGGACAGAAGAGGAACATTTCATCCACTTTTCTAATTCCTTCCGAGGCTTCACTGGGGAAGGGGGAACAAAAAAACGGACAACTGCATGATTCAGAGGCGCCGGTTCTCCTTCATCTCTGACTGCCAGCAACTGAGCGAGGCTAGCTTGATGCTCAGTTCAGCCTGCTAGCCTTTGTGGCAGGGCTGGCTGTCCATGCATCCGAGGAGCCCCTAAGCAACCCCGGGCTGGAAAAGCCTCGGCTTTAGCCTTGACAGTACACAAAAAATATTCTCCGAGTGGGCAGAAAGCAGTAAACCCTGTCAGTTTAATTGCGCACCGCGGAAAGCGCATTTCCAGTGAGGAGCATCACCGCCTGGGCACGGTAACACGTCGTAGCCTGTCTGCAACCTCCAGCTTGACAGGACCAAGAGGCGATTGATGACTAATATTCCGTGTCTTTACCTTTCAAGATAGGCTACGATGCTGCGCACCACGGCCAACATGTTGGCGACGGGATTGCTTTTCTTGGGATTTTTGCACAGTTTGGAGGTAATCGTTCCAGCAAGGGCTATTGATGGTAAGCAGTGCTGATTTAAAGATAACCTCTGTCAAAGTCTTGCACGAAATGCTTTGAGGAACTGTGGAAGCATGTGTATCTTGCTTTTATTGTGTCTTCTCCTTGTCTATCTGCATGCAATAGACTCTAATCAGTCAAGTAGACTACCCCAAGGGAATGACTGCTCGATTGAGCAAGGCAGCCAAAGGCAACGTGGAGGGGATGAAAACTAGGCGAGACAATTAAAGCAGCCTTTTGTTTCTGTCTCCCGTGCCACATGTGAACGTTGCAATGTCAAAGCAGTGATCGCACATTTCCCCTGGCCCTCCGCTGGATCCAGAGGCTCTATGGAGGGAAACAGTCGCATTCAGTGGTGAAATTGTAGCATAGGCCCCAATACCTTATTAAACCACTTGTTTTGAGGTCGTTACATCAATTTTGGAGGTGGAAAGCACAGCGGCAATTTGACTCAGCCACAGTATTTTCAATTGCGATAATCACCTCTCAAAGCCCTGTCAGGCCAACGCTAAGCTGCAGAGAGAGAGAAGCAAATCCCTGCTGATTGGTGTCATTTAAAAATTCAACATTTTGAGGAGTTGTAGTCTTTCTAATGGGCCACGGTCTCCATACGAGAGATAATTCAGTTCACGTTCAACAGTTATTTTGTGAGTGATGACACAGCAGTCATGCTCTCCCTGACGAAAATCACTATAATATTCCTATAACACCCTGACAGCTACTTTAAGTGTGTCTGTGGTACTCATAGGTATTTTTCGTAATGCAATCGATAATCACTGAGTTTGAGAGCCATCAACAGGCAGGTTCAGCACTGCGCCGGTGCTGGGCATCGGTACGATTATTCAGTGTATCAGCTGCACTGTATCAACTAGGACACTTCAGTGCCAACAGTCATTGTGATATGCAGGCAGATAGTGGGCAGTTCAAAACAGCTCCCCCTATGACCTTGTGAGCACTCACCCTCACACACTCACAACTTCTGGAAACTATTAAGGCTTCACAGTCTACCCATGCGCACCTCTGAGCGTTTGGTAAGAAAGGAAAAGGGCGTTATCAAAGAGGCGTTAGTGCAGGCAGTTTTCTTAAGTTGTTTGCAGGTAAAAATAGAATGGGAATTTATTTTCGCAGCTAAAAATGTTGCTTATATTCTCATGTATTCTCCATAAGTGCGACGTGTGAATGTAGGCTATAATAAGCTTTTTAGAATACTCTTAGATGACTTTAAAAGATGGCTGTCACTAGAAGCCTATGGCCACCATTTGTTGCAGAGCTAATTAAAGTTATAGGCTTGTCAAAAGGCACATTTCACTACATTCAGTAGAATACTTATATTATGACTGATTTAGATCATGAGTCATGTTTTGTGACATGCATTGTCAAGCCATTAATGCTTCCTTTTGCATTTGAATCGATCTCATTCTGCTTGCAGAAATTGTCACATTCTGTCATTTTCTTACTTTTTGAACAGTGGGGACTGTGTGTTTGGCAAATGTAATGCAGTGACATCCTGAGGGAGCAAAATCCACATAAATTATCACTGTGAAGTGCAGTGGTAGCACAATTATTGTTTTAGTGACATTTACTCCCTCTGAGCCTCAATACCTTGATTTAATGAGTCAGCCTTGTTGTGCAGTATACCAGCATAAATAATTGCCAAACTGTATCTTTACTGCAAAGCCCACAGGGATGCAGAGGCTGCTTTGTGTGATTTCCACTATTTATAAGTAGTTGAAGTTGAAGTAATTTACTGAATGTGAGATTAAACAAACAGCAAACTTGCACACCCAAGTACCAAGTGCCTGTAATTGTGACAATCATTTTAGGATAAAGCCTCTTGCACTTTGAAAGTGATTTTTTCTCCTGAACTGTTGCCTCTGAATAAAAGAACAGTAAAATTTGAGGACAGAATATAGTGTATTAGTGCTATGTTATATATAAGCCTACGGCTAGTTAGCCAGCCAGCCAAGTAGATGAATTAATTAATTCATTCATTCATTCATTCATTTTGGCTCAATTTAACCAATACGTCACCAGTTTTAGAGGGCAGCCTAACATAGATTAATCACTGATATTTTTTAGAAACTTAGTAGATAAACTCACATGTTTTTTGGGCTGTTACAGCTAAAGCTACTACATAGCTACCACTGAAATTTATTCAGACTTGCATATAACTTTTTTGTTCATTTTTCTAAATCTCCAGAGAGTTTCTTTCCCTGTCTTTTTACTGTAGCCAGAGCAAAGGTCTTGGGTGACCAACAGACCCTGAGTTTAATTGGGCCTAAACTGCTCTTTGTTTCCCTGAGAAGACCTCCACTAACAGTCTCAAATTGTTCAGAGAGTGCTGCTAATTGGGGGCCCACTGGAGGAAAAGGCCCCCATGAAAGAATTCACATCATTTCACCCCATGAAAGTACTGTCAGTGCAAAAAGAGATCACTAGCCCTCAGAAATGGAAAGTACTTTTCCCCAAAGAGTGGTAAACACCTGCCACACAAAATTTAAATGGAGAAGTTTGTTTGAGACCCTATCAGCTCAGGACAGTTGACTTTCTCATTATTTTTTCACAGGCATCCATCTAATTGTTGTAAGAAGCAAGCCTCCTCTTGGTCTAAAATACCTGTTTCCTAATTTCTTGTTTCTTTTTATTTCCTCCATTAACATCTAACATCTTCATCTAAGTCACATCCATGTTAATTCTAAAAGTAGTACGCGCCACCTTATTAATTAACACACCATCCAGTGATTCTCTCCTCCTGGCGCCTCGCCCCTCTGGAGCTCTCTGTCACAACATTTGTTACAGACCGTAGAACTGCCCCAGCATTTGGCTGTTATTGGGGTGAGATTGCCATCACTAGCTTGTTGACATCCATGCGGCCAAAAGGTTATCACATTACTGCTGGAGGGAGGGGGAGAGGAAAAGACAACTGTCTGCAGATGCAAAAGCCAAGTGAAAGACGATGTGGAAAACAGAGGACAATTGTTTGGTCCTAGCTGCCCTTGACCTTACCTCACAACAATATAGATGTAGAAGATTCATTCATCTCAACAATATATAGAGAGTAGATTTTAAAGTTGCTACAATCACATAGTCGAGAACACTGCAGTACTGAAAGATGGTTTTGTTGCTTTAATGTCTAAATGAGAAGCTGCCTTTAACCGAGGTTGTTTTCCACCCAGCCACTGCATTACTCAGCAGCAACCGTTAATCCAATGATTTGGTCAGCAATTTTCAACTGGCTTTGTATTGTGGCTGTAATTTAACCTCAGTCATGAAGTCGCAAGATATTGAATTAAATAACAAGAGTATAGTTTTGAGAAAAATCAACTTAGAGAACATGTAAGATTCAGACAAATTATTGTAGTGATGGCTTTTGCTTGTTGAATAAAGAAAGTAATAATGAAGGTCTGATGATCTGATGTGATGTGAAGTTTTAGGGTCCTGTAAGTATCCACTCTTATGTTCATCTGACATCAGAAATTTAAAGTGGACACAATGAGAGACCTTTTTATCTTTTCAGCAATACCACTTTGGTGCTTCATCGTAGCCTCAAAGCACAGATCTGTTAAACGCTGACGCCCATTATTGACAAAGTGCCCTAGGTGCATGTGGGCAAGCCTGTCAGAAGAAGCCCTGTGACCCACTTTGGGTTGTGACCCACTGATTGAGATAAACTGTCCAGATTAAGCTATTTAAGGAAAAGAGATGGCACACGGTCTCAGGAGGATCTCAGAGAGGATATGGGCGGAAACATGCTGGTCACGACCTCTGCACATTCACAATACATCAGCCTGCAACTTTTTTTTACGCCACGGCTTACAGCATGTGAAGTTAAGGATACAAAAAAAGATCATTGGTGAAAGCGGGCTCTGAAAAATGTCAAGCCCTCTGGTAGCAGTCTTTCATTTGTTGCTCAGGACACTGAATGCAGAGGTGGATCATGCTGTATTGGCTGGAGCGCCGACTGGTTCAGCTCAGCCTTGGAACAAGACGATAGAAATGCTTGCTGCAGTTGACCAAAGCTTCCACATTACTCATTTAACACTCAGCAAGAGAATGCCATCTGTCCCTTCTTCTCAATGCATTTGTGGACCCCAGGAAGAGAAGAAAGTGCTTTTTTACAGTGTCTAGTGGGGATCCAAAATGAGTAAATCAGTAGTAATACAAAACACTCCTAATGAGAGCGAGATGAAACGAGGGAGAAGACAAATGAAGTTGAAAAGGGGAGAAATGTCAATGAGTGAATAGAGATTTGTGGACAGTGGGGAGAATAGTGATGGAGCAGCAGACTCTGATTTACTTTGCTGACCCAAGTTGCAGAAAGGGGCGGCTAGTTACATAGTTCACCTAAATGGACCTCTGGCATACCACCGCAGACGGCTATTTCACTCTTACTAAACTGGCTTAAATGGGCCTCCTCACCTTAAATGTGAGGTTCCAACCACTGGTGAGGACTGTTTTGGCCTGTGGGTGTTTTTGTCACATATTGTAGACTAAGAAACAAGGAAGCCATCTCCTGGATTTCAGCACCGCAGTTCACTTTAATTTTATCTCAAGAACATTTTAATGCATTCCATGCGTTGATCATGCACATACAGTCCAAAGAAGAGGCAACAGGCACATTTCTCCATGGTGTAATCGTATCGGCCTGTATTATCAGTGTGGGAACGATCTATTTAAGAGATAATACTCACTCGATAATTAAAGAGGTAAATTTGTATGTGCATGAGTAAGTGTGTGTGCGTGTGAGAGAGAGAGAGAGAGAGAAGAGAGAGATAGCACAGGCTGTGTGAGTGTGCTTATAAGTGTGTACTCTGTGTTTGTAATTGGCATAAGAAGCTCCTTTAGGGAGGAAGCTGTTACCACTGAGAAGCTGTTCTTCACACATTCTAGGCGTCTTCTTCATGGGTAAAAGTGAGTGGGGTAGAGGCAAAGAGAAGACCAGGAAAATACCATTCTGAAAACACTTAATTTAAAAAAAAAAAAAGGCAGTTCAAAGGTGGTGTTATGGTAGAGATGGCAGGTCTTTGTGTTGGTGACTTTATGCATCAAGCTGTGAAACTGGACTTGTCAGGTTGCTCTCTTATCTAATGCATAGTGCAGGCAGTATCATGCATTGTGACTTCATTAGATTGAATCTCATCTAATGCTATGTTACAGCATTATTATCCTGTTTCCGGTTGGTGTCCTACTTAGGGGGTTTTCACAATATGAATGATGCAGGTGGACATATAACAACCACTACCCACCTGTCTCCCTTGCCTGAAAAAGTCTAGCAGGTACACAAATGCATTCATTGAAATAATCTGAACTGTAGCGTGACTGTAATTATTGTTGTTATATATCATGGATTAGGGCTGAACAATTAATTGAAATTTTATCGAAATTGCAATATGGCCTACTGCAATTTTCAAATCGCAGGAGGCACAATATTTGTTAAAGGCAAAATGTGTCAAAATACCATTTTAAATTAAATATTGTCGTGCTGCAGAGATGTTCTGGCCTACACATCATATTCTACAGACTTAAGAAAACATCTTTGTTTGGTACAGATCCCCGCAAAAATCACACCATAATCTTTTTAATACGTTTTTCAATGAAAATGAGAATAATAATGTAAAAATGATCATTCCCTCTAATATCGCAAATCATATCGCAATTGCAATATCAGTCAAAATAATCGCAATTAGATATTTTTTCTAAATCGTTCAGCCCTATCATGGATACAATATTTTTTAACAGCAGTACATTCGAAGGGTGCATATTTTTTCTTTGGCTGTTTATCTGACATTTAATCAACACAGTATAATGAATCAGAGAAATACTGACTGTCTGAATTGGTGTTGACATAGCAAGTGTTTGATGAAGACATGACTATTTCTTGCTGCAGTCTTGATGTCAACACATGGTTTTTGAGGTGAGATGTGGTGACTAATTAAAACTTAAAAAGGCAGTTTTGGTAATATCCTGTAACTTCTTAGTATTGCCTAAACATAGTGTCTATAGTCCTGGTCCTGGCCCCACTGTGGTTCACGAAAGTGTTATTTATTTTAACATAAATGTCCTAAAAAATGATTACAAGCAGTTTCATGCATTTAGTAGTGTCTAAAAATCGACTAGTAAATCCCAAATTTTTGGAGTTTGGATTCAAACTGCAGAAAGAAGTTTTGTACTGTGATGTTTGCAAAAAATGTCAAACTTGGTCACCTTCCTCCAATAAATATAATACCATCTATTTTCAGCGGGTGACCAGCCCACACAACACATACATTCATTCACATCCATTTAAGTCTGTCCTACAGGCTTTTTTTCAGTGACACACAATTTTTCTGTGATTGGACAAAAGTGTGATTGCCCAACTCACACCCACTGTAGACTGCTTGTGAATTCATCCACAGCAGGAACATTTGAACTATCATTTTATTTCTGATGAATGACTTCATGGTAACGTTATGTATCTAGCCTTCACATTTCAACATCCCAGTGGATGTCCCTTAAAGAGGTCATCAAAACCAAACCAGGCTGCCTTGCTCTTCTTCAATAAGCCACAGCTCAAGTTTTCTGGGTTGAAAGCTCTGATATTAGTGGCCATTTCCAGATACATTACACCTGCACTCTGAGATATGAAAGAACTGCTTTTACAATGATGATATAATGCACACATTCAGTCACACTAGCACTGGTGTCACTATTCTTGCAAGGACATTCCACTGATTTAGATTTATTCCCTAACTCCTAATCCTGACCACTAAGTACCTACCTCTACCCCTAACCTTAGCATAACCCTAATTCTAACACTAATCCCTAACCCTCAAACAGGCATGCACCCTTCATTTTTCTCTGGCAAAAATCTCCTCACATGGGCCTTTTGTGATTTTGCTCCACTTGTCTGGACCACACAATCCTTGTTTTTTTCTGCCTTTAAATCTGGCAGAGCGAAAACACAGTGTGGGTGAGAGATGCTCATGGGTCAATATTTGACAAAGACATAAAGGTGACATCACATCCATGAAATCTCTGTCAATATAGTCCTCCGTTTTCACAGTATCGATCCTCTCATATTTTTCTCTGAAGGATTTCCCACATTCAAGTGGATGTGTGT
This sequence comes from Centroberyx affinis, assembly GCF_046629955.1. Taxonomy (NCBI): domain Eukaryota; kingdom Metazoa; phylum Chordata; class Actinopteri; order Beryciformes; family Berycidae; genus Centroberyx; species Centroberyx affinis. The sequence goes on along the minus strand of NW_027278848.1, from coordinate 115,187 downwards.
AGGCAGTGTGGTCTCTGTGATTACATATGTGCATTGTGCGCTTCTGGGAAGAGATTAGACAGGTAAAAGTTTGCTCAGTTATTATTAGCCAGTACAAACCAACACTAAATGAAAGGATTTTTTTTTTGCCAATGTTCTGTCTCTCTTTATTATAGTTTGGAGACACTGAGGAACTTTGAAGATGGGGGAACGTGTGGATCCTTATCTGTGTGTCTATGTACCAACATGTTGAGCTGGATGAACTGGTTATTGCTATCGCTGAGATGTCGCTACTGAGCACGCTCTGTCAGATCTGCTGCTACTTCACTCTCATGGAGGCTTAGTTGAAACGCAGTGGTGGAATAAATCATTTTATCATGCCTGGAGAGAAGTGTTTGACTTCGGTATCCATATTAGACCAACCAACCAACACTCAAAACTCAAATTGCAGCTAACTTCAGTTTCAGTTGGTCTGATTATCCACAGGCGTTTATAACATTTATCAGGAGTTATTTGTCAAATGTCTTGTTTCATCACCACAAGAACAGGTTGAGAGCCCCAACTCTTCACCTTAGCTATGGGTGTCATAAGCAGGTGGTGGTGGGTGCTCAGGGTGCTTCAGCACATGGATAGTGGATTTAAAGGAACATTCTGGAGAATCTGTTCTCGATCCATGGAGCTCACGCGTCACACTGGTCTTGTGAAAAGGCACTAAAGAATTTCATATAATCTTCTTTAATATTTTGCCCTCAGCAGCATACTAAGTAGGCTTAATTGTCATTTTTCTCTTTCTGTAGCCACATACAGTATGTGCTCAAGTGGTGGCGAGGCAAAGGGATTTGTCTAAACTGACTAGCTTGATAATGGAGGATTGTGATCGAACCGTACGGTCTTCTGGTTCGTCCCCACTCTGTTGCTGCTGATTTGGATTTAATCCTTATGTGGAAGTGAAGGAGGTCGCAGTCTCCTCCCGCTGCGCTCTAACCCCAGGTCTAGTACAAATAGCAGTCATGGTTGATTACCACTCTGGGGTTCAGACATGCTGCAATCTCAGTCAGACATCCAAATAGCTCTTTATTAAGTTCACATTTGATTACCCTGCTTTACTTAATGGGCTCTGCCTCTCCATACCACAAAGGCATGTGTAGATTGATAGTTTGTGCTTAGATTTGACCTGTAAAATCCAAACAGTCGCAGGGAGGGCGGTGTTGTCCCGCATGGCAGAGCCCCATTTTACTTGGCAACCCTCTCCAGACATGAGCACATTCCTGATGTTAATTCTCCTCTGCTCATAGCGCACACATACACACTCTTACATACACTTAAACGTTACTTGAATCACACATTCAGACAGAAAGGCGAGAGGGCAGGCAGACAGACAGACAGACAAACACACACATAAAACTTTTATTTCCACTGTGGACTCTGTTTTCTTTTTCTTTTTTTCAAATATTGATAGAGGTCTTTAATTTGGAAAATGATCTAGGTGAATGCTAGTAAAACATGAACATGCTGTGTCATCCAATCTTTGAAAGATCAACCAGAAACTGTTTTCATTAGACATTTATAAAACGCATAATCCCTGGCTAAATTCTGTCTGAGTTTTTGTTTTCTTCTTTTATTACTGTTTTTCACTGGTGACTGGACTTTTGCATCGCCTCCAACCTCTGCCAGAAAGATTTATTTAAGAGGAACAGCTGGGGCCTCTTTTTTTCTGCGTTTTGTAACATGACAAATTGGAAAGCTTTTTTTCCCCTTCCCCTTCTTCTTCTTCTTCTTCTTCTCACTCTCTTCCATTACAAAATCCTGAAGCGTTCGTGGCCGGGCTGTGGAGGAGGAGGAGGAGGAGGAGGAGGAGGAGGAGGAGGCGGCGGTAGGCCGCAGCCAAACAGGCCAACGCAGCTGTAGTCACTGAAAACTGTGGGGCTCCTCTTCCCTTTGGCCTTTAGATCCACAACAGAACCTCCTCAGGACAGAGGTCAGCAGAGTAGACACTTGAAGACAAGATTTAGACCCTCACCCCTGCCCGACTCTTTCTCTGTCCTACCTCAGTCTCTCCTTTTTTCCCTTTTGCCTTTGTCGTGGCTGTTTGCTTTCTCAATACTGGTCAAACTTGGTCTTGTGGCCGGCGAAATCCCCAAAGAGAGAAAATCAGGGGATTGTCCTCAAAGGACTGTAGTGCTGCTGCGCAACAAACATGCTGTTTTCCTGCTTGCTTTGTTTCAGTGGACTGTTCATGTACGTTCTCTAAATAGCACAGTTTAACTCCACAGCACAGTTTTTGCACAGTATTCTGGTGTCAAAGCTAGGCAGCTGATTGGCTCCATGCTGTAGAGTTTCTTATCTAATACCAGTGCTTTAGTCAGTCACGTTTTCGCATGACAGTTAGTCATGACGGAAGGTTAAACTGGCCATGCTGCAGTTTTATCCCAGGTTCTGACTCTAAACTATAAACTGCTTATCAAGATCTGGCAAAGTGAGAGTCAGTGACGAAATTGATTACACACAGTTCAAGTTGTTTATCTTGCCTCCATATAAACCTCCCTCTCTTAAATATTTGAAAACATAATGTTTTATCGCTTCTTGGTGTCCCTCTTGTAACACCAAGGAATATTTGGGAAAGAAGGATCGTTCTTTCCCCTTGAGAACTTCTTTTGGAGTGTATGATAAGTGAGAGTACACACTATCTTCAGTAGACTAAACTAGATGTGTTTTTTTTTTCAGTCGCGGTAAGTGTTTAGAATAACTACACTACTCTTGCTCTCATTCCAGCCAGCACACACACCTGGTGTTTTTGTGTAGCTTTTATTATTCCCAGTAGTTCTCTATGAATCGGTCCCAGTTACAATGGTTCCGAAGCCAGAAAGGATCTCCTCCTCAGATCAGAGGGGATGTGGGCATAATGCAGCGCAATCTGCCAGCCCCAGGAAGTTTATCCAAGCGCCATTGTGTATACTGAAGAAAAGCAGCTGCTGTCAAGTAAAGGCAGGAACATCACGTATGCACAAATGAACACTCATGCCCACATCTTTCTCCATCTCTGTCCCTCTTTGTCTTCTCTTGCTATGTCCTTCTCTTTCTCTCTCTCTCACACACACACACACACACACACACACATACACACGTAGAGTTCACAAAAGTCAAGGGAAGGGAAAACCCACTCCTGTGGTTTCATTTCAGATAGATTCCAGGATCATAAAATGGGACTTGTATGCCAGATCCAAGTCTCACTCACTGCAGCTAATCCGTAGTGTTCAGCTAATGTTCTTTACGAGAATATTCACAGAACGTTTTTTCACTGGGGCTCTGGCCTCGTAACATAAAGGTGCTAGTACCCCGGTGCCAAAAGGTACTGTTGTTTTTAAGTATGATAGATGAACAGGGTTTGCAGGTCTTGATGACGGTCTTGCCCAACTACCTTGTCATATCTACCTCCCACTACCTTTACCATGTGTGATACTTAATTGATCCCGTAGGGAAATTCCGGTTTTGCCTGCCCCCCCCAGCAGGAGGTCAGAGTGCCGGGTCAGTTACAGAACAGCAACCCTGGAGCTGGTATGGATTTAATGTCTTGCTCAAAGGCACTTGAACACGGGCCCTCTGGTTGAAGGAAGGTCTCCCTATTCAATACATTACCCTGCTGGCTCTGGAGACTGGATTCCATACAACTCAAGTTGCCTTTCAGCACCAGTGTCGACAGCACTTTAAGTCTTCCTTTACCTCAGCCATTGTTGAGTGATGTGTGATGAGGCGGTAGCCTCAGTGTCTGCAGGAGCTCTGTAGTGCCCTGGTTGGTCTTGCCCTGCGTTACAAGTTTCCCTGGCAGGCCTCCAACGTATTTATAGCACTGCTGTGGGTGCTGGAGGAAATGGGGCTGGTGGCCGGGGGAGAGGCTGGCGTTTGCCTTACGAGAGGGCGCTTCCTCCCCGCCAGACTGAGCTCATCTTGGAGGGCTAGCAGACAGTGGTGGGGGTAGAGGGCAGGGGATTTGTAATCTAGCCCAAATGGCGATGACCCAAAGCATTTTCACGCAGCCTCCACTTGGGTAAACACACAGGCGGCTCATTGATAGCATGTGTGACATTCCTCCATCCCATCTCAGTATCCCAGCCCAGCTCAGTCTGTTCTCAGATCCTCTGTATAGGCCCAGCTGGTCAGGGATAGGTGCACAGGCCGGGCCCTATCCCCTTTGGCTAGCACTTCATCACTGTCTCCCCTCCCCCTTTATTTGTCCTCATGGCTGGGGTTCATCTTGTTTATTCTGTTATATAGTCTTCCCACTGAGCAAAAGACGTGATTTCAACGTCGCGTCTATGCTTTAGCTCTCATATAGCCCAGGATCATTACGGCTATGTATAGACTTATTTTAGACCAAGCAGTAAATACATTATTACAATGAATAGACATCTGTAAATACCAAAAATATGCACCAGAGAAGTCCTGTAGACTAGCCTACAAGATAATTATCTGAGCACAAGAAGTAATTTCAACATTGCGTCTATGCGTAGCTCGTATACAGTCCAGGATAATATTGTCTATGTATAGACATCTAATAAACTTTCACTTTTCAACCCCATTTAAACTTAATTTAGCCTAGACGGCTATGGCCATTTAGACGTGTTTTAAACGTCTAATCAACGTAAAATTGCTCAGTGGGTTCTGTCATATCCATCAAATTTACCCTCTTTCTCTATCGTCGATGTCTTCATCCTCCCTTTGTTTTCTCTTCTCCAAACAAAAGACAAATACATTTGAGGCCTGTTGTGTGAATCCATGTGCTCTAGTTCACTGAACCCTCAATTAGACCACCAGACAAAATTGCACATTATGCTCTTGATCTTGTCTTAAGGTATGTTTGGCTGAAGCACGGTTATCTTTGTCTACACGCCCTTGTCTTCCCTCTACCCACTACAGTGCCCCCGCTAGCAGAGCTCCTGCAGTGGTACAGTAACACACATCACTGCAGCTGCCTACAACATCAGCTAGCTAACCTCCTGACCTACTTCCTCTGCTCTCTGCTAGGTTTCTGTCAGCAGCATCTTGTGTTTGAGTCTGAGGGTGGTGTGAACTCATGGGTCCCGTCCCACAGCCATTATTAGGAGCAGAGTTAACAACATGCCGAGTTAAAGCATGTCAGCATCTAAGGGAGCTTACAATAGACAGACGCACCACTACTAGCTTCCTGCTATGGCTGTTGTTGATACCCTGAAACAAACAAACAAATGCACAGGCACGCACGCACGTACACACACACACACACACACACACACACACACACACACTCAGACACACACCAAAAAAGCGCTCTCCTAAGAGGAAACACTTTAACACAAGCCTGGTTGCATTTCATGAATAATTCAAAACCTTGTGACTTCTGAGAGAGCGAGAGACCCCCACCATACACACACTCTCTCTCTCTCTCTCTCTCTCTCTCTCTCTCTCTCTCTCTCTCACTCTCTCTCTCTCTCTCTCTCTCTCAGTACTCTGGCAGCAGTGGTAGGGAGAGGAGGATAAGCAGGGAGTGTGTGAATGTGTGCAGCAATATGTCAGGTTGAATCATGGTATTTAGGTTGAGCACCATTTCAAGATTCCCTTCACCCACGAGTTGGAGGCTAGCTTTAAATGTAATTCCAGTCATCCTGTTTATCCTGCTTCATCCTATCCTTCACCCTGTCCTACCCTATCCTTTCCCCTGTCCTATTTGTCATCCTATATGCCTAAATAGTCTAGAGGTTACAATAACATCACCATTTGCAATCAGTGCTTTATATTTTGGCCTTAGTAGCTGGTTTAGAAAAATCTATGTTTGTGTAAGGGAGGTGGTGACACTCATCCAGACACCAACCTCCCAAAAAACTGTATTAGAAGTGTAAATGATCAGACCTCTCCGGGGCTGGGATGGGTTGAGTTGGGGGAATGAGGAGGGGCTGTCAGAGGTGTTGGGACAATGATTTTAGACTACGGGTATTTAAAATGTATGATGGTGATGACATGGAAACTTCTGAAAGGGGGGTTGGCAGAAGAGACCCTGTGCTTGATGCAGAGGAGACAGGAAATTTGAGAGAGACACAGAGAGAAAGCATGAGTTTGGCTGGTAGGCTACAAAAACACTGGTTCAATCACAGCTTGGTGATAAATATTCAAACAATGGAACTATCCATGAGTGAAATCCAATTATAGTTTGGGATCTTATGTTGCCCGCTTTTAAATGTCAACTGTCAAAACATTGTTTTTTTAAATAAATAAATAGTTTCTGAAAAAGTAATGTTTTGCGAGAGCAGCATGTAGAGGACAAAGGCTTAATCAGATTTGTTTTCCATTTGGCTGATGCACTAAAACCCAGTAAAGGACCAACATGCCCTTTAGATTCCCAGTCCTCTCCTTCCTTGTAGACCGTCAATATGACTTGGCCATGTACGCCTCCAGAATAAAAACTTTCAAAAAGGTGAGATGTCATTTTCTCATTCCAATACTCAAAATTCTCCAATCATAACTATATGAATGTCGTGACGTGACGTGCCATTGTAATAATACCCCAGATCTGTTCAGCATGAAACACTGCTGCTTACAAGAGATTTGAGTGAACTAGCATGTTAAACATAATGTATTATTTTTGGTGGAAAATAACATTTTATAGAAATGGAGAAAAAAGTCCTGTTTCCAAACCCTGGGAAGTATCACTTAGTGCTGTCCATGAAGTCACCAATCCATTAATGTTTGCTTTTCAATACTTTTCAAATGACAGCTGAATACCTGCTTAATGAAACACAGTTGTGAGAAGGCCGTTCTTGCATTTGTCCTCATAACCACAGAGTCCGGAAAGTTCTGCATCTAGAATGTACTCAACAAACACAATCAAGTACTTCTTTGAGATACTCTGTTTTTTATATTTTCTGACTGCTGATTTTTTGGGGTCATCAGGCCTCAAGTAGCTTAGTCAGAGGGCCACTTTTGGACACTGACTGGGGGCCAGTTAATACAATTGTTTGTTTCACTATTAACCTTTAGACATTTGCCACCATCTCATTTATTGCTGGGAAGTGTTCAATTGTTAATTCAATTATATAGAACACAATTAAATTCAAAGTGCTTTTAATGTGGGCCGCTGTATCACTGCTCTAACCCATAACACTCACCAAGAACCTGCCGTGAATGCCCCTGGTTGACACAGTTTTGCTGCTTGTGTGTGTGTGTGTGTGTGTGTGTGTTGTGAGTGTGTGTGTGTGTGTGTGTGTGTGTGTGTGTGTGTGTGTTTGTTGTCTACGTATGTTTATGTGTTTATGGGCTGTGCTGTTCAGGAGAGGACTTGAATTGGTGTGGGTTTGAATACTTTCCCCCATTTGGCAGTGGACTGAGTGGGCAGTTTTTTCTCTCTCTGGAAGGATGGATTGAGGCGAAATGGAGGATAGGGGGGCAGTTCACTGAACAAGATGTTCTTTGATATCCTCTAGACGTGTTGCATCACTGGTATTGGCCTGGGAACACTGACCTGGATATTTAGGTGCAACAAATTATGCAAAGCCTTACCAGGCCTGTGTGAATGTGTGTTTTGGTTTTTTGTGTACCCTCTCTCTGTTCCTTCTGTCGAGGAGCAACTTTCCAGAACGTAATTAGGGCCAGTGAGGGCCACTATTGACTCTGAACACAACAGACCCTGCTGGCTAATGAGACTGCAGGAATAAAGATCACCAGTGACAAAAGGACTTGTTCTTTCATGAATCACAATCAGCAATCTTTTTTAACTAATTCACTTCTTTTTCTGACTCTTGTGTCTCTTTCAGCCCCGAAGACCTGCAGCCCGAAGCAGTTTGTGTGTAAAGACCAGGTAACATGCATATCCAAGGGCTGGCGCTGCGACGGGGAGAAGGACTGCCCAGATGGCTCCGACGAGGAGCCTGATGTCTGTGAGTCTCCCAAATACACTGCGCATAACACTGAGCTAATACACAGTGTAACACTAGATAATGTCCAATGTACTGTATCCAGAAGCTATGTGTGTGTGTGTGCACATATGGGTTGATATTTCTGGCTGTGGGTTTCCTCCTTGTGTATCCTGATTGCTATGATCTTGCTGCATCTGACTTGTACGGCACAGTGAACTTTGGCTGACATTTAACCACTCGGTGTAGATAATTGTCAGGGGGCCGGGGCTGTTGAAGGAAAATTTAAAGATCTCAACTCATGTAGATCTACACTTATGTAGGTATCATTTCATTTCAAGCACACTTGGTGAGTTTAAGATGCTTTTTATTTAGATAATCTAGTAGATAACGCAGTAAATAATGCAACCAGGTTAAATATTCTCATTCAAGTCTTTCAATTGCTTGAAATTTAACAGTGTATCCAAAGCACTCACTTTATCGCCTAATCCTCATGACTGGTGCCGATCTCCCCTGATAGCAGTAAGGGAGTGTTAAAGGTAGCATTTTCTCTAAATATGAAATTGTAAAATGAAAAGTGATAACGGCCATTGACATTGCATTTGATAGTGCAAGAATGTGTCATCACAAATAAGTTATATATTAAGTTGAAAATTCTACATGGAACATGTTTAGCTTATCTGTGTAGGAGGACGTTCTTCTGGCAGTGTGCATGACTTATATGGAATGATTTGGCTGCAATTCCATCTAACAGATGTGGTCTCTAGTTTCTGAGCAGCCCTTTATTTGCTAGTATAAGAAATGGCTCAAAAGCCCACTGCTGTGTCGCTGTGTCTCTTAAAACACAGTTCTAGTAGAATCTAGGGTACAAACTAATATCTTACTCCAGCTATTTATCCCTCCCACCAGGTTCTAAAAGCAGTCATTGGTTAACAGACTTGACATTGACGGGTAATTAGATTTAATAGGCTCACCATAGCTTGGCTGGAGAAAACAATGCAATGTTTTATCAGCTAGTGGGAGAGGTCAATCTGCCTTTACACAGTCTAGTCATGCCCAATTAGGAGATTTACAAAGTTTGTCTTTCTTTGAAAGACGTGATTTCCTTTTACATTCAGAGCCACAGAGGTGGAAGTCATGAGACAACACCAAACCAAGAGGAACTAAAAAAAAGACAGCCGTCATTTCAAAGTCTTCATTAGAGTCGAGATCCTTTTAGGCTGAATCCCTGGGGAGGGAATGAAAGCAGCACTGTCTTTTTGGTCAGCCTCTCAGACTGAAACGCCTGTAGTTTTCTAAGAGGAAGAGGCTGGGGTTGAGGGGGTGGGGGTGTGTGTGTGTGTGTGTGTGTGTGTGTGTGTGTGTGTGTGTGTGTGTGTGTGTGTGTATGTGTGTGTGTTGGGGGGTTAGCTTGGGAGAGAGAGAGAGTGAGAGACTAGGAGGCTTGGGTAGAGTGCTGTGGCTGTAGTCTAGACGAGGAGGGGAGAGATTGTATGAGAGTGGGTCTGGAAGTCATTAGAGACTCGCCCAGGGCAATGGAGAAACCTGCTGTTTTTCACAACCTGCTCTTTCCCCCTTCTCATCTGCGGGCCAGCCTCCTTCCGTGTCTCTATCTGGGACAGAAACAACAGTGACTACATCCCCTGTCTCCCGCAACTCCCACTACTTCATGCCAGCTCTCAAAAACAACAGTTATAGGACTCTTGCTCTGTAGGGACCTGGCTTTCCACAGCAGCAGGAAGGAAAGCACGTGAAGTGAGTCAGAGAGACAGGAGAAAGGCCATAAACTGAAGGCTCATTCCTGCATTTAGATTTATTATAAATTCGCCATTTTTGTTGAGATTAGGATTGACCGAGATTGTTATTGAGGAAAGTTACTGAGTACATTACAAAGGAAGCACTTCAAACTGCCGCTACAGAATACTTCAAAGTACAGAAGACTATGGTTAAATAGTCTGTTGGGTTGGTTTTCATTGTTACTTTTGGACACTCCTTTGAATTCTTCACCATGCACTAAACCTCACCCACATGAAGTTTGGTGCATATCAGATGTTGGGTGCTATAGCTACATAATATTGTATGAATCCAAACCCAATAAAAAAAATATATACACTGTATGGAACTTATGTGGAAAACTTCTGTGAAAATCTACTTTTCTGTGTGTGTTACTGGCACTGAAGGAGTTATGACAAAGCCTACTGAAAATCCCATATTGTCATACAGGGTCTTATGGATATCCGACATGTAACCCAAACTGTATGTGCACCACCCATATGTTCAGTAACATTCATAGTTTTATTGTTGTGATAAATGTGCTCTTTGTGAGGCCGCTTTTGCAGATGCTCCTGGTTGAAAGATAGCATGAGAGAGGTTTATTTATTCACTCATGTGGATGGGGCTTCACAGTGGCCTTTGTTGGGGTGTTGGCTATTGCCAGTGAAGTCAGCCACTGTCCAGTGCAGCTGCTTTGCCCTGCTGTGTATCACCCACAATGCTGTTCTTTGTACCCAGGGTGCTGGGTCAGACAGGCAGAGAGGGATACTGACAGAATAAAAACAAAAACAAAGCGGTCTCTAGGCATATGCCCTATATTGAACTGTTTTATATAGGACTATGATCAGCAGCCATAGTCTATGCATCATATGATGCCAAAGAAAGGTAAAAGTAAAGTGTTTGTGTTTTTTGTGTCAGCTGGTAATGTCTCAGGTCCATAGCCTTCAGGCAGGGTGTTGGCTATTCTGGAGCTGCCATCTCCTCAGTCTGCCGGCTTTATTAAGGCGCTCGAATATTCCCACGTGCACCGAGTGTGCCTGGAACCACAGGAAGTGCGTAACGCTGAAATGACGTCCCCTGCCCCTGGCCTGTAATAAGGCAGTTTTACAGACAGTTCCCACCTAGGCTGCAATTAGCCTTTTAGGAGATGAAACACTTTTGTAACAGCAAGTCTCAGAGCGTGTTTTGACATGGAAAGCATAATTTATCATCATGTAATGCACTGTCTGGTGTCTGGATCACTGATTCTTATCAAAAGAAAAGAATCACTGATTTAAAAAGACACATTCGTGAGTTTTCTGCCCGTTTACTTGCACAGAGGTTAGACCTCCAGTAATTGTTCTGATAGATGTGGAGGATTTCATTGCTTGGTGTATATTAGATTGATGGTATCATGTACAGACAGTTGACCCTGTTACTGAGCCAGTGCTTATCCTGTTCAGATGCGTAACAGGACCTGATCTGTTTGATCCTGCTACTGTATCCTAGAAGCACTCAATAAGCCACCCACCCAATCCAGATAGCCATCAACATGTCAAGGAAAACAACCTTTGCTCAACATGAAAGAGTCTCTCGCTTTCCAGCACCTTGTTCCTACAAGAACCTGCTGCAGGTGTGAGTGAATGTGTGCAGAGGGATTTCAGGCTCTCTCTCTCTCTCTCTCTCTCTCATGCATATACTTGCTCTCTCTGTTTCTTTCATGTAAAAAATAAAGCAAACATCCTACCCTTCTAAGAAAGAACACAAAGGCACAATACACTGCATATCACATATACAGGCAAACCCCAACACACACATATACACAAATACCCATGCATGCATTACATCCCGTATAAACAGCGGAGAATGCCAGCCTGTGACCAGCGGAGCCAGTGGGAGCCATAAAACTCCTCAGTCAGTGCACAGGGGCCTGAAGATGTGTGTGCATGAGTGTGCACTACTCTGAAACTCAGACAAACTCATATGATGTAATGTGAGTGTAATAACGGGAACATGAGCGACCATATAGTGGGACAGTGCATGGTTTTGGAACCAAATCGCCTACAAGATATAAATGTTTCCCAATATATAATGTGTTGCATTTTCTCTGAGACAGACATGACACAGAAAATGTATAATCAACACTTGTGTATAATCTGAGAAATGAAATATTCAGAATATTTAAGCTTTCAAGGAATTTACTTCATTACTATTATGTGTAAATAGTAAATAATAAATATTGGACTGATAGCATTGCTTGGAATGTGATTGAAATGATGCGCTGTAGATGCATATTAACATTGGTAAATCTGACCAGAATGCTTAATGTGTTAACTGATAAAAACGATCTTTAAGACCTTCAAAACTCTTGTATTATTATGTGCAGCAAATCATAATTGGCTGAGTGATAATAGATGTGTATGTGCCTTCAAACAGTGAAAAAGAAATCCTCTTTATAGAGCTCAAAGATACCTGCTTTATAGAAGGAAGATCTTGGAAACGTCCCAAAGCTGGAACTGTTGTGTGACAAGCAATTTCTGTGAAAATAGGCAAATGAGGTGAGGGAATGAAGAAAGGTAATTTCCAAGTGCTCCAGTGACATCTGAGTTCTGACAAAGATAGATGGGAGTAAATGTTACATCTTTCATCTGAGCTTATCTTTCCATCAGTTCCAAATGCATGCATATGGTCCCAAAATCACAGTTATCATACATTTGCACAACAACAATAATAATAGCGTGGCACATACGGGCAAAAAGTTTATATGGGTGCTCTGTTTGAAGGGTGTGGGGGCTGGATGCGATCTAGCGGCCACCAGTTGCCCAGTTTTAGATGGAAGGTTGTAGCTGGGGCACTAGAGAGGGCAAAGCTGGCCCCCCTGAGGCAGGACAAGAGAGACCAGCCTGTGTGCAGCCAAGAAAAGCGTGTCAGGGGTTTAAATTTTAAAAAGACCATTATGTAATCTCAGCAGGGCTCTCTGGAGAAGGGGGGCAGGCGGAGGAGGGGGAGAGATGAGGCCAGAGGCACACTTAGGGGGGGACAGGACCAAGCCTGCGACAGGAAGAGAGAGATTGGGGACTGCGCAAAAAGATGGTACGATTCAGGAGAAACATGAACTGTAATACTAATTTGATAATTTGGGCAAGTGAAGCCCCCACTCCTCATGACACAAACAGACGCAGAACACCTGGCTTTGCCTCGTGGCTCTTCTCTCTTCCCCTCCCAGTAAGCCACCTTGTGTCTGATTAGGAGGCGGTGTAATACAAGTGACTATATCCTGCAGAGAGAGAAATGCATTATTGAACACACAGGTTGTCTTCTACAGTAGGTGTTTAACATCTGTCGCCTCAGGTTTTATGTCTCCTTCAATTTCTTTTGTCCTACTCTTTTTGTCTCGTCCTCATCTCCGACCTCCTCAGGCCCTTCCTGCCATTTGCATAGCTGTTTTTCTATGGGATAATTAGTCCTCTGTCTTTGAATTAGTTTTCTAATGTACTACGCAATCACATGAAAATGGCTGTCTAGAGAAGGGCTCTGTGTTTGATTTATGGTGTTTAAAGTTAGTCTCTTGCTTTCTGGGCCTTTCAAGATATTTAGTCATTCTCGGGCAGCAGTATAACTCCCCATCGTTTCTTTACATGGAGAACCTGTGCAATTTTAATGGTTTTAAGTTAATCCTCACTCAATTGTGAAGATATAATAGGCCAGTGAATCGAAGAATGAGTCTGTTCAATCTCAGAAATAGAGTAGGTACTTAAGAACTTCATTTAGTATTCAATAGGTCTATTTTTTATTCTTTCATCTGTATGTGTGTGTGTGTGTGTGTGTGTGCGTGCGTGTGTGCGTGTGCATGTGTGGGTGTGTGTGTTTACCTGCATGCTGGCACATGAGCACTTACAAGTGTGTGTGTGTGTGTGTGTGTGTGTAAGATGGTGTGCGTTGGAACTTTTGTTATCTATCCTTTTATGCATGAGCTTTACAGATGCCTCCTCAGGAAGGTGTGTGTGTGTGTGTACGTATGTGTGTACGTGTGTGTGTGTGTGTGTGTGTGTGTGTGGTGAATGATATAACTTGGAAATTTATCAAATGATTTCCTTTGTGTCTGTTTGTTTTTTCTCTTCCTCTCTTTCACAACTCGGACTGCAATACTGATATAGGCCTAATCTGTTTTGTATTTATCAGGATCTGTGGTGGCATTGGCCTGTATGAATCTGCTGGTGCTGTCTTAACTTGATTTACTTTACTGATAGAGCTGTCTGCTTAGTGGTTTCTCTGCCCTGAGGAGCAGTGGTGCTCCTGTGTTTGGAGAAGGCTGAGTTTGTTGTGCTTTCGAGAGCTGGATTTAGCCTTCCTGCTTTGGTTGTCGCCCTGCCAGCCACCCCAGAAGCCCCCCAGGATGGAATGTAAATGTGGTGTGGGTATGGGGGAAGGAGGGGGCGAGCAGAGGGCCAGAGACCAGAGATCCAGCCACCGAGTGCAGGGTGGGCACTAAGGGTGGGCACACAGATAGTCAGCGTCTGCCACCAGGGTTAAGGCCCTAGAGAGTCATACTGAACTGCATATATTGTGAAAAACAGTGTTATGCTGATGATTGCCTGAACAGAGTGAATTGAGGTGGCTCAGAAAAAATCAGCTTGACAGAACTGTTGTAATTTTCTCAAGGCACCCAGTGGTTTGGTCAGCGTGGCAGATGGATGTGGTGTTTTTTCATCTGGAAAGTGAAATGTTTATAGGAAAGCTGTCAGGGAAATAACAAACAGTGCTGAGGTGTAGGCATTGTTACCCACAGCACTCTGCTAGCTGTTGCTGTGCCTGCTGTTCTGGCTGTCCGTGAACTTGTTGACAAGGCTAAGATGTGTTGACTAGCAACATCAAAATACAAACTCCCATGTTGGCCGCACTATTCTCACTTAGATGAGGTGGCAGCAAATGAAACTCTTCGGTGTTGTTGCGTCTTGTTTTCAGCGCCGTGTCCTAGTTGTTTTGGAGTTGTGTTTGTTTGGCGGGGCAGGCAGGGGGAGGTCAGGGGTGCCTCTGGCCTGCTGGGTCAGGATATGGGTGCTTCATCCAAGAATGTGTCATGTGGATCCTGGGCCAGGGGCATCACAGGAAGGGCCAGCCAGCCTGTCGGGACATGGTCATTAGTGGTCAGAGAAACCCACTATTAGCACAGCGTCATTAAGTGCTGCTGGCAGTAAACTGGGCACACCACTTTATTTATTCATGAGGTATATTTATGGATCAACACATTAAATTATTCATCTGTATTGGGATGTTTGATATTGCATGAAACGTACCATTTTTTTTTTTTCTTTAATGATCAAACGGTTGTTGGTGTAAAGGTATTCTCCTCAGTGACCAGTGCCAGGGTGGAATGTACTGTAGTACTTTGTTTCATATTGTTTCATATGCTGGTAGCCATGCTTCTGTAGTGCACAAAATAAACTCCAGGCTGTAGGTGGCTATGCTAGCTGCAAGGCGAACGAGCTGCCCTGCTGCTTTCTTCATTAGGCCTTATTCTGGCCTGCTTAACGTCCCTTTTATGTTTTGCTCAAGTACAGGCAGCTTTTTGTTGTTTGTGTGTTTGTTATTGGTTGATTGAGCATTGTGCTGACTAGCATATGGACTGGAGGCATGCACTGGTGAATGGAAAATCCCCACGGCCCAACAAGCTTTGGGCTCAGGGACAATCTGAACCAGACCCAGGATCTGGGCTACTTCAGCTCCTCAGTCAGACCCAGCTGGGCCTCAGACTACTATTGGGGCTATAAGAGAGGAGACACTGATGAAGACAGTGTTTCCAAGATGAATTCATTTTCAAAATGTTATTTGAGTGAAAACTTTTAAAAACAAGGATTATCAACAACAAGTTATCAGAGCTCCTATAGCTGTTACAAGTACCGAGGAGAATATGTCTTTAAATGCCAATCCTAAAACTGTTCCCCTTTCATCACCCTGCCCCTTGCCATTACCTTTGACTCTCCCCATTTCCCCATCTCTCCCCACACGTGTCCCTGCCACAGCTCAGACCCGGGCTGGACGCCACGTGACACTGCTTACAACACTGCGGCTCAGCCTGCTTTGTAGGGGGCCACAGCCGATTTGTGTGATCCAAACAATGGCCTTACTTCTCCTGTCACGTCTAGCCACCGCACACACACCCCTTGGACTGGAAAAGTGCATGTGATCTGCCTCTATGTGGAGCGGCTTAGAGACTCCACTCGTGCAAGGTGTCTGGAATCCGCCGTCCCCCAATCTTGTTTTGATAGATGGTTAGAGAAGAAAGGCTTTGTTTAGCTCCAAAAGTGACTCCATAGGCACTGGAAAAAATCCATGAGGTATTAATCTTGTTTCCTTATAGAGATATATCCATTGAAGTTTAATTGTTTTACGACAACCCCATTATTGGTTTGTGATTTTAGAATGAGCTAGGCTGGAGCTAGGTGTGTGTGTGTGTGTGTGTGTGTGCGTACAGCCTTGCACAGATCTGTTGAGTCAGACAGACCTATGGAAGAAGTGAACTCGGTCCTGGTGTCTGCTGACGTCTCTGTGACGCCCTGGAACAATCCCCTGGTTCTTCATAGGAAAAGAATGGTCAAATCTCCAACCTCAGTTTTCATCCACTGGCACATCACAATGATAGCCTGTATTGGGTCGATGATGGAGACACCAGAATCCTTTTATTTTTCCCCTTTCCCTGGATGCACCGCCCTAATGGAGCTAAAGAATAGAATATTTGATCCAGTTGCAGCCAGCCTGTCTAGATCTATCTCACTGAGAAGCTAACACATTGACTGTACAGCTCACTAATGCGCCACTGACTCGACAATTAAGTTAACAAGCGAACAGAAACTAGTGAACGAGCTATGAAGAGAAAGACACTAAATACAGACTGTTAGTGTTATTAGAATTCCCCCAAAGAGAAAGAGGTTTTGGGCTGCTAACCTGGCTCACTCACACTTGAGGAATGTGGAATAAAAGACCCTGTTTAATTCACATAGCAATGCCTTTTCCACTGCAGCCCTGCCAGTCGCTGCCAGCGAGCATGGCAGCGACTGGCTGCCATGCTCCATAGAATGGAGCCTTGTGGGGCTCTGTCCACTTCCCGTGGATGAGGTGATCCATTTTGTCTTCTGTCTCTCTCTCTCTCTCTCCCCCTCTCTCCCCCACCCCCTCTCTTTCTCCTTTTTGTTTTTTCATTCTTTGTTGTTCATTTTCCGCACATTGCCCTCCCTCTTATATTCTTAAATGGGTCAACAGATGTTAGAAAAAGAAAGATGGGAGGAGATAGGAAAGGAAGGAGAGGGAGGAGGAGGGATCGCCAAGACTAACAGTTTGACTTTCCACATGGGCGGAGGGAGATGGGCCTCGCAGAGAAAGTGTGATCGGTTTAAAAAAAAAGAAAAACATGGATCTGGCTGCATCTTGTTTACAGCTACGCTAAATGGTTAAGATAAATCTTTAAAAGGGTTTCTAAGTATAACCTTGCTTGTATGGAATTATAGGTAACAAAGATATTGATGTTGCTAACGTTTAGCTTTCAGTTTTTGAAAATAGACCAAGAATTAGACAAATGACCAGGATAATGCTCTCATTTCCTCTTATTTTGCAAATGTCAGTGAGCTGTCTGTCAGGCTAGTGTTAGTGTATTATGTCAGTGTATTATGAAACAGCTGAATAAAGGACAGACACATAGAAACATCCTGCCGTCTGCCACGATTCAGACACAGACAAAGCAATGGGGATTTGGGGAGTTGACAAATTCGCTACAAATAAGACTCTGTGTTCTGCACTGAACATATAAACTTTGATTCCATGCTAGTGTCATGATTACAGCATGGTAAATAGCTGCCATAAACACATCATTATGAAGTGAATTATTGTGAGAAAATTCAATCAAGGAGGGAGTTATTGCCCAACAGGCATCTCACAGCCCTTTAAATATACTTGGGCTGTGGTGACAGTAAGTGGGAGATATATAGCACAATATTTTGGGCAGCGGATGTACTGGTTGGACCTAGGGATTGAAATGCTTCTAATATGATGTGCTGAGTCATTGGAGTCTTTTTGTAGATGAAACTCTGGTCAGAGGCACAAGGCAGCAGGCCTGGCCCAAGCAAATGAATACTGAAAAAAACATGATTAAGGAGAAAAGCCATCTCTGCTTGGCCCAGGTTTTTATGAATATATTCTGACCAATATTGACTTGGAGCTGCATAGATTTAGTGTCATGCAGGCAGTAACTTTGGCCAGACTCATATTCACCCGAGATCTACAGTATTTAGCTTCATGTTGTCTGTCCCCAGGGATCTCAAGGTTCCGTCTTAGCACATACTACTATACCAGGCTCGTCTGCCACAAACATTGGCGTGCTTACTATTGGTGTTTTGCCTCTGGGGTGCTTGGATGTGTGTATGCTGTATATGTAGAGAAGGTAGTCATTTGGCCAGTCCCAACCAGGATAATAGTGTGTTTGTAGCTCCTGCTAGTTTTCCCTAGCTGCCATCTTCTGCTGCCACAATGGTTCTTTGGATTCCTGCCTTGTGGTTCTGCCTGTTATGTTGGCAAAAGGAGAAGTGAAATACAAATGAAATACTGTGATGGATGAGGAGGGAAAGGGAGAAGTATTAGGAAAGGAGGTAAGTGACATGAACAGTAAGGATTAGGAGGAAAAAAAGAGGCAAACAACCATGCCTGTTTTCTTATGTCAAATATGTCTGATTTCTTTTTAGAATCAGAATAACTTTATTTGCCTAATACTTACAAATGAATAATGTATGACAATATGACAGTAGATACAATAAAATAGACAGTAGACTACATCACTTTCTCTCTATATGTACATGCAGTATCTATGCAGTAGTTGTAGCAAGAGGAAAGTGTAGTGAGTCTCCTGCACCAAGATGTATTTACTCTAAATACAATGAACAACATGAATATGAGGCTCATAGAACAGACAATTCCATGAGCTATAAAGTGGCAAAGTGTGAAGAGACACTGCATTGTGCTAATATTTTAAAGAAATATCACTTCAAGAGTCTATGCACATACTACTTGGGTAATAATAAATAGTAACAGGAGTCAGGTTTGGTTGGGTGGGAAGAGACACACACACACGTCCAGATGCTGTACGTGTGTGTGTGTGTGTGTGTGTGTGTGTGTGTGTATGTATGTGTGCGTGCGCGCACGTGTGTGTGTGTGTGTGTGTGTGTTGTGTGTGTGTGTGTGTGTGTGGTGGGGGCAGTGTTACGGGTGCAGGTTAAGCAGGGAGACGCCTCTTGGGAAGAAGTGAATGGACCACTGCTGTCTACCAGACAAGAGTTCTTGGAACAGATGGGAGGAACGGGCCGATGGCGATCATCCTTTCACTTGTCTTTGTCCTACTGTCATACATTTCCTCGGGGTCAGCTGGCAGCCAGTGACCCACTTAGCAGTGCGGACTACACACTTGAGCTTGCCCTTGGAACAGGAGAAGGACTTTACATTTGCTGAAGCAGTTACCTATGAGTAGGTAGCTGTTTCCTGGGAAAAATCCTGAAGTGATGTGTTTTAAGTTTCTGGAAGCAGCAGCAGCAGCAGTTTCTTTGGAATGAATAGAAGAATGACTGTCCTCCTTAAAGACTAAAATGTGAAGGTTTCATGAACTGAGTATAGGTTGAATCACTACAGTTTTCTATCAATCAGAGATAGAGATGATTATTTTAAATTAGAACAGTCCCAGTTGGCTGAAAGGTCTTTATCACGGCATCAAGGCTGGAAATCTTGTCCTTCTTAGGAACAGCACAGATGTGGTTCATATTAATAAATTCTTTCAGTTAACCATGTTTTGTGTTTGTGTTTTTCAGGTCCACACACTCGTGTATCACGGTGCCCCCCCAATGAGTACCAGTGTGGGGGGACAGAGCTGTGCATCCACATGAGCAAACTGTGCAACGGGGTCCCAGACTGTACTGACGGTTGGGATGAGGGACCACACTGCAGAGGTATCACTATCACACACTGTCACAGACTTCTTCAGCATACTTTGAATCACGCATTTTAGTCAATTTTGTTTTTTTAAACTTTAATATTTATTGAGTTTTTGTTTGTGCATACAACCAAAAGGATTGTGTATGTTGACTTATGACTTTTTTACAACCAGAAAGATAGAAAAAGAAAACAGAAGCAAACAAAATACATAGAAAACAAAAACAAAAGAGCCATGGTTACAAGTGTCCATTATCGATGAAGGGCGTATACAAATCCAGTATCTTGAAATATATATATCAGTTAGTCCATAAGCAGTTTCCACTGTCATAAATCATCCATTTCTTCCATTTACTAACAAAAACATTTTCTCTCACTCTAAGCCGATGACATTCCCAAAAAATGTGTGTGTGGTTTGCCTCTCCACTCCCACATATCCGCCAACATGACTGTTGTGAACCTGTTTGTTTACTCTTTATTTTAGGTGTAATGAAGTAGCAGGTTAGGTTTTTCCATCCAGACTCCCTCCATGTTCTTGAATTTGTAGTGGTGTGTTGTGTTTCGCACATGCTGAGCCATTTTTCCGTTGTAATGTCAATGTTCAGTTCCCTCTCCCATTTAGCCTTAATGTACATAGTAGAGGAAGCTTTACAGTCTCTTAGATTTTGGTATAGCACCGAGATTGCCTTAAATCTCGTCCCACTATATGTCTGCATCATTACATCAAGCACTCCATTCGAGGTTTTTGAGTTTTGTATTTCCTTTATAAAATAATCCCTCAACTGTAAATATGTAAAGAAATCCTAATTTTCTAATCCATATCTCTCTTTCAAATCCTGAAAACTCATTATATTTGCATATAATAAACAATATAATTGTATAGTTTTTGAATCCCATTTCAATTGTAAAGTTCTCTTAATTTCTTTGGATGGAGTATAGTTAAAGGCCAAAATCTGTGTTTTATTTACATTTACTTTGTATACTGAGTGACCACCATATATGTTTATAAGGTGCATCAGCTGGGTAAAGCTTGTATTGGGGCTCTCCAGGTATATTATGATATCATCCGCAAATAAGCTGATTGTGTGTTTCTCTCCTTTGATATTAATTCCTTTTAATTCCTCACTCTGTCATATAGCCTGTGCTAAGGGCTCAATGTATAGGGCAAAGCGGAGAGGGGACAAGCAACATCCTTGACGGGTGCCAGTCTTCAGCATTATTCTTTCTGTTAGACTACCATTAATTTTTATTCTAGCTGTAGGATTTTGATAGATAGTTTTAATGCATTTAATTGAGTCTTTGTTGAGTCCAAACTGCTCTAATACTAGATACAGGAAGTTCCAATTCACACTATCAAAAGCCTTGTCGGCATCGAGACTTATCAAAATAGCACTAGTTTTTTTCATTTGTGTCGAGTTTATTATTTGCAGAGTCCTCCTAATGCTGTCTTGTGTTTGGCGTCCTACAATAAAACCGGTTTGATCTTCATCACTTAGATCAGTCATAAATTTCTCATATCTCTTTGCTATAATAGATGTGTATATCTTGTAGTCCACATTGAAAATAGATATGGGTCTAAAATTGCTACAGTATTCTGTGTCTTTTCCCTCTTTGGGAATTACAGAAATTATCGCCTCTTTCCAAGAGGGCGGTAGCTGACCTTCTTTAAGGGTCCAATTAAAGGATGATGTAAGAAGAGGGGTTAGTTCTTCTTTAAAGGCTCGGTACCACTCTGATTGGAAACCATCACTTCCAGGAGTCTTATTAGCCTTAAGTCTGGTTATGGCTTTAGATACTT
Organism: Centroberyx affinis; assembly: GCF_046629955.1. Lineage (NCBI taxonomy): Eukaryota > Metazoa > Chordata > Actinopteri > Beryciformes > Berycidae > Centroberyx > Centroberyx affinis. Next base: position 93,812 of record NW_027278848.1, on the reverse strand, counting down.
CATCAGGTGTTATTGGAGCTGTGAGGTTGTTGTTTTGCAATTCTCCAATAGCTGGTAAATCAAGAGAATTGAGGAACTGTCTTTTTGCCTCTTCACTAGATGAGGGCGGTTGTGTATATAAATTCTTATAGTAATCTTTGAATGTGGTTTCTATTTCTTTAGCATTATACCTCAGTTGACCTGAGCAAAGGTCTCTGATTTTGTGTATCGTATTTACAGTCTGTTGTTTCCTAAGTAAATTTTACAGTCTTTCACCTTATGCAGATCCCAGCTATTCATAAATACATAATCAATTCTAGAATGAGTATTGTGTGTGATGGAGAAATGTGTATATTCTTTTTCCATTGGATGGAGTTCTCTCCATACATCAACCATCCCCTGTTCCTTCAAGGATGCATTCATCATTTTAGTTAAGTGAGTTTTATTTCTTTTTATACTTGTTGTGTCTATCTTATGATCCAGTATCACATTAAAACCTCCTGCACACATTACAGTGCCTTCTGCTTCTGATGCTATAACTGTAAATAAAGATTTAAAGAAATGTTTATTAGAAGAAATGTTAATTAATGTGACCATCTCATTTTCTAATTTTCCTTTGACAATAATGTATCGTCCTTCTTTGTAACTAATTCCTTTCAAGCATTCAAAATTGATTGAGTGTTGCACAAGTATTGCCACGCCTCTTTTGCGACTCTGCCTGTATGTGCTATAGAATGTGTTTCTAAAACCAAATTTCTTTAGCTTCTCATGTTCTTCCTGAGATAAGTGCATTTCCTGCATGAAGATAAATTGGGCCTTAACTTTTCTCATTTTCAGAATTACTTTGCTTCTTTTGATTGGGTTATTCAGCCCATTCACATTCATTGACACCAGTGCGATATTACTCATATTCTTTTTGTGAGGTTGTATACTTCCCTTGAAACCATATCATAACCATGACAACCAATAACAGCCCTAGGAACATTGAGCAACTCAATATCAAACAAAGAACAATTAAACTTCCAAAAGTAGGCGCACCATCTCCTTCATTGTGTACTGAAGAAAATTCACCACAATAGATCTTGGAGGTTTGTCAGAGTCCAGTTTCGGCATTAAAGCTCGGTGTGCCCGCTGTATTTGTAGATCTGTTTCTGTCAGCAGGGAGAGCTCGGCTTTCAGAAGTCGCTCAATGAATTGTGAGACGGAGCTGCCCTCTACTCCCAGGCCAAAGATACGGATGTTGTTCCGTCGGTTTCTTCCTCTTGGTCTGTCAGCCTGTCTTGCAATATTCTCTGCTGTTTGAGTGATTGAAGAAGGGCATCTTTTACCTCCATGTTCCAGCTTTCTATCTCGCCAATTCTCTGTTCGGCTCCCACAATTCTCGTGGTTTGTGTTGCTAGTTCTTTCGTTGTTTCTGTGAGCTTTTGGTTAATATCCCCTTAAAATCCTTGAGTTCTTCCTTCATTTATTTTTTAATTTCTTCTTTAAATGTGGTGAACTCTGTTTTCAGCTCAGTTTTTTCAAGTCCCGAATTTCCTTAATGATATCTTTCAAGCCTGAGCATATCACATCAGCCACTTCGGCCTCCATGTGTTCATCCTCTTCGCCACCCCCTGTGTCCGCCATGTCTCCTCCGTCTTCATCGGTCAGTTCGAGTTGTTTTGCCAGGTTTTTGATGTTTTTTTGTCTTCTTGATCTTCCTCCCCTTTCCATTTCTGTTTCAGATGTGTTTATTTATTTTTAAGTATTTGAATTCGGGGATTTTCATCGAGTGTTGATCGGGAGCTAGTTGTTTATGCTGCCATCTCGCGCTGGGTCGGCCAGAAGTCCCGCATTTTAGTGAATTTGAATGTAAAAGAGTATGCAGAGTGCAGTGTAAGTTTACAAATGTTAGTGTAAGTCTTCATGTGTTAGTATATGTGTCTAAATGATGGGAAGAGGAGTGGGCATCATTATAAGTCTTTGGACGTCTGTTCTCCTATTCGCCATCTTACTGTACAGATAATTTTGCGCATGTTACCATCCTCCCCATACATTCCCTACCCATTGAATCTTAACACAGCACACCAACAGTGAACTCTGTTAGTGAGCTCTAACAGACTCATTTACTGGCCTTGTGTAAGAGTTCATCCTGCACCCTCACACAGAGTGCCTGAGTGCCCCAAACATAGGCAGCCAGTAAGACTGGATTATGATACTGAAGGATTGTGCTGCCCTGTGTGTTGAAACACATACAGTATGTAGGAGTATGATAAACACATTGGTGCCTTTGTTTATTTTCCATAAAGCCACAATTCTGTATGCCATGTAGAGACAAGAGCATGTGTGACGTTGTGTGTTTGTGCGTATGGAACAGGACAGACTAAACTGATGCGCCGTGTTTGTGCTCTAAATTGCTGAAGCTGTCATTTTGAAAACAAAAACTAGGAACCTATTCAAGTTATGATGGCCCAGGTGGGATTATCTACTTTCCAGATGAACTGTGCTTGTAAAAAATGTAATACCCTATTAAAAATGTGCTGATCCAGTTAACCGCAAATAGAGAACTTGATCATGTGAAAGACCAAAATATCTTTTAAGGGGAGGGTGAATTAGTAGAGGACGGGGTAGAAGTCAAAACAAAACTGAAACAGTGAATTACCCAGTATTGGCACAATTCAGGGAAGTTATGTTTGGCACAAGGAGAAGTCAGCATAGAACACACAAAGTGCATTGATGGTCCCCAATTAGTATAATGCTTACAAAGTTTATAAAAATGTGAGAACCAGCAGGGAGTGTTACTGCTGCACCACTCCTCTACACACTGAGGTGTGCTACAGAGTTACTCTAGACTGCTCTTAATATTATTGATTAAGTTGTTAACCCCTTCTGGGATTACTATACTTAAGCCTCCCTGGCAAGGGGTGAAGAATTGTTTATATTCTTTACCGAAAAACTAGAGAATATAAGACTGCAAATGTCACCCTCTGACAGGGATGTATCTGTCACTGTTGGTAATTCTTCTGTGATGAGCTGCTTTGAAGCCATTTCTCCCCGGGTCCTGGAGGAGACAGTCTCACATGAAGTCCTCCACCTGTCCCCTACATGTTGTCCCTACAAAGTATCTTAAAGAGGTATTCGAATCAGTCAGTTGTGAGCATTTTCTCTAATATCAATAGCTCTCTGGCCACTGGCATTTTCCCTTTTAGTTTTAAACATGCAGTAGTTCAATCTCTTCTCAAAAAACATATTTGCCTCAGCCCGCCCAAAGTTTCTTCCAAGTTTTCCTACTAAGGTTTTTCTTGGGATTTTTTCCTTGTGTGCATTAGGGTCTAAGGCTGGGGGTGCCGGGTAGGTTAGGCTATGTAGAATAGGTAGATTGTTTGTCTTGCTAAAATCTGCTCTTGCCTACCTTGTGTTTTTCGCTATGCTTGTCCTATATAATTTTGTTCACCAGTGATTGTGTTTAGTTAGATCTAGCTAGACACATTCTCTGTAAAGTCCTCGGAGACATGCTTGTGATAAAGGGCTATATAAATAAACAAACTTGACTTGACTAGTCTTGACCCCTCGTCTGCTGCAAACTACAGACCCATCTCCAAACTGCCCTTTCTATCCAAGGTCTTTGACATAAAAGTGTTCTCAACCCAATTAATATCTTTTATGAGTCAAAATAATATCTCTGAGGAATTCTAATATGGTTTTAGAGCACTTCATAGCAGAGAGACTGCTCTCCTCAGAGAGACAAAGTGACCTTTAGCAGCAGATGCTGGGGAACGTTCCTTCTTAGGGCTTGTTCACACAGGACACAGAGCGGCTGTGTAGCGTAACCTGCTTCCCATCTATGCTTCCAGCCTGCAGTGATAGCTTCAGCGTCTACTTCTAGTCTAGTCTGCTATTGAATTATCACTAAATAAACAAGATTAGATATTTAGTCAATAGAAAAAAAGCCTAGAATTAGAATCCAATCTGAGGCTAGTCTCCAGGCGCTCAGTGAATGTAAACCAGTGGATGTAATTAAAAAGCTATTATTACAGTATGATGGCAACCTTCAGTATCGTAGACCATACTATTTCAGATCACTTGAGAAACTGGGTTAGTTTCAGGGACAAAGTTCTCCACTGGTTCAACTCCTATTGTTGCAATAGGACATAAATCTCTTCCTCAATAGACATTACATGTGGGTTCAATTTTCTTTAGGGGCAGTGGTGGCCTAAAGATTAGAGAAGCGAGCTTGTGACCGGAAGGTCGTTGGTTCAATCCCCCGGACTGGCAGGATAAATCTGGGTGGGGAAAGTGAAAAGCAGTGCTTGCCCTTAACCCCAACCGCTCCAGTGGAGCTGCTCAGTGGCCAGCAGATCAGACTGTGGTTGTACTGGTCAGCTTCCAGGTGTGAATGTGTGTGAATGTCATCAGGGCGTTCCTGAAAAAGAGAGCATTGCTCTCAGTGAAACTCCCCCTGAATAAATAAAGGTGAAAAAAAAAATGTTTGGGCCCCATCTTATTCTTCATTCACATGCTTCCACTTGGACATATTATCTGCAAACATAAATTTTCACTGTTACACACACAGTTGTCCCTGCCTATAAATTGTAACAACATAATAAGTGTTGGATGTCACAGAATTGTCTACAGCTAAATGAAACCAAATAAGAAATAGTCCTTTTCAGCACATCTGGCTCCATTAAATTGCTTCACCATGAATTAGGGACACTGTCTGCCAATGGAAAGCGAGCAGCTACAAACTTTGGTGTAATTTTTGATGCTAATTTGAGGTTTGATGAGCAGGTTAAGAGAGCTGTGCAATCATGTTTCTTTCAATTTAGGAATATCTCCAAAACAAAGCCATTTTTATCCTTTAATGATCTGGAGAAAGTCTTCCATGCTTTTATCTCTTCTCTCTTTGACTATTGAAACTCTCTATATTCTTGCCTCTGTCAAAAGGCTCTCTCTCATCTCCAACTTTGGTTGCCTGTTTACCAGAATTGGGCTCTCTGCTTCAAAGAGTTTACTGATCACTTTAAAGGCATGGATGGATCTGGCACCAAGCTATATCACAGACCTTTTAACACTATATAGCCAGATCATAGCCTGAGTTCCTCGGACAGGCCCCTATTGGCTGTTGCATAATGTAGATTAAAAACAAGAGGCCATCAGGTCTCCTAGACTCTGGAACAACCTGAGGAACTCAGGCAGGTCTAAATCTGTATCATCTTTTAAATCACTTCTTAAAACTCACTTTTAAAGACTTGCTTTCATGACTTCATGTTACCTTTAATCACTGTTTTTGACCTCCCTTTTATGACTCTTGCCTTGCATTTATATTTTGCATTTATTTTACTTTCTGAGTTTTGAAAAGTGATATATAAATAAAGATTATTCCTATTGTTATTACTGAGTTTGTCCCTGGGATTAGCCATATCAGTACATAGTGTACATATAGGTGCACATTTTTCACACACATCAATAATGTTGTCACAATATTTCAGTCACATGGGTAGGTGGAGCGTGCAATGTTTCCTCAGGTTAGAGGTCTGCATGTCCATGGAATCTATGCTGTTAAATGACTGACATGTCTATCTTTTGCTCCCCTGAGAGTCCGTCCAGTCATTCTGTTCACTTACTGAGGTGGGCACATTTCTCTCCCATTCCCATCTTTCCACCTCCCTACTATGGCTTCACAGGAGAAGTGAGCTAGGATGAAATATTTATTAAAAAAAACATGGAGAGAGCCATGGGAAAGGACATCAAATTTTCATGCACTTTCATGCTGGCTGGGTTTGTAGGGGTGTGTGGGGGTGTGTGTGTGTGTGCTTGCGTGTGTGCGTGTGCCCTCCCCAGGACATCTTTCATCTTCCAGGGGGTCAAATGCCTCAGTAGGGGGCTTCATCTCTCACCCATATTGAGTGGTTTTCATTCTAAACTGGAATAGGTAATTTTTTATGTATTTGTATTTGCTCCAAAATAGATATTTTGTGGTGTATGTCATGGTGGGTTGTTTACATTGTTGCTCATGTTGGTTTTATAAACACTTTCTGGGTTGCTCAATGCTCAGACTTGTTATGGAAAATTCCCAGCAAGTCTGTAATTTGAACCATGGTTGTCCCAGCAGGCCTTAGGAGTGCAGCAGGAGGGCTTGTATTCTTGTAGTGTGTCTGTAATAGTCATTGTATTTACTGCGTTGTAGGGGACTGGCAGTGAGGCAGTGGGTTTAGGGAGTAACTTGTATAATCTAAGATGTTCATTCTCATACAGAGCAGCTAGATGCCTGATCAGGCTAAATAGCTTTACAGCCAGCAGCAACACAGAAATCTGCTGATTTTTTATTTTTTTTACTGAACTGTGGGAGACAAACAAGCACCTTCTGTAAATGTGTGTGCTTTTATTTTCTTTAATCTTTAAAGAGTTGCACCTCAAAGAAGAAATTCTTAATCCCGCTCCCCTCCTCCCCAGAGGTGTAGTGTCAGTGTGAATTGTCTGCTAGTGATTCTGGGCAAAGTGAATCACTTATGACGGCTAGATCTCAGCCTGGTTTGATGTGACTGCGACTGTTTGACTGTGCTATGACTCAGTGTGTCTTGATACATATCTCACAGGATATGCTTTGCGCTGGCTGTTGAGATTCCATGATGAGTAGGTGAAGTGACTGGAAGGTGTGAATGGAGCATGTGATGTTTGTGCACTTGTATATTTGATGTGTGTGTGTGTGTGTGTGTGTGATGATGGTCAGGCTTGGCAGGGAGGGATTGATTTTGAGTGCAGGGCGCCGGTGTTTGCTGATCTCTCTCTCTGGTCACCCATACAAAGACCCCGTTGTATCTGAATGCATGCTTCATTTAAAGGAAAGATCAACCGTAAAACACTTACAAAACAGCTATTGGCAATGTACTTTGCATTCCTGGGTCCATTTTGTGGCTTGGTGGCATATTTTTCTTATTCCTGTGGATAGATGATGGGACGTTGCGTCCAGATATTTTCAGTGCAGCTACAATAGAGTTTAATAGCAAAAAAAATCCAATGATCTTAAATATCAATGGTAAATGTCAGGTTCTGGCGTCAATCCCTCAGAGTCGAAGAGCAAGGGATGCTTTCTAGACCCACTATTTTCAACAATCACACACGGATAGAAAAGGCTGAGTAACTTTTCCAGTGACAGCAGCCTTAATAATGCAATGCAGCCACAAGACATGTTTTGAGAAAAGGCTGCGAGATTATTCTCGACTGGAAACTCTCGCTCTCTTGTTTTACAACATCACAATTGCTATCGGTATTGTTATTGTTATTGTTGTTATTGTTATTGTTAAGTTTACCTTAGGGTTGTAGCTGTGCCCCAAAGTAATAATGTTGTACAGTAAATAAGTTGTAAATAAGGACAATTAGAGTAAGACAGAATGAAAACAAGAATTTCTAGCTGCTGCTACTTTGAGAAATGCTGTACTGAAAAAGTGAAGGGGGTAATAAAATTATTTTGTTTCCTGAAACTGAAACAGATAACCGTGATTAATTGTCAGCAAAATAATCAGGATTAACATTTTTGCCATATATTGTGCAGCGCTATCACTGTTGCACTGGGCTGTTATTTACATATTTGTGGCCCACCTGTTAGCTTTGTCCTCTCACCTCTCTCATCAATGAGGTCTTTTCATTGAATGTTTTTGTTCATCACACCATTCTCAGCCAACTCTAGACACTGTTGAGTGTCAAAATACCAGGAAATTGGCAGTTTCTGCAATGCCAGAATCGGCATGTCTGCCACCAACAATCATACCACATTCAAAGTCAATGAGATCACGCTTCTAATTCTAATGTTTAGATGAACAGTAACTGAACCTCTCGACTAAATGTTTTATACGTATGCTTTATTTATATGCGACTCATTGTCCAGAGGAGGTTTGAATAAACGGGGAGATAAAGAGATAAAGTGTCCAGTGAATGTATAGTTTAGCCACACACATACGCTCATCAAGTATTTACACACTTCAGCACCCTGCTGAGCTATTGATATTCCCCAGGAAGAGGCCCAGGTTGCATTACTAAGCTCCAGCTCCTCATACCTGCAGACAGGCCCTCAGCTCTGGGTCTGGTGCCAGATCGTACCCAGCAGGATTAGTTAAGCCGAAGTAATTGATCAAACTTTACAGTATGAACTGTGGGTTGGTAGCAGCATGATGAATGGATTATTACATAGTTGTTCAGAAAGCCCACCTCCCAGTAGGGCCCCACTGATATAACATCTTTGGTCCAATATTGATGTCAACAATTTAGAAAGAAAATCAACAGTATTGAAAATTTACAGTAAAGATTTCCTTTGGTGGTGTAAAAGATAGATGTCTTTTGTAAAGTAATCCCAAAAGTTTGCTCTCAAGGAATTGGGAAGAGCTACATAAGGCAAAGCAAGGCAAGGCAGGTTTATTTATATAGCACATTTCAGCAACAAGGCAATTCAAAGTGCTTTACATAAAACATTAAAAGCATCGAGACAAAATGAAAAGGATAAAATTCATATAAAAGACATTCATTTAAGAGCTAAGAGAATAAAAACAAAAAAATAGGCTAAAATAGAATAAGACAGGTGTAAAATACAAGAATAAAGGTTACAGTGCAGTGTGAGAGATGGATAGTTATTTGATTTAATAAAAGGCAGCGGCAAACGGAAAAGTCTTCAGCCTTGATTTAAAAGAACTGAGAGTTGCAGCAGACGCTGCTTCTCCATGTTTAGTTTTGACTCTGGGGACAGAAAGCAGACCTGTCCCAGACGACCTGAGAGGTCTGGACGGTTCATAACGTAGCAGAAGATCAGAAATGTATTTTGGCCTTAAACCATTCAGTGCTTTATAAACCAACAGTAGTATTTGAAATCAATTCTTTGACAGACAGGAAGCCAGTCTAAAGACCTCAGAAGAACTAGAGTGATGTGATCCACTTTCTTGGTCTTAGTGAGGATTCGAGCAGCAGCGTTCTGAATCAGCTGCATAAAGGACATTTAACCACTGAAATTTGTTATTTGCCCTAAATGGTCATCATAGCCATCTCTAGATGCAAAAGAATATTAAAACACATTATGGGTTTATGCATAGAAGTGTGTTTGTGTGCTAATTCTGCCGGTGCATTATCGGTGAAATATATGCTTATACCAAAACATCTGTGACTCATTCATCAGTTTTACCTTGCGGCTGCTAAAAAAACAGTCAGACACAGTGAAGGATGAGAAAAGATGCACAAATAAAATGTCAGTGTCTAAATAGAAAACTAATGTAATGATATTGTTTACCATTTCCCAATTCTCAGTGAATTTATCTCTTAAATTTCCTGATCTATGCACCAATGTCCCCCCTCCCATCTGTTATGCCTTTATGAGTTTCTTCCCAGGTCTTGCCATTGCTCCTTTGTAAGACCTCTATCCCCCTCCCTCGTTCCTTCACACATTACCTCTTCAAATTACCCCAGACTCATCCCCTCACTCTCTCCCTCCCTTCCTCCCTCCTTCTCTCCCTTCAGAGTTTGTGTCCAACTGCACTGTCTCCAGTTGTCAGGACAACTGTGCCGTGACTCCAGCAGGGCCTGCTTGTTACTGTAAGAGCGGCTATGAGATCAGCCTGGATGGAAAGACATGCAAAGGTGAGTTCCTCTGCACACTGGCAGCTCTCCTGTTCTTCAGTGACACCAATACGCTGCAAAAAATGTCTGTCTTAACAAGTCATTTAATCTAATGTTGAGTCTTAAATTAGTTTCAGTTAAGTGACATGATCTTGACACTAGTGCCTTATGTTAAGAAATTGTCACCTGAATATTCTTGAAACTTTTCTTGAAATTTTGTCACCCCAGTAGCAGATTTTTTTGCACTTGCTTTAAGAAAAGCAAGATTTTAAAACTGAAAACAAGACTAAATGACACAAGATTGACATTTTTGCAGTGCATCTGTCAGTCTATCCTCTTTCTGAACTAGAATGAACTAAGCTATTTGCCGACTATAAACCTTAATTGAGCGCTGCAATGTGTGTTTTCTGTGGCTCAGATTTTGATGAGTGCAGTGTGTATGGGACCTGCAGTCAGTCCTGTACCAACACTGAGGGCTCCTACACCTGTTCCTGTGTGGAAGGCTACTTGCCCCAGCCAGATAATCGCTCCTGCAAGGCCAAGAATGGTAAGTACTGTATACCCTGCCAGGAACATTATGGATTTTGTATGACACCACTTTGTATGAGACTGTGTGGGCTTCCAGTTCATGTTCAGCCTGTTTGTATTCAGCGCTGTTATGCTCATGTTATATTCCAGTGCCAGTGGACCGTCTGCCCGTCCTGCTGATCGCCAACTCTCAGAACATCCAAGCCACGTCCCTTAGCGGCTCCACAATCCACAGCCTGCTGTCCACCAGCACCAAACAAACCACGGCCATGGACTTCCTCTACGTCCAGGAGGCCGTTTGCTGGATCCATGTGGGAGACTCCCCTGCCTCTACACACCTCAAGTGTGCCAAGATCCCCAATCTGAAGAGCTTCACAGACGAGAGAGTCATCAACATCTCCCTCAGCCTCCATCGTGAGTACACTGCAGTAAAACCCTTATAGTACAACACTGTAATGGTTATGCTGTTATCTAATGCAGCACAGAACTCAGCACAGCATGACCTACACCTATGTAGAGTATATTCTGTATACAGAGTATACTGAATGTCATAGCCCAGTTCTGTATACATAGTACATGATACCACATCGCCAGCATCTGCGTCTGCCTGCAATATCAGGCAAGGTACGTGTGTGTGTGTGTGTGTATTTTTATTTGCATAGACAGTACAGTATGTGTGGCACTGTCATATGTAAGGACACTTTGTCCTTTAGTTTTTCTGTGCTTATGCGCAGCATGTGAGTCAGAGTTATTATGGCGTTGGATTACAACACACTGAAAGCAGTCGTGTTTTTCCATGGCTGAAGTTTGGTTACAGAAAATGCTGGAGAGTTCTTTTCCAGTAAAAAGGAAGCTGAAAGACAGACCGTGGAGATCTAAGGAAAAACATGTGTGAATGCAGACGTGTGTATGTGCGTGCTGCTGAGTGTAGAGAACTTGTAGGTCAAACGCCCTCCGCCCCCACACCCCTCTTTCCCTCCCTCCCTCCCTCCCTCTGTCACTTCTCTGCTTCAAGCCCATATTTCCAGCCAATTCATGGCCTGGTTTTGGAGCAGACTTTCTCCAGTGAATCAGAGGAAAAGCAGCCGCAGTCACAACACACGCCTAAACACTACCCAGCACACGCATACATTACCAGTCTTGTCTATTGTACCATCTCTTCGGAGGTTTAGTGGCAAATGGTGTACAACTATAATATCACAAGCATTCCCTTACTTATTTACATGCGTTGAAACACTTTGTCTTGAATCAAATTAACACTCCATTTCTCTCTAAGTGAGTCAGCCAGCAAGCAAGCAGAGACCGCTCTCGCTTGTTGGCTCACTCACTTATTCACTTTCTCACTCACTCATGTGCACTTTCCCTCTCTTTCACCCTTTCCCCTTCTTTTTCTTCTCTCTCTTTTTCTGACACACACGCATAAACAAACAAACAGGCCTCTTTGGGATCTGAAGGGAGGTCATAACTGGTGTTTGGTGTGGCAGAACAGCCAGAGATGCCATCACCGCTAGCTTTAATCCACCAATCTAGATGTGTGTAATGCACACTGAGTACCCCTCCACCCTCATTGCCCTCCATATTCACCTCTCACCTGCCTCCCTTGTTCTCCTCATATCCCCTTCCTCCCACTGCTGCATACTAGACTAGAGTAATGCATAATTAACTCCATAGAATCTTATAGCTCAATTTTAGTTTCCAAGTTTAATAATCATGATGTCATTTCATTTCACTTAGAATGTCTGGTGTATCAAATCAAGTCTTCTCATTTCTGAGAAACAAAAGATAGACGCAATGATGACTGTGAGGAAAATCTGTCCTCCACGTCTGAACACGAAGATGTTGAGTGGCTGCCATTTGGAAATATGTTCAGTTCAAACCGGATGATATCAAACAAGTTCACAACTATGCAAATGATGATTTAGGTGTTTTGCTGTGCCTCAAAGTAATAGGATGAAAGTCACGGCTGCTGCGCCACACTGTTTTCACCCAGCATCACAAACACCACATCTGTTATCGGAACATTATGCAATACATTTTCCAGTCCATCAGGCTTCCACAGGTACAGTGAAATCACAGCATCCACTCCAAGGTAAAGTAGAGATTGAAAATAGTCTCATGTTGATATAGAGACTTTCTAGCTGCTGCTGTGAAACCTTAATACTGTACTGAGAACAGTGAAAATAAGCAATACGTTGATTTGAAGTGTAAAATGGGCAATAAAACAATTTTAAATCACCATGGCTTATATTTGTACTTAATAATTATGATCAAAATTATTTAAAATACTTAGGAATATCACTATTGCCATAATCATGCAGCTGCAACTAGAGCCTCAGCTAACAATGTGCTTGATAATTTTAGACCAGAGGAATGTGCAGGAAATTCCAACAGCCTCAGCTGGATTCTCCAAGCCTGTCCCCCACACACATGCACACCCACACATTGCGGTACTCATGTGCAGACACATGCTGATAGACACATGCGCACACAAATACAAAATGGAGAATTGGCTGCAACAGGGAGCAAGCACAGGGTGCATGTGACTGATGTTGAAGCACTGGGGCTTTATTGCTGGGATAAGGAAACGATTAAAAGGGACTTCACTTCCTGCACGCGTGTCACAATCTTCCTATTTTCAGAACCTCCAAGCTGTCATGTGTGTTTGTACAGATGTGTATGGGCAGGAAGGAGATGAGGAAAAAGAACAGTGCATGTCTCGGAAATACCAGCAGAAAACACTTTGACTACTTATGAGACAAATCCAAAAGACTTGGAAGAATAGAGCCACAGTTGTTGCTTTTCATTTAAAAAAAAAGTAAAAACATGCACATCCCAATCTTAAACAGATGCTAGATATAATACAAAACAAGGAATGAAAGTAGAGGTGTATAAATTCATTAATGTTTTGAGCTCAGTGCTTTTCTGGTCATGTGACTCCCCACATTACCTCAAACAGCATGCGTAGTGCCAGCACAAAAAATATACAGTACAATGAATGAATACGATGCATAACAAAAGGGCAAAAAGCAAAACGTGCAGATGTTTAATGTTTACTCTCTCATCTGTTTCGGTCTATAATCTGGAGTGAATACCCAGGCAGCAGAGTTGATAATTGGCAGAGGCTGTTGGCGTGTGAGTGTGACAGTAGGAGGACAAGGAAGGACCCAGCAGCAGCCAGTGGCAGGGGTGAACATACAGGAAATGATGCATGTGTGGTTGCAGTGACTCATGACCTTAGTATGCCACAGATGAGTTGTCCAGATGTGCCACCCTCCTCCCAAACCTCACCCCTCTCGCTCACTCACTCTCTCTTTTTACTCTGTCTCTCTAACCTTCCATCACATTCCCTTTGTCCCCTTTTATCTCCGTCCCACATTTTACTCCCTATGTTCAATAAACCATAATGCTTTCTCTCCTCCTGTATTTTCCCGTGCCTGCTATTTGCTCCTGCTGATCAAAAACATTACCAAAAACACAATAGCGGTGATATAAACTCAGTGTGATTGTGAATAATCCGCCTTTATAAGCAAGCAGAAGCACAACAACATGAGGCCAGCAGACTGGCATGGAGCAGGCAAGCAGCGGTGGATTAGACCTGGTCAAGGTCTTGAAGCTGACCTGCCAGCCCTTTTGAATCTAATGCAGGGTGCTGAGAGCTGTTCCTATGGGAAACCTAGGGACGAAGCTGAGATACATCCCTGTTCAGTAAAACCTATCACTGCCTGCCATGCTTGTGCTGTAAGAGCTACCTGCTCCCTTGCACAGTGGCTACAGTGTCGCTTAGCACACACATTGGCCTTAAATCTCCTTAAGAGGTCATGTGCTGTTAAAAGGAAAGTCAGTCCGTGCTTGTCTAACAGCAGCACATTGTCAGGTCCTCTCTATTCAACACTCTCTCTCTCTCTCTTTCTCTCTCTCTCTCTCTCACCCACACACACACACACACACACACTCCCTAACCCTGATCTAAGCGATACACTGATTTAATCCTGTCTTCCACTCCCCCAAATCATCCACCTTCTTTCCCCCCGAGCCTGGCATGCCCCTGCCTGACCTTAACCAGTGCCACATTTACAGTACAAGGTTTTTGTTTTTTCCTTTTTTGCCATTCCCTGCTTTCCTGCGCGTTTCCCTTTCTGGTGTGACGCCTTCGCCAGATGCTTGAGGGAGTGTTTTGGAGTGCAAGTGAGTGGAAGTGGGGGTTCAGGCGTAGGAGCTGAGAGTAGAGATGTGGGTGTTAAATCTTCATTCACAGTTAAGGATGCAAGAGTGATGGTTCTGATATCTCAAAACCACATCAGCTGCATTAAGAGTAATGGTACTAATACACACACACCATTAATCTTAATGCACCCCAATCTGTGATTCAAGGTTTGTCACCCTCATACCCACTCTCACCTCCTACATGTACTTATGAGAATTAAAATTCTGCCTAAAATTATTCCAATTAGTAATACATTTCAAAACAGATTATCAGAACAAAACAGATTATTATTATATTAAACATGTAGAAAACAAGTTTAGTGGAAAAAAAAAATGAAAAAGGCAGCACGGTCTGTTCTTTCAATTATGTTGTGTTGTGTTTTTATAGCTTAGTTTTAGACAGACAGAACTACAGTTAATGAATCCAGACTGTTTTCCCACCTCTGGGGAGCAGACGAAGGGGAGGGATGGGGGGATGATGCATGGAGGAAGAGAGAGAGAATGGGAAGAGAGAGAAAAGGAGAAAAAAAGTCTCTGGCTTTCCTGTAGCCATTTCTGTTTACCAGAAGTGGGGGGGAAATGGACCGTCTGAAAGCAGGGGATGGATTTTTTTTTTCATGCCTTTTGTTTTTGGAGGTGGCAGCACACTTTTAGAATATTGCACAATCTTCTGTTTTTCTCCCCCTCTGTTTATCCGTGGCTTAATCAATGAATCAGTGTGTTGTGGGGCAAGCAAGGCAGTGGGCAGCTGGAAGTGTTTTAACAGAGTACTCTGTGTTAAAAATTAAGAGCACCTTTGGGAATATGGCCCCTGATTCCCATAAACCTCAGAAATGCTGCTGCACAATGGCCAAGTTTCCCTAGTGGAAATCAGATCTCTCTCTCTCTCTCCCTCTTTCTCTCTCTCCCTCTGTCTCTCTCTCTCTCTCTCTCACTCTCTCTCAGTCTCTCTCTCTCTCTTTCTCTCCCTCTCTCTCTCTCTCTCTCCCTCCCTCCCTCTCCTATCTCTCTTTCTCACTTTTTCTCTTCCTCGCTGTCTGGCTCTCTGCATTTTTCCTTTGTCTGTTTTTCAATTTTACTTAAACCCAAAATATTTGAATGTCTTCCATTTCCCTCCCCCGCTAGTCAGTCTCTTTAGAAAAATGTGTCAGTTTTTCTAAACAAAGAAAGCTCCTCTGGAATTCCAGTCAGATTTATTGGCCCATAGCTGGTAAGCTTTCACTATGCGCACTTTTATTGCGCTCTTAGGCCGCGGAATCTGCTTCGTCATTTCCCCCACCCAAGCTTTCCTTTCCTTTTTAGAGAAACTGATCCCGTGGACTCCCCTAAATCAGCACACTGCCCCCATCACCCCAGTAAACACAGCGCCACTTTAGCCCCTCCACCCAGAGCACAGAGCACTCCATGACCAAGGACCCCTGCAGAACTACTGCAGCCCTACAGTGGAGTTGTATATATGTGTGTGTGTGTGTGTGTGTGTGTGTGTGTATGTGTGTGTGTGTGTGTGTGTGTGTGTGTGTGTGTGTTTATGTGTGTTTATGTGTGTGAGGTTTGGGCTTGTAGATGTAGCTCTGTGGTATCTGCTGCTCACCAAGGAGAGCAGAGCTTGTGGCAGCTGTGAAAATATAAGTCTTGTGGTTTCTGTAGCCCCCCTCCCCACTCTCTCTCTCTCTCTCTCTCTCTCATTCTCGTGCACACTTTCATGTAGGCCTGTAGTTTTCAGACCCCATGATAACATTAATATTTGAAGGGACTGTATGGTTCATTCTGGACCCCAGTGTCCCCACATCTCTCTTTCCTTCAGCTTTAACAATGACCTTCTGTCTCTGATCCCTGGCTAAACCTCAGTGTGGCTGGGTTTGTGAGGGAAGGGGAGGAAGAGGAGGGATGAAGGGAGCCGGGGAGAGGGGTATATTAGTATGTTATGTTATTCTTTCTCGCTATGTTTCCCCTCACTCAAACTCTCCCTATGTGGTCTGTGTGGATACGCCACACTCAGAATAGAGAGTGGGGGGGTGTTCACATTTTTCCTAAGGTTAGAGTCGTCCCCACTGAACTGGGTTGTAAAGGTTCCATGAAGCGCATGTGCAGTGGTGTGTGCGTGCGCCAAGCTGTTTTGATTTTGAAGGATGGGTGGGGCTGGGTCTTCCCTGTGAACTGAGCCACGGGAAAATAAACCTAAACACCCGTCACTTAGCTACAGCTACAGCAACAGCAACATCACACTCCTCAAACCAGCAAATAGTCTGACTCATATTCCGTCTGTCCGAGTGAATGACAGACGCATTACCTAGGCGCTTGCTAATTGGAGTTAATCTCGTCTCTTTTGTCAGTCAAGAAAACTGACAAGAATAACTGACAAGAATAATGTGAAAATAACGTGTGAGCGAGTGCGACTGGGAGAGAGAGAGAGAGAGAGAGAGCTGTTGAAGTGGCTTTTGAATGGCCTGGCTGCAATATTGTTGACTAATTTGGGTTCCTTTTCATCATATGACTATGAGTCAGACCTCTTACCCGTGTGCTGCACGCATGTACAAGAAACACCAGCACACACACACACACACACACACACACATACACACACACACACACACACACACACACACACCACGTACGTACCAGGTGAAAGGAATCAAAAATGAAAATGCTGTTTTTTCCTATTTCATCCCCTGCTCCCATTGTTCCCATTTTTCCATGCCCCCCCCCCCCACCCCCACCCCTTTCTGTCCAGATGTGGAGCAGATGGCCATCGACTGGCTGACAGGAAACTTCTACTTTGTGGATGACGTGGACGACAGGATCTTCGTGTGTGACAAGGATGGCCAGACATGTGTCACCCTCCTGGACCAGGAGCTGTACAACCCTAAAGGCATCGCCCTGGACCCCACCATGGGGTCAGCTTCCTCTCTCTCTTTCCGTCTTTCTCATGCACGCACACACACACACACAGGAATACAGTGACGGATGCTCCTGCACTACATGCGCTATGCTACAGTTCTACATGCGCTCATACACAGACACTCCCAAGTCCCTCATGCACACTAATAGTCCCATGAGAGTGACTGCAGTTGGGCCACTGTGATCTGTCATTGTTACCCAACGTTAAAACAACAAGTTGAAATAGGGAAAGGGGAGGGGGGTCTGGACGTGTTCCACTCTGTTCTCTGATTGGCTGGACTGGAGGTTTGGACCTAGACTAATTGAGTACAGATGTTTCATTTGCACTGAGTGCTCCAGATCCTGCTTTTCAGGTTTTCAGTGTATAGGCATGTTTTCATTTCAGCCCTCCTGTTTATGACAAGAGTTTCCAACTGAATTCCTGGAGGTGTGTGTATATATGTGTGTGTGTGTGTGTGTGTGTGCATGTGCGTGTGTGTATGCGTGTGTGTATATGTACATGCATCGTTTTTTTTCATTTCCACCACTATAATTGCTTCTTCCACTAATAAGGTCAGATACATTTACTCCAGCTGTTTTCTTTGTTGTGGTCTGCAGCGTCATTAGAGGGGGAGTAAAATAGCATTTTGTGACAACAGTGAAATGAAAAAAGCATCCTTTATTTATGCTGTATAAACAGAGGTTTTACAATTAGCAAACAGAAAGCGCTCCAGAAATGACATTGTGCAATGCAATTCATTTTGTCACTGTTTAGCTGTGTCTGTTTTTCCACTGACAATAATCAGTTGCAGTTGAAGTGTTGCTCTACATGTTTAGGAAACTTGCATGACAAACAAACAAACTTTGGGTATTCACCGACAAAGACATAACATTGACATAAACCAGCATAGTGAGATTTCTACAGCAGGCTACTTGCCTTCTTCAGGGTTCACACTGGTTGTGGAACTTTTCCAATATCATGGGATTTTGAGAGGGAAAGCAAAGGAATATGATTGATGATTGATTTCGCTGAAGTCATGGAATATCAGGGAAGTTTTCAAAATGGGTCACTTAACAGGAATCGACTGGAATGTATTTTCCAGCTTGTTTAACACACATTTATTGAATTAGATGGTGGTTGTGAGCAGTTTTGCAGGGACTCTGAGCATGATTTGTTTATTTGAAGCTATAACCCTACTGATAAATCATCTCTGTTGGTTAGAAGACATAAAAAAACACACAAACACAATTTTTGTTTTGGAGGCAATGAGAAACCTAGATATTGAGTAAGCTCTGGCATGCCTTGTTTGTCTTATAGCAGAAATGTATTCCATTAGAACGTTTCAAAGCCTAAAAACACCATAAAGATTGAGAAGGGAATTAAACATTTTAGGTCATGAAAAAGCTCCACTATAATAAAGGTCATGTAAAAGTTATTCAATTTTACATCAGGCCCAGAGTGGAAACCTTTATCCATCAATGTCCTTTGTGTTGCATAAGATCTGTTGACCAGCAACCATTGATTCTTATGGCCATCACTGCAGTCTCCTCAGAAACAGCTCATTGTCCTGTCAGTGTCTATTGACTTGCATGTTGTCAAGCATAAGGCTTTTCCCCCGGCCCCACAGAAAAGCTGGATGATTTATAGCTTACCGTAATGGAAATGAGGAAGGGATCAATGAATTATCAGCCAGAATACGATTGACTAAAAATCAAATAATCTGTCAATTCAGTCAATCTATCCATCCAATTATTAATCAGTCAAACTGACACCCCTCTCCGGCCCTTTGTGTCTGCAGGAAGGTGTTCTTCACGGACTACGGCCAGATCCCTAAGGTGGAGCGCTGTGACATGGACGGCCAGAACCGCACCAAGCTAGTGGACAGTAAGATCGTGTTTCCCCATGGCATCACGCTGGACCTGGTCAACAGGCTGGTGTACTGGGCCGATGCATATTTGGCCTACATCGAGGTGGTGGACTACGAGGGCAAGAACCGGCACACCATCATCCAAGGCCTGCTGGTGAGAACAGCAATATGGGACACACCACACTCCCATTATGCTCCTTTAGCAAAAAGACGTTCTAAATACTCTTACTCTTACTCTTTTGTGTATGCCATACATGTTGCTGTAAAAACTCTGCAATGTGTTCTAGTTGAGGACTGTAGGTGCAGAGTTGTGCATATTATATATATAATAGACCTTATCTATGGTTCTCCTGTGAATTATCAGTAATGCGGTCTTTGCCAGTGAGCTATGGGCAGAGAGAAGAGGGTGGACATTTACCTTTTCATTAGAGCAGCTGATTAATAGCACTTGATGCTAAGGCTGTTGGTGTTTCTGGGCTGGTGAAGCACAGTGCCTCTTAAACCTGTTACCATGGCTTTTACCATTATCTATGGAGAAGTAATGGCCTTCATTTACTCACTGGGCCTAAGAGCAAAGACATGCACACACACAAATCCCCGTCTCTTGTTTAGTTTGTATGTGGGTGCATGTGTGTGTGTGTGCGCATGCAGGGGCACTACTACATGCACATCTTTTGAGTAAAGGCTGAGAGGAAGAGGTTATTGATGTGGCTGAATATGGGCTGTTTTACTAAGAGCTTGTGTGTTTATTCTGGCCTGAGCTGCTCTCTTAAAGCTGCACTAGGCAAGATTTTTATGTAAAAATACACCTGTCTTATCAGCCTAAATCAAAAAGTGGGGCTCCAGTAGAGAAGAGCAGCTGATTCCCCCTTAATTGAAACCCCTTAGATTTGCCCTATTTGCCCAAATGAAATTCTGGTGTTGGGTATGGATACTTCACCCACAGAAAGTGATGAATCGAAATTTAAGATTAAAATACAAACTGTCACTTTAACCGCAGTGAGTGAGCGCTCCGTTCAGAGAAAGATGAGAAAGACACTCTCAGGTTTCCAGTCTTGTACTTAAGGGTGCCACAAATCCCCTCGGCAGACCATTGCTTTCCAGCCTAAGCTGCTAGCTCTGTGTGTCGAAGCTTTTTCATTTTGCAAGCCTCTTCTGCTATATCTCTCTCTGGCCCAGTGAGCTCCACACAGCCTGATGTGCTAGCCCACAATGCCATGTCAGGTTTAAGGCTGGTGTTGACAATCCCTGTTGGGACCTTGAGTCACTGGCCTATGTCTGTTCAGACTCTAAAGTGCTTGCCTTCACTGCCCCAACTTCTGTCTGGGAGAGATTTTCTTGCTGCTTTGTTCTCCTCGGACAAAGGCAAGTTGGTCCATGAGTTCAATCTTTTAACAAGCAAGGCAGTGGAGGCTTTCCTATAGATACTCTCAGCTGCCAGACACTTCATCACTTGGTTATACCATAGTAGTATATCCACCATGGAAAAGACTCACTTTGCATGAAGACGAGTTATGTCCGAGTGTTGCTGTGTGTGAACACAGTATATGGGATTTTAACTTCAGGTCAGGTTTTCAGGTGATGAGACTATTGTGTTCCCTCCATACTCCACAGGTCCTAAACAAATTACCTGACAAATAATAATTTGATGAATATTATCTAAGATCTTTTGAAGGTCTTAGAGACATAATTTTAAGAATTAACACTTCAACATGCTGTTGGGCTAACTTCCAGTAAGTCTTGATTCTTAATGTTTGGTTTTTCTGAACATGCTATTCATTAATTAGTGAGTGCAACATTATGTTCAAAGTTGTGAAACCACCAGACATTGTCATTCAGAGTACTGTGTACTTGTACACACACACCCCTTTCAATCCTGTGACTGTAGTGTTGTTTTGGACCCCACCACCATCAAAGTTGCCCACCCCAAATCTATCTCATGGTCATGTTTGGCAGCAGCTGCCTGCAGTGATTGTTGGGCTGTTAGAGTGAGTTCATTTATAGAAAATGGAGCCCTTAGCCCTACTATGGCTCATATGTAGAATTGTCTAGTAGCTGAAACAAGCACAGCATTGACTGACACTTATTGAGTAGAGGAGTGCTCAAAGAGAATAATGAACTGTAGAGATAGTGGTTTTTAGTACCTTTGATTCAACACTTGATTAATCTCTCTCTCCCTTTTTCTCCCTCCCCCTACCGGTCGCTCTCTATCTCTACCTTTATCTCTTCTTTTTTTCTCTCACAACCCCTCTGTATTTCCTCTCTTTTCGTCACCCCTTCCCACTTATTCCCTGCATCTGCCCACTTTCCTTCCTTTCTCTCTGTGAGATCGAGCATCTGTATGGGCTGACAGTGTTTGAAAACTACCTGTATGCCACCAACTCAGACAACGCTAAAATGCAGCCGAAGACCAGTGTGATCAGGGTCAACCGCTTCAACAACACAGACTACCAAGTCGTGACACGAGTGGACAAGGGAGGGGCGTTGCACGTGTACCACCAGAGACGCCAGCCCCCAGGTAGACTACACACACAGTCATGTACACAGCTGAATACTGTATCAATGCTTCTGGTTTTGTGACTTTATATTCCTCCTCCTTGGTGCCCAGTGCGTAGCCATGCATGTGAGCCGGATCAGTTTGGGAAGGCTGGAGGCTGCTCAGACATCTGCCTGCTGGGGAACAGCCACAAGAGCCGCACCTGCCGCTGCCGCTCCGGATTCAGCCTGGGCAGCGACGGCAAGTCCTGCAAAAGTGAGTAGGACATGGCCAATCTGTTCCAACAACTAATAAGGTGTTGTATCTACTCAAACCGTCAGATTCTCCACACAACTCTAGTTGATAAATCATCTGCCTTTCAATACTCCGTTCTTGCCCTGAGCATCACTTCCAGCACCTATGACTAGCTTGTGAGATTTTTCTCTCTCACCTGATGTTGACATTCAGCCTCCAGAATAAATGTATACATGCCTCCAGCCTAACTGTACAAACGAGCTAGGGAGCTACTTTGATTCCACTGT
Organism: Centroberyx affinis; assembly: GCF_046629955.1. NCBI lineage: Eukaryota > Metazoa > Chordata > Actinopteri > Beryciformes > Berycidae > Centroberyx > Centroberyx affinis. The sequence goes on along the minus strand of NW_027278848.1, from coordinate 71,763 downwards.
ATTGACCCAAAGCCAAGGGCGGCCAAGGTTGCATCAGAGATGCTGTGCTGCCCTGGGTTGTAGGCAGGGAGAGAGGTACGAACAAAATAGCTGAGAAACACCATAAGCCACTTAGCCTAGCTCTCTAGCTCCCCCCTGACCTCTCCATGAAGCAGCCAGACTGATTCAGCTCGCTCTGAGGAGTGTATTCATATTCTATCAAGCAATAATAGCAGAATATTGATGTGCCTCCTGAGAATAGCCTGCCCTTGAAAATGACACAAACGGGAATTGATTTAACTAAAGGCAATCTCTCGCGCATGCAACAATAACCCCCCTCCCCCCCCCCTCCCCCCTTCCCCTCTCTGGACGTAATTGAAAATCACTTAACTTTCATTAGGGGCTTTTGCTGATATCGCACATTATTTCCTTGTTTAATCAATACAAATTATTTGGAAGAATGCAGTTGTGAGTCAGCATTTCATTTCTTGATTCTTTGTCAAACAGAAATCGATAAAGAACAGGATATGTGCAGGTGATAGAATTTCAGTGTTTACTGCTTCAGGTGAATTCTGTTCTGCCGTTCTAAGGTCTGGGCTTTGCTTTTTTTCTTGGTTTTGCTTCAGAGCCAGAGCACGAGCTCTTCCTGGTCTATGGTAAAGGTCGCCCAGGGGTCATCAGGGGCATGGACATGAATGCTAAGGTGCCAGATGAGTACATGATCCCCATAGAGAATCTGATGAACCCCAGGGCCCTGGATTTCCACGCTGAGAGCGAGTTCATCTACTTTGCCGACGCCAGCAACTACCTCATCGGACGCCAGAAGATTGATGGAACAGAGAGGGACACCATTCTGAAGGAAGGTACAGTAAAGGCAGCTGGTTGGAGAGACAAAAGTAGTGATGCAAGAAGCCATATAGACTGAAAATATAGCTAAAACACTTTTGTCGTTTTAACCTTTATTTATCCAGCTAGTCCCATTGAGGTCTAGAATTCTGTTTTCCAAGCCTGGCCAAGCTGGCCAAGAAAGCAGCATCAAAACAAATATAAAAAATGAGACAACATAAGTAAAATTGTACATGTACAGTTAAAGTCACAAAAGAGAGAGCAAAATATTATTTTTTCTAAATAAATGCTCCAATAGGTTGTAATCCAGTATCAAACCAAAAAAGTCATGGGCCAAATCTATTAAAATATCTTCTATCTATCTATCTATCTATTAATTAATCTTCCTATGTCTGCCACACTTGTGTTATTCGTGTGCTATAGCAATGGGCTTCTTGTGTGTGTCCCAGGAATTCACACAGTAGAGGGCATAGCTGTGGACTGGATGGCTGACAACCTGTACTGGACAGACGATGGGCCCAAGAAAACCATCAGTGTGGCACGGCTGGAAAAGGCCTCACAGACCCGCAAAACCCTCATCGAGGGGAAAATGACCCACCCCCGTGCCATTGTGGTGGATCCTCTACACGGGTGAGGGGGGGCAGGGAGATGGAGGGAGGGAGGATGGTGTTTTTGTACCAGGGAAAGAGGATAAATGCAAGTGTGAGGTTGAACAGGATCCATGTCAAGAGTTGCACAGTCCATATAGAGGAAAAGGTACGAAAGAGGATGACATTTTATGTTTAATCAGAGGTTGAGATTATGACTAGTTAATGAAGTCTATTGAAAATGTTGGTCTGTGATGTGATTGGGAAATGTTTAGAGGCTTGAGGTGCGTGTGTGTGTGTGTGTGTGTGTGCACATGCTTATTTGTGTACGAGCAACACAAGGAGAGGAAAGAGAGATAATGGTAAGTTCATTGCTTTTGGCCTGCTGTCTTTGAGTCATCTCATGAGTCAACAAAACAATTGAACCGCTCTCATCACTATCTACCAAACCAACTCTTATCTCTCTCCACTCCCTTTCTGTTACACTTTTTCTCATCGCTTGTCTCTTTTTATTGTTTCCACTACTTTACTGCTCACCACTTTCTACCAGCGTTGCTTCTTTGACTGTCTCTTGTCCATCTCTCTTCTCTATTGCCTTTTTTCCATCTCCAGCAGTGTGCCTTTTGGATGTTTTGCCTCTATGTGTTCGCCTTTTTACCATTCTTACCCTTATAATATATTGTGAAATTTAATGTTGTGTACAATTTCTGTCTACATGCTGATTCCACACTCTTTTTGAGTGAAATAGAGTGAGCGCACTGTGCATCACCGCTCTTTCAAATAGCTCTTAATCTGGATGTGTGTGCATGTGTCTTACTGATGTGACCTCCCAGCCCCTCTCTTGAGACACACACACTCGTAAAACACACACACACACACACACACTCTTTGGATTGCTAGTGACAGGGTGATGTGTGTCCACACACTCCTCAGGGGAAAGGCACTCGCCTCCACTAACGCCTGTAATCAATCAGGCACAGCCACAGAGTGAGAGGGAAGAGGGACGAAGGGGAGAAATGTGCGGAAAGAAAAGAGGAAGGAATGAAAGAGAAAGAGACACAGGGAGAAAGGAATATGAAACATTAACTGCGTGAGTGACATTCCAGTGGATGAGTGTATGTACATAGTTTTGTACAGTGTTGTGACAGCCAGTAGCTCCGCTGCACACAGGCGCTGCCTAGATCAGTGGTGAGGATTGACAGGTGCTGAAGTACCTGGTGACAAACACACTGGTCAGCCTATTGACAGATCAGCTGGGAAACACTGTAGAGCCGCTACGCTGGATCCCCCGAAGTCTGTGCGTGTGTGTGTGTGTGTGTGTGTGTGTGTGTGTGTGTGTGTGTGCTTATATGTATGTGTGTGTGCGTGTGTGTGTGTGTGTGTGTGCTTATATGTATGTGTGTGTGTGTGTATGTAAGTGTTATTCTAATGTGTGCAAAATGAAGCTGGTGATTAGTGCAGCAGGGATTAATGAATGTTGTGTGTTGTAGATAAAATATCATTGCCTTGGTAAATGCCAACAGATTCTTTAGGATACGAGCACACAGTTCAGGACTTTGTCCACCTTTCCGGCCGTAACAGCTCACCTGTTGCTCCCTCAGGTGGATGTACTGGACAGACTGGGAGGAGGACCCTAAGGAGAGTAAGCGAGGAAAGATTGAGCGGGCTTGGATGGACGGCTCCAACCGAAATGTGTTCCTGTCCAGCAAAACGGTGCTGTGGTCCAACGGCCTGAGTTTGGACATCCCCCAGGGCATCCTGTACTGGGTGGACGCCTACTACGACCGCATTGAGATGGTCTACCTCAACAACTCAGAGCGCAAGGTCAGCTCTCGCATTCATCAGGATTATTTTACTGCACTCCAGAGAGAGAGTGGTTCAGTGGAATCAAAGCTGGGGATTATTCTGACAGGGTTAATACAAGCTGGGAACGAGCTAAAAGGGAGTGTGTTGGAAAATACTGTACATTGGAATATACATTGGAAAGTACATATATTCCAACATGGGTCATTCATTATTTTTTTAATGGCCTGTGTGAGGGTTATATTTTGGTATGATAGTCATTACATGGGAGCTTTTCAAGTTTAACAATACATTTTTGAGATGATCGATAAATGCCTATTGGCACCAGCTGGTGATGGTGTACGGGTATTTACTAAGAGGTATATCGTGTTGTTTTGCTGTGTAACAATGATTTAGAGATATAGTATTTTAATATTTTTTACTTTATAATCCAGAAATTGGTATAATATAGTTGAAATATAACAATTGACAATTGTAGGTGCCCATTATAGATGATCAAATATCACTGACCAATGCATTTTCAAATCTATTTACACACATATTCAGGATACCACTTTTTTTTTATTGAAATAGAGCCTCATAGATTCTCTCCTGCAGGAGTTATTTTTTTCCACCATGGTTGCTAATTATCCCTTCAGCCTCCTATTGCATTGCTTTCAAATTGCCTTAACTGAGTGTAGCATTGGTTTGTTAAGCCACATAATAATGGATAATGGATAATGCTTTTGTGTTTTTATATGTTTTTTTTTTCTTTTTTTATGATTGCTAAGATATGGGTTCCCAAATATTAGCCAATTTCTGGTATTAAAAATGTAATAAAAATATAGGGCTACCAGCATAATTAACTAATTAACTCTACCTTGGCACCACCATGAACTAATGTGCGCTTGCTTTAAGCTGTCCCAGTGTGTTCCCAGACTGTTGTCTGAATGTACAGGGCTGTGTGTGTAGCTGTATGTTTTCTGAGCATACTTTACCACCCTGTTGCTTTTCTCACATCACCAGACGGTGTACGAGGGCCAGGAGCTGAACCACGCCTTTGGTCTGTGCCACTATAAACACTTCCTGTTCTGGAACGAGTACAGAAGTGGCCGCATTTACAAGCTGGACACCACCACCAGCACTGCCACTCTGCTGCGCAACGAGAGACCACCCATCTTCGAGATCCGCATGTATGACGCTCAGCAGCAGCAAGGTAGTGGGCAGCGCATCACACACAGACCAAACCATAAGTTATGATTACCCAAAGACTTACAATATTGTACATGAGGCGTACCACTTGACGCTACTTGTGGTTATTTTGTGATTGCAGTAACCCTTATACCTGTACATTGTGTGTTAAACTATAGGCTCTAATGCGTGCCGTGTGTACAATGGTGGCTGCAGCAGCCTGTGTCTGGCTATACCAGGAGGCAGGCAGTGCGCCTGTGCAGAAGACCAAATATTAGACCCAGCCGACAACACCAGCTGCAAAGGTAAATACAATGCGTGCGTGTGTATGTGTTTACGTGTTTGTTTGTTTGTGAGACTGGGGGATATTTCACATACTGGCAGGTTTGTCTCTGTGAATCCCTGTGATGCGATGAGTCCATTACTTACATTAGGATTTATTGATATTGGGCGAGAACAGTCTACTTCAAAGATGAGTCAAGCTGTGTGTGAGTGTGTGTGTTTTGCTGTGAGTACCTGTCTATATATTTGAAAGCATGCAAATAAATTCACCTCAACTTTAGGCTTGGATAAGAGCTTGATAGATTCTTTCCTCAGCAGTTTGGACTGATGCTTTCCTACTTTCGTGATTGTGCTTCACCACAAAAACCCCCAGTTTTTCTTGTTGTTGAAAAATGAGTCATTCAAAAGTTTATTTTGTTACTCCTACTTCCTCCCCTGCTTCTCTGTCATCTCCTTTGTATGTCTCTCTTTCGCTCACGCTCTCTCTTCCTTTTTTTTTCTTCCCTCCATAGCCAACCCATCCTACATCCCCCCTCCTCAGTGCCAGCCTTGGGAGTTTGCTTGTAAGAACAACCGCTGTATCCAGGAGCGCTGGAAGTGTGACGGAGACAACGACTGTCTGGACAACAGCGACGAGGCTCCCGAGCTGTGCCGTGAGTTACTACGCACACACAGACAGAGAGAGAGAGACACACATACACACACACACACACACACCTCATCTAACATGATGGTTTCAAAACAGCTACCCCTCCTCTTTTTACTGAGTCAGATGACCTCTGGCAATTTGATTTGACGGTCTGGTGATGCCAGGATGAAATGAGAGCTGACTCTGAGTCTAGTGAGTGTGTGTTTATATGCACTATTTTATGTGTGCATGTGAGTATGTGCTTGCGTGTGTGTGTGAGAAGGAATGTAGCAGCGTCTGTGGATCTGGAAAAGCTCTCTCTGTCTCTGCCTGTCTGTCTGTCTGTCTGTCTGTGGTCAGAGTGCAGACAGGTTCCCATTCCAGACAAAACAAAACGCTGTCCAAAACAGCTAGAATATCTGTCCTCTCTTTCACTAATTTGTGCCTCACATCTCTCCACTCTTTCACCTTCCCATTCCCCATCCATCCCCACATCTCATATCCCTCCTCGCCCTTCAATACATCTTCTCTTCCACCCGTCCGTTCTCACTCCATGATTCCCCTCCCTAGACCAGCACACTTGCCCCACTGACAGATTCAAGTGCCAAAACAACCGCTGCATCCCTCTGCGCTGGCTCTGTGACGGCGACAATGACTGCGGAAACGATGAGGACGAATCCAATACCACCTGTTCAGGTACACATACACACAAACACACTCCTGTATAGAAATCAGGTGGTTGTTGTACAGAAGCTGGACCTTTATCGAAAGCTAGGTCAATGCGCTGTATTTCAAACACCACTATAACACTATAAGTCCTCTTGATATGATCCCAATAATGTTGTCTTGTAGCACGCACCTGCCCCCCTAACCAATACCCGTGTGCCAGTGGCCGCTGCATCCCGATCTCCTGGACATGTGACCTGGACGATGACTGTGGTGACCGTTCAGATGAACCCGCTTCCTGTGGTTGGTCACCTTATTCTCACATGTCACCTATCGGCCTGGGTGGTTTTATAGCTGTACACTCATTTATGACACTCATTTATTATAGCAAGTACACAGTTATTAAGAAATGGGTGCTATATTATGTCTAAACTCTCTGTCTCTGTCTGTCCCCAGCCTACCCCACCTGTTTTCCCCTCACCCAGTTTACCTGCAACAACGGACGCTGCATCAACATTAACTGGCGCTGCGATAATGGTCAGTGTCTGTCCTTCATCCTCTCCTCTTCCTCTCCAGTGTGCCTGTGTCCAGTGGCAACTCCTTCCTTCCCTCTGTCACATTTTGTCTCTTGCCGTGCATGTTTGTCCGCCAGGCTCTTATTGGCTTTTGCTTTCCTTTGTTTGCGTGTGGAGGGTTGTGTGTTTTTTACCTTTCTTTCCTGTCTTTTGTTGTTTTGTGTTGTTGGTTTTGTTGTTCCGTGTTGTGCTGTTCGCCCACTCCGCTGTCTTCCGTTGGTTTCTGTCTTTCAGAAAAGGATTGTGGGGACGGCTCTGATGAGTTGAATTGTCCAAACCCGACCGGTTAGTGCATAGATCAACATGCACCATGGCCATGACGCTAGCCTAGCTGTAGGACTGGCCAGTTAGGGCTGCTTCTCCACTAATTGAACATGGCCACAAGCAGAGGCCACTACTGCTGCCTGCTATGCTTCACAAAGGGACAAAGACGCACAGCTTTGGAATTGAATTAGACTTCAATAGTTCAAACTACGTTACTCAATAGACAGAAGAAACTGAAAGTGTAGTTGTTGTATTAGTGATCAAATTTCTTATGGGTCACTCACTTTAATTGGGTATATATTTAATAGAATGGCAAATTGTGATTATGACAAGGACTAGTTTGAGAATGAATGTATTTTACCTGCTGTCTTTGAAATTAGGTACTCTAGCAGTATGAGTTATACAGTAGGTAGTATATTTAATTAGTATGAGTACAGAGGTGTTTGGGATGCTCTGCTGCCAAGCTCAATGTATCAGCGCTGGGTACATTCCCTCATGGTGCATGGTCTGATCTATGCAGTTTCTGTCATTATTATTTACTCTCTTCTCTCATATTCTATTTGATTTGTATTCCATGTTTTTCACTGTCCATGTATTAATTGTAACAAAAGCAATTACTTTTCTGTATAAATGTTTTATTTTTTTTTTAATTGTTTGAGTCAGTGGGTGCCTCATAATGTGTGTGAGATTGTGTGTTTGACTGTGTTTGTGTTTCAGATAACGACTGTGGGGACAACAGTGATGAAGCAGGCTGTAGTCACTCCTGCTCCAGTGCTCAGTTCAAGTGTAACAGTGGCCGCTGCATCCCCGACTACTGGACCTGTGACGGAGATAATGACTGTGGAGACTACAGCGACGAGACCCATGCCAACTGCACCAATCAGGGTCAGTGTCACTTACAACCTGCCGATCAGGTTGGGTCCCCTACAGTTACTGACAGATATGAAACTTCTTTCTGTGGCAGATTATTGTATGTAGGAAATGTGACATAACATTATATTTCTGCATTACAAAGCCAAGTGGGGTTGTCTGTTGGATTCTGTTGGCTATCATGTAGTTGCTGAGTATGTGGCGCTTCGCATTGGGCGGAGGCTGAACTACCATATAATTACATTACATAAAAAAACCTCATGCATAATTACATAAAAAAGGAGTGCTTTCTGATTGGCCAGGAGGTATTTCTACAGCAACATTATTTCATCTTAACCCACAGCTGTCATGGAATTTGCACACCTCTCCTTATATCAATAAAAAAAAAAAAGTTGATTTCAGTAAGCAATTTTAGCAACACATATTCATATCCAACTCCCTGCTACTATCTAATTCTCTTTGCAATTATGTTTCCAAGAAACTTGCTCTTCAAAAGTAATATACTATAGTGTTGTAGATGGTGCAGTATTGTCGCTTGGTGTTGCCTTGGTGTTGACTTCCCATCCTCCTTGTTCATTCAGTATGGGAGGACACCATACCCTGTCATTAAGACAGTTGAAATAACTTAACTGTCTGTCAAATCTATAAACAGACTACCTGTTTATGTTTTGTGGTGTATTATTTGCTTGTTAAACTGGTGAAATCTAAATGGCAGTCATTTGTGGCCAGATTGCAAACCACCCTGCAGTACAGGATCTGGACCAAGAAAAAGGCAGCAAAGAAAAGCTGCGACTCAAATAATATAGTGGGAGTGGGGATTCATGAAGAAACACATCTTTATCTGCCACCCACACCATGGGCTGTAACCAGAGGGCTACAGTTCCTGCCACCCGCCTCATGTGGTGCCGGCTAATGGGCCGTTCCTGCGGAGCACACAGACTGGGACAGGCCTTCACACCATGGCTGGTTCACACTGCCAGCGGCTTGATTGATGGTGTATTATGACCAGTTGTATATGACAGGTTGTTTTGGCATTTATTCCTTAAAAAGTTGATACACTAGTCGATACTAGTCACTATTGTACTGCTTGCTATCTAATAAATACTAGTTTTAATTTAATAGGTACTAGTGCCTAATTTGCTTTTTACAGATCAGCTTTCTCCTTTTACTAGTAACAATGTACTGGTACTTGTGACTAAAATCATTTTTAGCATTCCCTAAAAGGCACTAGTACTTAATAAGCACAAGTACTTCGGCACATATTTGTTAGTAGTTTTTTTATTACTCACACATGTCACTGTCACTGTTTTAATTAGCACCAGTCTTTAGCTCAATTCTACTAGTTATTTTTCATCAGTTACGAGCAACTATTTATCAAAGCATAAATGCAATTCCAGTATTTAAAAAAAATGTCTAGTATTATGAGAAATGATACAGTGATAACTGTAGTGTGTTTATGAGTGAAGCAATGAACCTCTAATTGCATCCTTGAATCAGCTCAATCCTTGCTGTTGCTAAGACTTGTTGCCACCCAGTTCTCTGACAGTCAGATCCTCATTAGTTATTGTTTGCACAATTTTTTGATGAAGCACATTGTCCACACTCAAGGCTCTCTGTCCTGATTTGATCAGTGCAGGCGACAACTGAAAGACAAGGTCATTAAACTGTCTTCTCTCTCTCCACAGCCACACGGCCTCCTGGAGGTTGTCATACAGATGAGTTTCAGTGTCGGATGGACGGCCTGTGCATCCCCCTGCGCTGGCGCTGTGACGGGGACACTGACTGCATGGACCTGAGTGACGAGAAGAACTGTGAGGGCGTCACACACATGTGCGACCCAGCTGTCAAGTTTGGCTGCAGGGATTCTGGTGAGGGGATTAAAGTAATTCAGTTAAGATGTTTAAGTGTAGGAAGTACATGAACTCTGTTTAAGTATTTATTCCCGTGTTCTGTCCCTAGCACGCTGTATCAGCAAAGCCTGGGTGTGTGACGGGGACAGTGACTGTGAGGACAACTCTGACGAGGACAACTGTGAGGCGCTGGTGTGTAAGCTCTCCCACCATGTGTGTGCCAATGACTCCACCATCTGCCTGCCCGCAGAGAAACTTTGTGATGGCACCGATGACTGCCCAGATGGCTCTGATGAGAAACTCTGTGGTAAGGCACTACATTACCCAGGTTGCATTTCAGCACAGGAAACTCCAAACCAGCAAGTACAGCTCTGCATGTTAAATCAGACAGGATTTCACAACAATTCTCTGCGGCTTTCCCTCATGTCAGCCATCCTTAAAACTTTACTCCTCTGATTTTCTCCTTTTTTCAGACCTGTGTTCTCTGGACAATGGCGACTGCAGCCATAACTGCACAGTGGCCCCCGGTGAGGGTGTGATCTGTTCCTGTCCACTGGGCATGGAGTTAGGCTCCGACAACAAGACCTGTCAGATCCAGAGCTTCTGTGCCAAACACCTTAAGTGCAGTCAGCGCTGCGAACAAGACAAGTTCAGTGTGAAATGCTCCTGCTACGAGGGCTGGGAGCTGGAGCCTGATATGGAGAACTGCAAGAGCACAGGTAAGGAAGGGAGGGGAAGCAATGAGGAGGAGAAGATTAGGGCATTGAGGGTAAGGGTGAGACAGAGGAGGTTAATATATATATATATATATATATGAGAAAAGAGATAACTGAACAAAGACAATGTAGGGAACAGTGAAAGTGAAAAGACTGGCAGGGAGAATGAGAAATGACAGCTCATGATGGATGATAGTTGTTCAGCAGGGGGAAGAGAGAGAGAAGGGACTGGGCTCTGGGCTTTGTCAGGGTTGGAGACGGCAGAATGAAGGCTCCAGAGTCTAGAAGTGTGGTGTGGGTTTGGGATCAAGCAGAGGATAGGCTGCCCAGGCAGGAAACTGTGTGGTTGGAGAGGACGCACCATGCCAAACTGTGATACTTCTCCGGACAATAGAAAGAGAGGGAGGGGAGAAGGGAAGAGCTTAAAGACTGTTTTCACAAAAGGATGAGGACAGACCTGAAGGGAGGAGAAGACAGGGGGAAAAAAGGTGACCTAAGAATATAAAAAAGACCTGGACATTGGTTTGTAGCAGTAATTAATCTTGTAGGGAAAGAAAGAATCTGAAATATGAAACTATAAAGAGAAGGGGAAATGGGCGTGTTATTAAGGGGTAAGGCATGGAAAACGGGGACTACTCAATCACATTAAATTTGTTTTGAATTCTATCATCCATATAAGGATTATAGTTCTCTCCCACTAGCAACTAGCCAATGAGTAAACCTGAATTTATGATTCTGCCCTACACTCCCAGGTCTTAGAGACTAGCTACCAGCACCCAGTCATTCATCACACTGCCTGTCTGGCTGCCTGCTGGCTACAGATAACTCTGAACACTGTCTTATTTACGCTGCGTTTTAATTACCCAGGATTAGAGCTGTTTCCAACACACTGGACAAGCAGACAGTCACACACTGCAATGGAACGTGGTTGCGTTGCAGAGTTTTCCATGCTGTGGACCAGAGCTGTTCTGAAATATTTTGAGGGTCAATCAGAGGTGGCCAGCGAAGGGTTTTAACCCTTTAAGATCTGGTTGGTTGTCTTTTTGAGAATGGTCTTTGACTTTCCTCTCCTTCTCCGCAGATCCTTTCAAACCCTTTATCATTTTCTCGAACCGCCATGAGATCCGCCGCATTGACCTGAACAAGGGAGAGTTCAGTGTGTTGGTACCAGGTTTGAGGAACACCATTGCCCTGGACTTCCACCTCAGCCAGAGCGCCCTCTATTGGACTGATGTGGTGGAGGACAAGATCTACCGCGGGAAGCTGTCTGAGAATGGGGGTGAGCAGTCGAAACCCAGTGGCAGATCCTCCATCTGCTGAGTCTACTATGCTCAAAGTACTGGTATTTGCTGTACCACTTGCTGTGTTGCTCTTATCATTTAGGATTAGAATTAGACTTTTATGAGTCATTCAGTTTCTCCAAAGATTTCACAATAGGGAATTTTGGGGATAGGAGTTTTGTTGTGCGTAAACTGTTTGTGTTTACTAGCCAACTGACACTGCCTGGCAGGCAAATTTAGAGTCTGCATGCTACAGTGGAGTGCAGCACGTACTGCCAGGCACCCACCCTGGCTGCTGTTGCTAAGGGTGCTGGTGAACAGAAACACAGATTTATTTATAGTCATGCCAAAAAGGCACAACTAGTGAATCAAAACTAAAGTGCTACCTTCATAAAGACCAAACCAATCAATTTTGACCTATCTACAGAGCAAGGCATGTTTGTAAGTCTGCACTAGAGTAGTGTAGCGTGTGTGTGCATGTGTTTGTGTGTGCATGTAGTTCTTGAGTACCACTTTTATCTCTATGTGTGCACACAAGCACATACATAAGTGTGTGTTTTCACTGCTCCAGACAGGATAATGACTCATCTCAAATGATTACACATTTCTCTCTGATTAGGGATCCAATGGAAAATGAATGGGTTAGAAAGAGGCTGGAAAATGTGCCTCTAGCTTGCAAGGCACCTCTTCTTGAGATTTTTTAAAGGGCCAAATCCTATTCATTTTTGATATAGGGGAAAAATAAAAGGAACTAGACATGATCCAGGAGCACCGAAATGACAACAACACTGGTCTATTGTCATTCCAGTGTTGGCTTGTTTATGTTTTCATTTAATGGATTGAAGACATATTGAGACATATTGTCTCTCAAATACAATGACTAACCTTTTGATGAAAAGAATAACTTCATGTGATGTTAGTTATGAATGCAAATTGTTTAATCACATTTGCATCATTTGTAAATATTGGAGCAAATTGGATTAGTGCTTTGAGGTACAGTATGATCTGAAATGTTGTAAAGGTTGCCATCAGCAGGTCCCAGCCCTCAAAATCTGTGTCTTTATACTGAAAATTGACATACTCACAAAAAATGCTTGTTCAGGCTTTAACCTAGCAGGACACATTCTATCATTGGAATAGTATGTGACTCTCTTACAAAACTTCAGTGTCCTGAAAGAATGTATATTTCTGGAGCAGCAAGACAAAACAAGTCAAAGATGACTGGATCAGAATTCTCCAGTAGTTTCAACTAAAGATGGATGGCACAAACGCATTTAACTCAACCTCATGCTTTCTTTCCCACCACGCTGACGGTCTCTTCTGTCCTTTTTCCTTTTCCTCCCAGCTTTAACCAGCTTTGATGTGGTAATCCAGTATGGGCTGGCTACCCCCGAGGGCCTGGCAGTGGACTGGATAGCAGGGAACATCTACTGGGTGGAAAGCAACCTGGATCAGATTGAGGTGGCCAAGCTAGATGGCACCATGAGGACCACCCTGCTTGCCGGGGAGGTGGAGCACCCTCGAGCTATCGCCCTGGACCCCCGGGACGGGTAAGTACTGCACTGTCTACAGACCCTGCTTGTAAAGAGAACACTTCTACAGCGGGATCTACTCAGTTACTAATAATGATTTAAAGGTTTAAAGGTTGAATGTTTTGGTCGCTTGACTTGACTGATCCTTGACTGATCCTCACTGATCCTGGACCTACCCTAAATGTTCTAATGAGGGTAGTAGGTATAGCGTTCATTAAATAGCTGACCCCACCTGCATGTTGTGGTATGATGCTGCAGGATCCTCTTCTGGACAGACTGGGATGCCAGCTTGCCGAGGATCGAAGCAGCATCTATGAGTGGAGAGGGCAGGAAGACCATCCATAAGGAAACTGGCAATGGAGGCTGGCCAAATGGACTCACTGTGGATTATCTGGAGCGCCGCATCCTCTGGATCGATGCCAGGTCAAACAGAGGGCACACACACACACACATACACACACACACAGAAATACACATTTGATGCATGTATCTTTTAGCTATACCCAGACATCTCAATATTGTCATTCAATATTGTACAATACCCAGGTCTGACGCTATTTACTCAGCCAAGTACGATGGTTCTGGGCTGATCGAGGTTCTGAGGGGACATGAATATCTGTCGCATCCCTTCGCCGTCACCATGTATGGGGGAGAAGTTTACTGGACGGACTGGAGGACCAACACGCTAGCCAAGGCAAACAAGTGGACAGGAAACAATGTGACTGTGGTCCAGAGAACCAACACACAACCTTTTGACCTCCAGGTCTACCATCCATCCAGACAGCCCCAGGGTGAGAACACACACACACACACACAGCTGCAATCTTGTAATTTTGGTCCGGTTCCATGATAGTTATAGTTAGTTAGATGTTATCCAGTATGTGGCCAAAGTGACCCAGAATACTAGCCTGTAACTAGCTTGTTCTGTCACAGCCACTGCGCTGTGTGTGTGACAAACCCTAGGAAGAACGAGGAATATTACATATGCATGATTTATGAGATGTGAAGTACATATATTTTACTATTTCTCTGTCTTCACTTCTCTCTCTCTCCACCTTTTCTCCACTCCAGCTCCTAACCCATGTGCGGCTAACGATGGTATGGGACCTTGCTCTCACCTCTGTCTCATCAACTACAATCAGACTTTCTCTTGTGCCTGTCCTCACCTCATGAAGCTGGGCGCTGACAAACACACCTGCTATGGTAAGCGTGCCCACACACACACACACACACACACACACACCCCCACACACACACACAGTTATTGTAGAAAATGTACTCTTTGACTGCCCTCTGAGCTGGCAGATTATCTTTTCCCCTGTGCTTGTCTTGGCAAAACTGTAGTTGAGTACCACAGTGTAATCCCTATCCTTGCAGAATTGTTTATTTCCATTTATGTGTGTGTGTGTGTGTGAGAGAGAGAGGGAGAGAGAGAGAGAGAGAGGATTAAACAATCCAGACTTTTTTCACTTTGAGGTGGTATTGCTGCGACAGCTTGGGTGCGCATTGGAGTGTCTGTCTGTGAAAGTGAGAGTGAGCCTATTTATTCAGTGTGTGAGTTTAGTATTCAGGGCAGCACTTTCTATTATCTCCAGAGGTAATGGAATGGAGAGCCCCATTCTGTCTGATGCAGGCATCAGCCACAACTCTCCACATTCACCACCTAGTCTGGCTTGGTCGATACAGGCTGTCTGTGTTACTCTCTCTCTCTCTCTCGCTTTCTTTCTCCCTGTCTATCATTTGAGCTGCACACAGTCAAACGATAAGGCTGTTGAGACCAATGCCAATGTAATGCATCAGCACTGATTGAATTCACTCACGCAGTCATGGCTGTGTTATTGAGTTAGCCAGCCAAACACAATCACTGGAGTCAGAGATGCAATTGGATGAACTGTCTGCTCGAGTGGCAAGAACAATAAACAGATTCACCCACGCTGCAACCAACCTATCCACAACTCTGGCATTGGTGTCCACTCAAGCGTTTGCCCTTATAGAATTTGTTGTATTAAGCCTTTTGACTGGAAGCTGCCCTTAACTCTTGATTACACCAATCCAGTGCTTTTGACTGTCTGCTGAAGCTTAGGAGAAGTCCTGTAGGATGCATGTGAACGTCTCCCCTCCCCCGCAGAGTCTCGTCAGTTCCTGCTGTATGCTCGCCAGATTGAGATCAGAGGAGTAGACATCGACAACCCGTACTACAACTACATCATCTCCTTCACTGTGCCGGACATCGACAATGTGACGGTGGTGGACTACGACGCCATGGAGCACCGCATCTACTGGTCAGATGTCCGCACCCAGACCATCAAGAGAGCCTTCATCAACGGCACTGGAGTTGAGACTGTGGTCTCCGCTGGTACGGAGAGGCAACACAATAAAATACACACTATTGTATATTGCGTTACACATCCATGTAATGGTCCTGGGTACAAATCTGTCATCCCCTTCTCTCCCAATCTTTCCTGTCTCTCTCTACTTTAAAAAATGCCCAAAAAATAATCTTAGCAAAAAAGGCTTGTTTGCATTATCTGTTTTAATACAGCATGAATGAAAATGTCTATTCATCACTGTGTGTGTTGTCTATCCACCCTCAGATCTGCCCAATGCGCACGGCCTGGCAGTAGACTGGGTGTCCAGGAACCTGTTCTGGACCAGCTATGATGCCAATAAGAAACAGATTAATGTTGCCAGACTAGACGGCTCCTTCAAAAATGCTGTCATCCAGGGCCTGGACAAACCACACTGTCTGGTGCTGCACCCAATACTGGGGTTGGTCTCACACACACACACACACACACACACACACACACACACACACACACGATGCACACACAGAGATGTCACACCAAGATCAGTGAAACCCTCAGAAATGGCTCTCAGACACCCTGCTGATTTCACCTTCAACCCACAACACTAACACAGATAGAACACACACACACACACACACACACACATACACATGGTCTGGCCATCAAGCTCCCTACTGTTTGCCGTCTGCTGTGACAGACAGTGTAGTTGGGTATAGATGGTGGCCAACCTCTGACAGCTTTCTCACTCAGGAAGGGCTTCCAATTTTTCTCCCGTCCTCTTTTTCATCTTTCATCTTTCATCTTTCTCTTCTCCATTCTCTCTCTTCTTCCATTTTTGTTTTGAAAGACAGCTTCTGTCCTCAGAGATAGACTATCCGTGAATTATTTACACGCTCTCTGTCTCTTTCTGCCTCTCTTTCTGTTTCTCATTTTCTCTTACACCTTGTCCCCCTCCTGTCTCATTTGCCGATAGGCCCGTCTTTCTCCTCTCTTCTTCTCTCTTCAAACCTCTTCCCCTCAACTCCCCCAAGAGAACCTGGCCAGGGCCTCTCCTCTTACCGGCGGATCAGAGACAGGCCATCTGTGTTTATGTATTTTCTTTAGTCCTGCAGGAATATGTGTGCTTGTGAGTGCTTGAGGCGAATGAAAAAAGGATATTTTCTTAAGAAATGTCTCTGCCTTTTTGTCTTTTTTTTGTATACTCCTTCCTCTCTTTGAACGACTTAGCCTACTTAAGCAGAGGAATGTTTCCGATCCGAGCATTGTTGGCATGGGGGAAAATGAGAAGCAGATGCTGGATCCATATGCTGGGGCTGTCTCCTCTTTCGAACTGGCACACAAACACACTGCCCAAAATGAGTCCAGGAGTGGGTGGGGGCAAAGATGGAGTCGGGGAGGGCTGAACTCTTTGTATGTGTGTGTGTGTGTGTGTGTGTGTGTGTGTGTGTGTGTGCGTTTGTATGTGTGCAAACACGAGACAGTGGGAGTTTAAATGGTTTGCAGAAACTTTATTTAAATGCATGTTAACAAACAAATGAAGGGTGCGGTGGAAGTGGTTGCTTTTGGGAGGAAGTGGGGGATGGGGGCAGAGGATAAATACCCCCTAAACACAGGCTAAACACAGTCTAAACACAGTGACACGCATGCTAAAGCAATCACATTGTCCTATATACAGTATGTCCTATGTATGTTTGTGTGTGTGTGTGTCCATCCATCCATCTAGTACTTTGTCCAAGTTTACTTTGCTTGTAAGCAAGAGAGGTGTTTATCTGTGTGTGTGTGTGTGTGTGTGTGTGTGTGTGTGCGCGCGCGTGTGGGTGCATGAGTTGGAGTTGGGATGGCGAATTAGAGGCTAACATTTTTCAGATGCTGAATTGAATGTTCTGAAATAGAATTTTAGTGAGTCTCTACTCTCCCACTGGCCAGCTCAGCCATATGGTTTCTGCTTCACCTAACCTAATCAGCTTCCACCTGCACACTATTGAACTTGGTTGAGCCTTAAATGGAAGCTGACACATTGCATTTGATGAAACACATTCATATTCGAGTCACGTACATTTTGGTATCCATTGCAAACTCAATAATCTACTGCTTCTGTACGAAACTTAAAATTTATCCCTAAAGTATTTTATAATCAAGTGGTCGTGTTACCAGGAGGCTTAATGACTGTTCTCACCACTGTAAATGGTGATATAAAATGCTAGAAAATGCTTCAAAGGCTATAAAAATCTTCCACCAGCTGTGGCATAGCTTTGCTGATTCTCTCTGCCCGTCTCCTTTAGGAAGCTCTACTGGACAGATGGGGACAACATCAGCATGGCCAACACAGACGGCAGTAACCGCAGTGTCCTGTTCACCAATCAGAAAGGCCCCGTCGGTGAGTGACTCTCAGACGATTGGTGCCTTACCTGTCCTCTTCAGACCTACTGTTTTGATTCGTCTTTGAGGACAGTAAACCCTGAATATGACTTCGTAAGAGGCAGCACACCCTAGTGGCAGGGCAAGTCATTACAACCCAGCTCTTCCTTTGTTTTCCAGGTCTCTCCATTGACTTTGACAGTGAGCAGCTGTACTGGATCAGCTCAGGAAACAGCACCATCAACCGCTGTAAGATGGACGGCTCTGGATTGGAGGTGCTGGAGGGGGTCAAGGGCAAACTGACCAAGGCTACTGCTCTGGCTATAATGGGTAGGTCTCTTCAAAGCTGTTGTCCATTTAAGTCAGTGATGTTTTTTTCATTGCCATATTCAGTCCCACAGTAGAGAATGAGAGGAAGGGCAGAGAGAACGTTGGCGCGATATACACTACCAGTCAAAAGTTTGGACACACACAATTTTCTTTATTTTTACTATTTTTTCAAAATTTAGAATGATAGTAAAGACATCAAAACTATGAAATAACACAAATGGAGTGACCAAAAAAGTGTTAAACAAATCAAAACTATCTTATATTTTAGATTCTTGAAAATGCATGGTATTTGCATGCCTGCTGCGTGAGGGAGTGTCCCAATGGTCACACTGTTACTTTGCTCCTGATGCTTAGAATGTTAGAGTTGGTTCTAGTGGAGAGTGTTGACCATCCTGCCATGCTGTATCCTTTAGGAGACAAGTTGTGGTGGGCGGACCAAGGCACTGACCAGATAGGAACCTGCGACAAGAAGGATGGAGGCAACTGGAAAGTCCTGAGGAACAGCACCTCCCCCATGATGCACATGAAGATCTACAATGAAACTGTGCAGAAAGGTGCAGGGCCGGCTGCCACACGTCATGTTTTCCTGAGTCTATACAACATTTGTTTTGGTCAAATTGCTGGAAAAAGCAATGAGTAGCAATGTGCAAATGAGTGCTCGTCTCATTTAATCTGTGTTTTGCTTGCTGTGTGTGTTTGCCTGTTTATCTAAGCTTGTGCACATCTGTTTACATTTCTGTAACTGCTCTTTGATTTGTTTTGTGTATTTGTTCTGGTGCTGTTGTGTTCCCAGGCACCAATCTCTGCAGTAATAACAATGGAGACTGTTCCCAGCTGTGTCTCCCCACCTCCCCCACCACCCGAGCCTGCATGTGCACTGCAGGATACAGCCTCCGCAGTGGGCAGCAGTCTTGCGAGGGTAGGATACACACATGCATTTTTTTCATTTTTTCATTTCAGCCAAATTTGAATAAAAAAAAAAGATGAAATTAATAAAGGTTTCATGCATAAAGTATTTACTCTTATTTATTTGATGCAGCACGAAATTTGAAAAGGTCAAAAAGTGGTTTTGGTTTGTTGTAGGTGTTGGCTCTTTCCTGCTGTACTCTGTGCATGAGGGCATACGTGGCATTCCCTTGGACCCCTCGGACAAGTCTGACGCCCTGGTGCCAGTGTCCGGCACTTCTCTGGCTGTGGGCATAGACTTCCATGCTGGTAAGTCTCACCATGTCCCTTTACAACAAAGAGGTTTGGGATGGAAAGTTTACTATATTTTGCTAGAAGGTTAGATAAGGAAGAATTACCCTGGCATGAAAGTATTTTGTCTCTTTGATGTAGCTGGAATAATAGCTACATTCCCTTTTTGCATATAGTTGGAGAGATAGGGGTTGTGTACAGTAGGGATGTAAACAAATACAAAAACATTATTCGGAATGCAAAATGAATAACATGTCAAATTTATAAATACAGATACCAATACAGATAAAGATAGTGGCACTACACAGATACAGATAGTGGTGTTGCGTTACACCTCTACAGTACATTCAGTTCAGCTCAACTCTAATATATATCTCTCCCTTTCCCAGACAACGACACTATCTACTGGGTGGACATGGGTCTCAGCACCATCAGCAGGGCCAAGAGAGACCAGACCTGGAGAGAGGACGTGGTCACCAATGGCATCGGCAGGGTGGAGGGCATCGCCGTCGACTGGATAGCAGGTGAAAGACACTTCAGACATGTAGGCAAACATACTACAGTAATGTACATGGCCCCAGTCATAGAATTAAAACACTATCAGTAACACATACTGATATCCCGTGTCTCACTCTTGTTCTCAGTGTAGCTGTTCTCTATCACTTCTGCTCACTCAGTCTGTCTCTGTGTTTCTCTCTCTCTCTCTCTCTCTCTCTCTCTCTCTCGCACTCTATTGCTCTCTCTGTGGGAGATGAATTGAAAACAATGAGGAGAACAGGCCTATTGCAGAGTGAGAGAGAGCAGGAAAGAGAGGGGCAGACACAGAAAGAGACAGTGAGAAAGATTAGGTTATTAGAGTACCTAGAGTCACATGACTGTAGCATGGACAGCTACTGACTCCATGTTGACTAAAAGTGACTTCTGTCTGCCTCATCCAATGTCATCCATACTCACCTCTATCATCTTAACACTCCACTTTATCAAATATCATCCCCAGGGAGACAAGTCTGCCACATAAACACAACTTAATGTATTATAGACCAGTGAACAACAAACTAAGCAATCATTCATTAACCATTAACCTGTCATTATCATTAACCTGTTTTCAGGTTTCCCCACAACAATCTACAGTATACTCACTATTAAACTATTGCTAAGTAATATTAACATCTTGTGTTGTCATAAGTCTAAGTCTCACAAGATATTCATAATAGTGTAAAAAAGGAGTTCGGACAGACAGAGTGTAAATTTCCCCATGAATACACACGCAGCATCACTTTTTCTCTGTCCTCTACAGGAAACATCTACTGGACGGACCAAGGCTTTGATGTGATCGAGGTGGCCAGACTGAATGGTTCCTTCCGCTACGTGGTCATCTCCCAGGGCCTGGACAAGCCCCGCGCCATCACTGTCCACCCTGAGAGAGGGTAAGAGGAGACAACACTGGCTCTAGCTCCAGTTATTAGTAGCTGCTAGTAGCTAGTTGTCTGTAGTCGCTGCAGCTCTCTCATTCTCGGCTATCGAGGAAGTTGTCTATGTGCTTTGATGTCTTTGTGTGTGTGTGTGTGTGTGTGTGTGTTTGTGTGCGCAGGTACCTGTTCTGGACAGAGTGGGGCCAGTATCCCCGTATTGAACGGTCTCGTCTGGATGGCACTCAGAGGGCTGTACTGGTCAATGCCAGTATCAGCTGGCCCAATGGGATCTCCATTGACTACCAGGTACTGTCCAATGACACCTCTCTTTTATTCAAACTACTGTGTTACAGTCTGTGCACACAATGGACATCGCACAAACACCACTGCAACTCCTATTATCTGTGTACGTGTAGGAGGGCCTGCTGTACTGGTGCGATGCCAGGACAGACAAGATTGAGCGCATCAACCTGGAGACCGGAGAGAACAGGGAGGTGGTGCTGGCCAACAACAACATGGACATGTTCTCTGTGTCTGTGTTTGAGAGCTACATCTACTGGAGTGACAGGTCAGATACCCCCTCACCCTCAGTCTTACTTGCCCTCGTTGATATATAATTTTGGTTTATTTGTAACTGTTATTCGCCCACAGTTGTAAGTTTTTTTTCTCATCTGCTAGCTTCAGCCTCTCTTTAATGCTGTTTGTCTGTTTGCTGTGGCCCAGGACCCATGCTAACGGCTCCATAAAAAGAGGGAGTAAAGACAACGCCACAGACTCTGTGTCTCTGAGGACAGGTATTGGTGTACAGCTCAAAGACATCAAGGTCTTCAACAGAGCCAGACAGCAAGGTAAGCACTGACTCTGTCTGGTTGGCTTAGCTTACTGTAACAGGTCTGTTTTACATGGAAGGGCTGAGTATGTTTTAAAGTATTTATATAACTAAAGTTTCCTCACATACACTTTTACATATGCATAAAATATTCACATTTGATTAGTATAATTATTGATCAAGTTATCTATTTCATATTTCTGTACAGGAACAAATGTATGCAAAGACAACAATGGTGGGTGCCAGCAGCTTTGTCTTTTCCGTGGGAACGGACAGCGTACGTGTGCCTGTGCCCATGGAATGCTGGCTGAAGATGGCAGCAGCTGCCGTGACTATGATGGCTACTTGCTCTACTCAGAGCGAACTATACTAAAGAGTGTTCACCTATCAGATGAAAACAATCTAAACGCACCCATAAAACCATTTGAAGACCCGGAGCACATGAAGAACGTCATAGCACTCACTTTTGACTACCGAGGAGGAGGAGGGAAGGGAGCCAACCGTATCTTCTTCAGCGACATCCACTTTGGCAACATCCAGCAGATCAACGATGATGGCTCTGACCGCAAGACTGTGGTAGAGAGTGAGTATACCTATATACACCTTACGTATGTGTAGGTCTGTTTTGTTAGCTTCCTCTAGTCCTTTAACAAACAGTCTCTACCCAACCTCTTTCCAAGTTTATCTATACTCATCCACCCACAGTTGATATCTTGTGTATTGCAGAGTTTACATGCAGTTTAACTACTAGTAAAAAGGTTAAACTGTAAGACTTGATATCTTGGATATTCTGATTGTTTGTCTCTTCCCCTCTTATATGTCGAGTCATTTCTCATCTCTCTCTTGAAAAACAAAGAATCTCCATTGTACACAGCAGACCCACCATTGAGAAGTCTTCCTGGGGAAGAAAACAGCTGGAACTTCTTAAAGAAAAAGTTTTGGATCTCTCACTGATCTAAACAGACCTGGGAAACCTTTATTCTGAAGTTGTAGCCAAAACCCTTTATTTTAACACTACACTTCTAACCCTAACACTGGAAAAACAAAAGGAAAAGCCTTTTTCAAGTCTTTTCATCTTTGAGAACAGACTGTATGCAAACGTAAACAGACTCAGAGACAGATAGCCCTTCATTCACTTTATCTCAATGCAACAAAGCCCAGATGCACTGTTAATGTTTTACCAAAGTGCCTTTACTTTAATCTATTTTACAAGGAATAGTATGATTCAGGATTGCGTGTCCCCATAGTGCAGCCCCTCCCAGGGTAAATGTTTATATGCACTTGCAAAGTTGTCTCACTAACTGTGAATGTTGTGAACATTAGTCGTGTTGAATGTCGTCTGCTGCTGTGTATGATTTGCACTGTTGTTTTGCCTTGTAATGTGGATTTCCCCCGGGACAATAAATGGTATCATATTGTCATGTCCATTTTAAGCTTTCACAATGAAAAGCACTTACTGTAATTATCTCTCATGAGAGTCTTTCAGAAAAACAACTCAGCTAGGTCTGTTTTACTGTAATTCCATTGATTCCCAGTAGTTGGTATGTCATCTATGGTATCCTGTCAGGTTGTCGGGGATGTTAGGGTAGCTGTTGATGAAGTAATACTGTCCACTAGCTAGAGACAGCTCCGTTGGCCGCTTGCCCCCCCCTCCTGAACAGCCCCAGTAGGTCCTGTCTGAACTTGTGGGACATGAACACATAGAGGATGGGGTTGGCCACTGTAGAGGAGGTGGCCATGAGGCGGGCGAACGTGCTGAAGGGCCCATAACGTGGTGAGGTGCCAGTGGCCCCAGAGCTGCGGTCCACCAGCAGGGCCAGCGTAAGGCCATAGGATGGCAGCCAGCACAGGGTGAAGGCCAGCACCAGCATAGCTGAAGTCTGGGTCACCTTGCTCTGGTAGCGCTCAACTTGGGGGGCCCTGCCAGCTTGCTGACTCCGCCACAGGAACATGTAGATGGTGCAGTACGCCACGGCGATGGTGGCCAGCGGAAGCAAAAAGGCCACAAGGAAGTGACACAAGCCGTAGGCCACCTCGTCTCGGTGGGACAGGAAGGCGAAGCAGGCCAGGCCGTCAGGAGCCTGCCACGGGGTTCCCACAGAGCGAAAAGCCAGCTGGGGAGCAGCCAGGCAGCAGGCTGGGACCCAGAGCAGGACAACAGTCACAGTCACCCTGCGAGGGGAGAGGAGGCAGTAGGCCCTGGCAGGCCGCACCACAGTCAGGTAGCGAGACACAGCCAGGATGGCCAGAGTGAAGGCACTCGCAGAGGAACAGGCTGATCCCAGGAAGCCCACCAGACGACAAAGGAAGTCCCCGAACGGCCATTGCTGCATGGCTATGGCAACTGTGTGAAAGGGAAGCATGGAGAGTAAAAGGAGGTCTGTAGCGCTCAGGGCCAGCAGGAGGACATCTGTCCCTGTGCCTGTCAAGGAGCCCTGGGGAGACTGTCCAGCAAGTCCTGCCCCCCTCCTCCGCCTCCCACACAGGATCACCATCACCAGGGTGTGTCCCCCCACCCCCAGTACCAGAATCAAGGCATCTAGGATTGGAACTAGAACCTGCTCCACATTCCCAGTGTCACTGTTGTTCCCCTGCAGACCCTCCTCACCAGTAGAGTTCCACAACATTCTCCTGTCATCAGTAATATTCAGTTATTGAGATGTCTTCCAGTAATGCTGCCACGGTTTGAGTACAGTTGGGTTGTTGTTAGACGAGAAACATTACAGCTCTTAGTTGACAGTGGATCGATATACTCGGGCTGGTCATAAAACTACTGATAACACATGGTGTGGGAATGATTACTGAGACTGTGGGTCAATAGCTGTAACATTACAAAGATTCCCAATAATTTCCAACCATGGGGGCTTTGACCAACAAAATTAATCGGTTAAGACTAAAGGTGAATGACTCTGTTACACATTCATGTCCTGACATGGTGAAAAAGACATTACCTCCCAGAAACAGTCCTTGACAACACGTCCAGTGAATGGCTATTTTCGTAGTCGAGCTGCTTCCTATGTGCTGTATGTGAATCAAGTGTTCAATCATTTCAGTACTTGCAATCAGCTTCAATGAGCTGTTTGGAGGGACGGGGGTGGGGATGGCGCAATGTCACACCCCACGCTTGTGATTTTGTAGGATTCTAGCTGCTGGGCTCTCCATTGCTCCCCTGGCCTCCTGCTATGAGCATCCGTCTTTCCTCAGCAGTGGCCGTGTCTGAGTGCTGAGAGCTATATGCTGCGGATTGTGTGATTTCCTGTCAGCTCAGATAAGACAGCTACTCCACATGACGTCTCAATCAGGCCCACGCTCAGTAATCCACAATCAGCCTGCTCTCGGCTCCAAAGAAGGGACCTCTGGAGAGAGGGAAAGAACGGCAGGAGAAGAGGAAGAGAGGTGAATAGCTGGATAGCAACAGAGGGTGAATCCTAGTAAATGGCAGGTGAACTCTGGACTTATCATGGCAGAGCAGGAGAGACGTGGGCTGGCCTGCTCTCTGTGGGAGGGTCTGATGAGGCCAAACAATATTTTTCCCAGAGTCCAGAGTTTCTGTTCATGTTCTCACAGGATCTGTTCATTGTCTAGAAATGTTGTCACTGCACACATATGCATACACATGTACATACACAAAGAGAGACAGACAGCGAGACTGTTTGCCTTCAAAAATCAGGGTAATTATTGACCGTTGTCCTGATAGCAAGCACTGAAGCGAAGTGTCCTGTGCTATCACAACCAGATAAGTACCATAAAAACTGTGTATCAGTGTCAGTATAACCAACATTGGACCTAACTCAAGTGCTACAAATTCAACTCCAGTGCTGCAGGCAACTTGGGAAAATGTACAGAAACACAGATAGGCCTACACATAGGTCAAAAAGGTGAAGATATACAGAAGTGAAAAGCAAGATTTGTAGTGGAGAGTGCTGTGGGCTAAAGATTTACAAGTCATTAACAGCACTGAAGAAAGAGGAAATAGGGGTGAATGTATTTCATGTTACACTTTATTGATTTTTAAGGCATTGATTTATGAGTGAGCAAAGCAGAGGAGAGTTGTTTTTGCATCGCATGCCTTTGCTTGGCTCTCCAGTTCCTAGCCTCTTAGATGGCTTTGCTTCATTCAGAATCTGAACATAGCATTGGCCAGACAAATGTTGATTCACGTCCATGGCGTTGGACTGGAGAAGTTGAGGTGTAGTGCTAAGTGTCCCACCTGGTGGTGAACCTCCCTGATCCTCTGGCCAGGACTGTGATGTGCTGAGGTCATATCCTGCCCAGGAAAAGGCCTGTTTAATCATTAGACTCTCACCGTTTCTTTGCAATAACAAGCAGACGACTATTACCAATCATTTGGCATCGGGGTGATCGGGTGTGTGGTTGTTTTGAAATGTGCAACTCCTTATTGACTGGCTGAAGTACACAAGTGTGTGTGTGTGTCTGTGTGTGTGTGTGTCTGTGTCTATGTGCGCACACACTCATGTGCATGTTCCTCAGCAGCAGAGCAGCTGTTCTCTGTCACCCACTACAGTACTTTGTGTTCTTCCATCTTGGCTGACTCTTCTCTCTCCTCTCCTCTGGCCTCTGTGGAGGGGTGGAGCTCACAAGCTCAACCTCTTACGCATTTCAAGGCTGTGGAGCAGAAAAATGGCTTGAACTTTTCCTTCTCATCTGTTGATGAGGTAGTGCTATGGAAAGTAATATGCTCGCTGTTAACTGGTATTGTGACCTTTTTAGTGAGCTATTTGTTGGATAAAATCCTCAAATCACACAGTGTTCTAGGTCATTAATACCAGGCCGTCATGTCCGTAGCTCTGACTGTGCTGCTATCCAACAGTCTGCCAGCACTGTGCTACTGGCAGACAGTCCACACATGGCCTTTTAACACAGCACTGGGATTGACGTGCTTCTTTTCCTTCCCCAAATCGCCTTCTCTCTCTCTCTGGCTTTATGTCTCTCTCTCTCTCTCTCTCTCTCCCTCTCCCTATCTCTCTCTCTCTCTCTCTCTCTCTGTCTTTGCCCTTTTCTATGATGGGGTTCATGTCTCTCTGCCCCCTATGATGGGCCCTTCTCTCTATCCTCCTATGTCTATTCACTCCCCCTCTCCCCTCCATTCTTCTATTCTCTCTCTCAGACGTGGGTTCAGTGGAGGGCTTGGCGTACCACAGGGGCTGGGACATGCTGTACTGGACCAGCTACACCACCTCCACCATCACCCGCCACACCGTGGATCAGGGCCGCTGGGGAGCCGCTGACAGACACACTGTGGTCACCATGTCCGGAGACGACCACCCCAGAGCCTTCGTTCTGGACGAGTGTCAGGGGTCAGAACTCCTCCGTAGCTTAAATTCTAGCCTTGGGCAGGAAAACTGTCATATTATACCCGCATACATGGAATATTCTCCCTCCTCTGTGTAAAAATGTGCTACACAACACTGATTATTCTTTTGTTCCCTCTCCGCAGTCTAATGTTCTGGACCAACTGGAACGAGCAGGCTCCCAGTATCATGCGCGCCACCCTGACTGGTGCCAATGTCCTAGTGATCATTGGTAGTGACATCCGAACCCCCAACGGCCTGGCCATAGACCACCGTGCTGAAAAACTCTATTTCTCTGATGCCACACTAGACAAGATTGAGCGCTGCGAGTATGACGGAAGTCGGCGCTACGTGAGTGACACACACACACACACACACATATACAGACATGCACACACGCACATCTCACATGGTGTCCATCAGGAACCGTGATGCAAATATTTGTACTGCAGTTTCTATTAAGTATTGGATGACCTAATAGCATCAGGCAATTTTGTTTATCCGTTCAAATTTGTTGCACGGGTGGAATTTCCTGACTGTGTGAGGTCATGACTGTGGTTGTGCTGCCCCCTGTAGGTGGTGCTGAAGAACGAGCCTGTCCATCCATTCGGCCTGGCTGTGTACGGGGACTACATCTTCTGGACTGACTGGGTGAGGAGGGCTGTGCTCCGGGCTGACAAATACACAGGAGGAGACATGAAGGTGCTGCGTGCGGACATCCCTCAGCAGCCGATGGGCATTGTTGCCGTGGCCAACGACACCAATAGCTGTGAGTCTCTACACACAGTGAGGGATCCAAGTCTGTACTGTTTCACGTTTGTATTATATTTCTTTGTCTGTTTGTGTGTGTGTGTGTGTGTGTGGGGGGGGTTATTGTGGGTGTGTAGACAAATGCATTTTTAGTGTCATTAGGATCCTTGTTTAGCTGACATTGCTGTAACAGCTAGTCTTCCTGGGGTATGTATGTACATACATACACATCCATAAACACACACACACAGCACAATACTTGCAAAACAGAAACAAGAAGTAAAAAATACATAAAAAGTACAAACCCAGGTCACTGTGTACCTTGGCTTATAAAGCATAACACATTTGGCATTACTGATACATGATCAGGTGGTTAAGTGAGTTTGAAGTATCCTCTTGAGCAATTATTTGTTACTTACTGAACTGATTTCAGGAGGTAATATCTTCTGAAATTAAACTACTTCATAGATTACTGTTCTTTCCTTGGTAATAACATCAGGCCATCAGGCCAAATCACAACGAATTAACTAATTAAATTCAATATGAGCCTGTTTGAAGGAGGTGGCTCCTGAGTATTGAAATACACACAGATACGCACACAGATACGCACACAGGCACACAGAGACACACACACACACACACACACACACACACACACACACACATGCACACACACACACACACACACATACACAGATGCTTTTCTGCCCCAACAGAGCAGTTAATGAGGTGACAGAAGTAATCTGGGAGTGTGACAGAGCAGCAGAGGAGCTGCAAACACCTCCAGAATGGGACCACCTGAGATTCACAACCCCACCATCGCCCTATATTACCACACACACACACACACACACACACACACACACGCCTTCTGAATCATCATTCTTCACCTTTATCTATACCTCTTTCCACCTAATTTCTCCATCTCGTCTTGTTCTCCATTTCTCGTTGTCTGTATCCTTCTAAATCAATGTAGCCTTGCTTTTTTTTTTCAACCATACTGTCAGACTTCTTCTCCCTCGGGTTGCCTCCTTCGGTCCAACTCTCTCTCTCTCTCTCTCTCTCTCTCTCTCTCTCTCTCCCTCTCTCTGACTACACACACACACACAAGACCCTGTGGTAATAGCTGCAAATCCCATTTAGATTTAGTCACTTTGAATTATGCATTAGACACAAGAGGAGCCATGGCTGCATTCATGCAGGTGTATCTGTGTGTTGCTATGAATACATATGTGGGTGAATCGATGTTTGTTTGCGTGGTGGGGGGTGGGGGTGGGGATGGGGTCAGAAATTCTTAATTAATCATCACTCGGGTGTGTGTGTGTCTAACTCTCCCCTGTCTCCACATAGGCGAGTTCTCTCTGTGTCGTGTAAACAACGGAGGATGTCAGGACCTGTGTCTGCTGACCTCGGAGGGAAGGGTCAACTGCAGTTGCCGTGGTGACAGGAAGCTTTTGGAAGACAACACCTGCATAGGTAATAAAAGAAAGGCAGTGGGATAATTTAATGTAAAATGTAATGGATGGCACAGTAAGGGGACTCGCTTTGAATGAATTTGAAATGAATATTGATCATTTTCCATGTGGTTCAAGGCATTGAGTGCATTCTGCTGTCCCCCCCCCCCAGCCCTGAACACTACATGTAACAAAATTGATGAGTTTGAGTGTGGAAACGGAGACTGTGTCAACTACACCCTGACTTGTGACGGCATGGCCCACTGCAAGGATAAGTCTGATGAGAAACAGTCCTACTGTGGTGAGTTTGCTTGTATCAATTCAACATGTGTGATTAGCTTTTGTCTTATACTGTATATCGTCTGTACAATATATTGTGTCTTTTATTGATTTGCTGCAAGACCAATTTCCCTTTGAGGGATAATAAACTTGTCAGGGTTGTATCTTGGACTCACACACAGAACTCAAGGGCAGAGGTAGAAGTAAGGTAAACAGTCTTTAATGGAGACAGGCAGGCTCGCAATCCAGTAATCAGGCAAAGGGTCAAAACACGGTAATGCAGTCCAACAAGCAAAGGTACCAGGAAAACTAGAGGCTACAAGGCAGTCAGGAAAACAGGCAGATATCAAAATTGGGCAGACTAGAAATCAAGTAGAACAGAAAGGCGGGATACAGACTAGTGAGAAAACAGCTAGAACAATCTGGCAGAGGACAAAGGGAAATGGACTTGTATAAATACTAAGGGGGTAATGAGGGAATGAGGTGCAGCTGGGAAGGGCGGAGACAGGTGACAGGTGATGCAAGAGGCGGGAAGGTGAGTAGGCAGACAAGAATAACCGGAGCACGAACTGGAACTGGACTGGGATCTGAAAGACACACAACATATAACACGGAACAGAGACAAGAGGGAACGGGAGTGGAAAAAAAGACCAAGACAGATAACAGAGAGAGAGAGAGAGAAAGAGAGAACAAGCTCAAAGAGATGAGCTGATTGGATTCCTGAGAAAAGTTTTCTACTACTACTACTACTGATAGGTAGTAGTCAAAATACTGTCTACCATATTCTTGTTGTTTACATTTGTAATGTGACTCTATATCATTTCTGTCTGTGGTCCTCAGCCAACCGAGTGTGTAAGAAGGGCTACAGACGGTGTGTGAATGGCAGGTGTGTGGGACACAGCTCCTGGTGCAACGGACAGGACGACTGTGGAGACAATTCAGATGAGCTCTTCTGCAACAGTGAGCTGAGCCTTCTACCTGACCAAATTTTCAGCCCCACAATCATTTGCTATTTTAAGTTTGAATTATGTCCAGTATGACCACATCCCTTTCTCTCATTGTTTTGTGTGTGTGTGTGTCAGCCACACTGTGCTCAGCGGAGCAGTTCCAGTGCCGAGATGGAGGCTGCATTTCAAACTCCAGCAAGTGTAACCAGCAAGTGGACTGTGAGGATGCCAGTGACGAGATGAACTGCTGTAAGTTAGCGGACTGACTCGGCACGATCAGATTAACTAAACTTTATTTAAAAAGACAATATTTAGTACCAGGCCACGGTATGAAGTAATGCTGCCCTCTTTGTTCAGCTGCCACGGACTGTTCCAGCTACTTCCATCTGGGGGTGAAGGGGGTGATATTTCAGAAGTGCGATTTCACCACACTCTGCTATGCGTCCTCTTGGCAGTGTGATGGTGCTAATGACTGTGGAGACTTCTCGGATGAAAGAAACTGCCCAGGTATTTTAACAACCTCTAAAACACACATATATATTTTCATACACACATATATATTTTCATAACTTGGACCTTATAATATACATATGTTATCCAAAGGAAGAGTGAAATTATTTTTTACAGATGTATTAAGGCGTGAAGTCCAAGTTGGGCTATTCCAAATGGCACATAAGCAAAAACAATGGAAGTTTGTATGTTAAATGAATTAAAATAGTTTCAGAAGAAAATATAATTGAAAAACATAGCAATTGATATTTAATTTTTCTATTTCTCTCGTAATACTGCTTTTAATACTCTTTGTTGTTTTTCTTTTATCTCAACTCTCATTTGTAACCTCTCCTTGTGTGTCTGTCCACTAGGGAGTGGGAAAACAAAATGTCCAACACCCTTCTTTGCCTGTCCTAGTGGACGTTGTATCCCTATGAGCTGGACTTGTGACAAGGAGAACGATTGTGAGAATGGGGCTGACGAGGCTCACTGTGGTAAGTTCAGACTCTTTGAAAAGGTCACTATACCAGCTGAAGCGTTACTGAGCATTGCTTTGTTTTGCTTTGTTTTTTGGTCTGGCGTTTGCACTTTATGCATTCCTTCTGGTCCTCTAGATAAGTTCTGCTCAGCCTCCCAGTTTGAGTGTGGGAACCACCGCTGTATTCCCAACCGCTGGGTGTGTGACGGAGCTGACGACTGTGGTGACGGCACCGACGAGGACAGCAAGTGCAGTGAGTATTAGGCACAAACATTTTGTAAATACAAATACAAAAACAGTTGCGGTGAGGTGCATTTTTTAATGCTTGGCTTTGTACTCTGATAGCTTTGTAAGTTACCAGACAGTGACTGTGTGGATAAAGCACAGATTCAGGTTCAATTTGAGTTTTATTACCTGTCAAAAAATTCATGCAGTGAATTCAGGAAATCCAGTTTCTTGGATATTTAGGTACTCTTTCAGTTGACGCTTCAATCTCTGTGCATTTCAGTGCATCTTATATGAGAATTTAGCTGGTGACTGCTGTGCGTTACTCTAGTGCAGTATGGACTAAAAGGTTAACAAGTACATTAGGATTTGATTTTTATACCAGCTTCAAACCATTATGCATATGATATGGAGTTTAAAGATTAGATTGTGTCCCATTCTGCTTCTTCTAACACCGCAGAGTCTAAGCATTCCAAAAATTGTCATTGTCCTTGGAGTTCACAGTATATTTAAACACAGCAGTCAGGGTAACATCAAAGGCATTCATGTTTTAATAACCCTTTTCCACAACAGAGACCAAGACGTGCAGTCCTGAGGCATTCCAGTGTCCTGGATCTCATGTGTGTGTGCCTCAGCGTTGGAAGTGTGATGGGGACAAAGACTGTCCTGATGGGGCTGACGAGAGCGTCAAAGCTGGCTGTGGTGAGGACAGGGACTGGGCAGGGTTGGATATCCTCAAAATCAATACATTTAGAAAATGAACAAACAAAAAGAAATATAGGTAGCACAAAGTATAATCTACTACAGTGAGATATCCCCATTTTCTGCCGCTGCTTATTGTCATTATTCTGTTTCATTGATCCAACAATTATTTT
The DNA here is from genome assembly GCF_046629955.1 of Centroberyx affinis. Classification (NCBI taxonomy): domain Eukaryota; kingdom Metazoa; phylum Chordata; class Actinopteri; order Beryciformes; family Berycidae; genus Centroberyx; species Centroberyx affinis. The sequence continues at coordinate 39,468 of NW_027278848.1, read as the reverse complement.
TGTGTCCCAGTGTTCAACAACACGTGCAGCAGCAGCGAGTTCATGTGCCAGAACAGACAGTGTATCCCCAAGCACTTTGTGTGTGACCATGACAAAGACTGCAGCGACGGCTCAGATGAGTCCATGGAGTGTGGTGAGTGGATGACCTTTGACCTCTTATTCCAGAAGGAGTGATTTAAAAAGCACTCTCCTCCCTCCTACTTTACCCTTTAATAACTCTTCCAGCTCTCCTTTTACGCTCATGCTGTTTCTTGCTGCAGAGTATCCAACATGCGGACCCAACCAGTTCCGCTGTGCCAATGGCCGCTGCATCACCCAGAGTTCATGGGAATGCGATGGAGACTTTGACTGCCATGACCACTCAGATGAAGCCCCCAAGAACCCACGCTGCAATGGCCCAGGTTAGATGCTCATAGCTACTCCAGCATCACTAATATTTGTGATTTGCTTTTTCATAACTGGAAAACACTGTCAGTCTTGATTGAAGATGTTGCTCGAGGGTTTGAAATAATATCTGTCTCATTGGCTGATATTTTCTCTCCTTTCTGTTTCTCACTCTCTTTCACCCGACAGAGAAGAAATGCAATGACACCGCATATGCCTGCAATAATGGAAACTGTGTCAATGAGACGTTGCTTTGTGACCGTAAGGACGACTGCGGTGATGGCTCTGATGAGCTGAACTGCTTTGTTAATGAGTGCCTGAACAGCAAACTGAGCGGCTGCTCCCAGCTCTGTGAAGATCTTAAAATAGGCTTCAAGGTTAGTAAACAACTCAAAAAGGTGACTTGGGTTCTCCAAAGACGAGTGTTTAAGACACAAGGTCAGCATCATACACCTGCTGGGTCTGTGGGTCTTTACCTGCTCTGTGCCTTGCCTCAATACAGTGTAGATGCCACCCTGGCTTCCGTCTGAAGGATGATGGGAAGACGTGCATCGACATAGATGAGTGCACTACCACCTATCCCTGCACCCAGCGTTGCATCAACACACACGGCAGCTTCCACTGTCTGTGTGTGGAGGGCTTCCAGCTCAGCCCCGAAAACCCAACCATTTGCAAGTCCACCTCTGGTAAGGAACACGACAAATGAGGAAGTCCTGCTTTCAGGTGCGCGTTTAATGTAAACCCATTTATATATAATGTCTCCCTTCTTCCAGATGAGGAGCCCTTCCTCATATTTGCCAACCGCTACTACCTAAGGAAGCTCAACTTGGACGGCACCAACTACACACTGCTCAAACAGGTGAGACTACCGGACACAGCACGTCCTGCTCAACTGGCTATAATCCTGCAAACCATTTGTCATGTTGTAGTTTGTTGCTGATGCAGCTGCTGTGGTTTGACAGGGCTTGAACAACGCGGTGGCTCTGGACTTTGACTATCGGCAGAATATGATTTACTGGACAGACGTGACCACCCAGGGCAGCATGATCCGACGCATGCACATCAACGGCAGCGACGTCCAGGTGAGTGTGACAGTATCATGTCACAGGAAGATGGGGGGAGGATGAATGTGTCGGTGATACCTGCTTGGCCTTTCCTTTTCAACATAGTACTTGTAACATGATTTATGCGATTGCTAGCATCATTTGTGGTTTGTGTGCTGGTGGATGCAATGTAAAACCTGGGAAAAACAATAGAATTCGAAAGCCTTTATCGTGAGGAGCAGATTCAGTATGTACTGCATTGGCGTTTGCTAGGTCCTTCACCGCACATCGCTCAGCAACCCAGATGGTCTGGCTGTTGACTGGGTGGGAGGAAACCTGTACTGGTGTGATAAGGGACGGGACACTATCGAGGTATCCAAGCTGAATGGGGCATACCGGACAGTTCTGGTCAACCACGGCCTGAGGGAGCCACGTGCTGTGGCTGTGGATGTGCGCTATGGGTAAGAGCAGTGTCGTATGATGAAGGTGCAGGAAATGTTGCACCTGCAAGACATGGTGTTTAAAAGAGACTGATTTGAAATACAAAATTAGCTCTTATGAATACGCAGCATTCTCTGTATTTATTCTACCCTCCTTGGGTGCCAGATGGATACAGTTTACCAACAGATCAATTCAATTGATGCTCTATTGTTGTTGTCAATTAGCAGTCAATTACAGAAAAATAGACTAAACTGACATTCAAATACTTTCTTGTAATTTTTTTAACTTTTTGAAACTCATTGTTCTCTTTGGCAAACCCAAGACATCTGGCACCTATGTAGGCTAAAACAAACCATAAAAAGAATTTACCCAGGTCTGACTTTGTCACCACATTGTTTCTCCACTTTGATATCTGATTTGTTATGAATAATAAATCTAATACAGCGTGTCCCTGACAGGTACCTGTACTGGTCAGACTGGGGTGACAACCCCCACATAGGGAGGATCGGTATGGACGGCACCAACAGGAGTGTCATTGTGGAAGACAAGATCACCTGGCCCAATGGCCTGACACTGGACTTCATTAATGACCGCATCTACTGGGCCGATGCACGGGAGGACTATATTGAGTTTGCTAGTCTGGATGGAACCAACAGACACACAGGTAGCACACATACATCAAATTATTTGTACTTATGTAAGCAAAAAATGATTGCCTATGTATGATAACACAGAAAGAAAGAAAAGAAGAAGAAAATACTTGTATTTATATGTGAGTGCATTAGTGTGTATGGAGACTTGACCAATTTATCACTGATTTTTGGTGAGTAGATTAATAAAAAGCAATGAATTAAGAACATTGAGCACACACATATGCACACATGCATTCACACACACTGATATACTTATACTGTCTCCTTTTATTTACCATGTTATTGTTTCTGATTCATTTGTCTTTGTGTCTTCGCTCCTGTAGTACTGACTCAGGACATCCCCCATATCTTTGCTATGACTCTGTTTGAGGAGTACATCTACTGGACAGACTGGGAGACCAAGTCCATCAACAGAGCTCATAAAACCATGGGCATCAACAAGACCATGCTGATCAGCACCCTGCACAGACCGATGGACATCCACATTTACCACCCGTACCGCCAGCCTGAGGGTACAGACAAGTCCACCGTCACTCACTGCCACCTGTATATCTACATCTGTGCCCTCCTACCTTTCTGACCTGCCCTCTTTTCTGCCTGTGTACATTTTCCTTCTTCCTCAGTGGCTGACCACCCATGCCAGACCAACAATGGAGGCTGCAGTAATTTGTGTCTGCTCTCACCTGGAGGAGGCTACAAGTGTGCCTGTCCCACCAACTTCTACCTGGCAGCTGATGGCAAACAATGCATGTCAAACTGCACTGCAAGTCAGGTGAGATAACCCAGGCTTGTTACACTGTAAAAAAAATTGCCTTTTGCCTGCATTTAATACGTTGGTATTTCTAAAAATAATACATACTCTCACTTTTTTTCTCTTTTCAGTTTGTCTGCAAAAACGACAAGTGTATTCCATTTTGGTGGAAGTGTGATACTGAAGATGACTGCGGGGACCGGTCGGACGAGCCTGCAGATTGCCGTGAGTGATAAGTGAAGCCTGACTATAATAGTCATGCTTTATTACTGTTGCATTGCACTGTAAAGTATGTGCTGGCCGGTAATGTTGTGTTGTGTTTCCTCACTGCAGCTGAATTTAAGTGCCGGCCAGGCCAGTTCCAGTGTGGCACCGGCATCTGTACCAACCCCGCCTACATCTGTGATGGAGACAATGACTGCCAAGACAACTCTGATGAGGCCAATTGCGGTACACACACCTATACATGCTTATAGTATTTTAGATTTTTTTTTCTCACTTGTACTTATACTAATCCATATCCTCTCTCTCCCACTATTTGCCTTTCTATATCCAGATATCCACGTATGCCTGCCCAGTCAGTTTAAATGTACCCACCCCAGTCGCTGTATCCCAGGCATCTTCCGTTGCAATGGGCAGGACAACTGTGGAGAGGGAGAGGATGAGAAAGACTGTCGTAAGTCTGCTACCATGCCCTTCTAGCTCCCTGTCACTTCTAACTTTTTTATTTTGATCTTCATCCATCAGTATACAAAAAAATGTGAATAGACAGCTGTATCCATCTATATTTACTGTGTACTGTGCAAGTTGGGTGTTGAATGGTTGTGTAATCTGTCTGTCTCTTGTGCAGCGGAAGTGACATGTGCTCCCAACCAGTTCCAGTGTGCCATCACCAAGCGCTGTATCCCACGGGTGTGGGTGTGTGACAGGGACAACGACTGTGTGGATGGATCTGATGAGCCTGCCAACTGCAGTAAGGACCCAGCTTGCTACACTTATCTCTCCCTCCTCTGGCAACATAAGCAATAAGGCACGACAGGCGTTGTGCCTAACAAGCCTGAACACTGTAAAGCACTGTGTTGCATGGCTTATTGCTTTTAAAAAATGAAAGAAGAAAGCAAATGTTCATTTAGTTCAACTATTTTAGTTTTAATCAATAATAATTCATTAATCTGAATCAGAATTTATTTAATTGGTCAAGTAAGTTTGCAAAAAAGTATAAATTTAGGGACAGGCCTCTTTTTGAGGTAGCTTAGAAAGAAATGAGTATATAAGTAGTATATAAGAAGTGCAAGTATTATATATAAAGATATTATATATAAAGTAATAGATATAAAGATTATATATTAAAAGTAGCAATTTAAGAAATAGGTCTCCTAGCTATATAGTATGCACATGGTTCTCTGTTGGAACCTGAGTGATTGTACTAATGGGAAGCTATGGATGTCAATAAAAAACAGAATAATTAGAAATCTGGGTATATCTAGAGAATGTTGCACTGGGTTCTAGGGTATAAATAGGTATAAATATATGACTGTGCAGCCAGCACAAAGTTGGGTATAAAAGAGCTGACTATAGGACGTGGGGTGCAGGTGCTGGATACCAGAAGTAGAGTTTGTTCATTGTGGTGTGCTTAGGTAGTGATATGCAGTTCAGATGTTAATGACGGCCCCCAATCAGGGGAATAAACTGTTCTTGTTTATGGTTGCTTTAATGAAATGTTTAAACAAATGTTGAACAACTTGGTTGCGCGGTTGGTTGCAAATAAGTACCGGTATGAGCGCAGATTTTCAGTTAGCACATTAATATTTGGGCAGTTTGTGCCCACACTCCCCTTTCTAGTCTTTCATATGTCTAATGGTTTTTATTTCTCTCCTTTGCAGCCCAGATGACGTGTGGTGTGGATGAGTTCCGCTGTAAGGACTCAGGCCGCTGCATCCCGGCCCGCTGGAAGTGTGACGGAGAGGATGACTGTGGCGACGCCTCAGACGAACCCAAGGAGGAGTGTGGTAAGGAGAGGGCGCCGAGGGAAGAGTCGGAGAAGGGGAAAAAAAGGATTATGGGAGAGATACATGCAATGAGATAGCAGATATTTGGTGGAAGAAAAACACAGGACCTTACTTCTGCTGACTGTGTCTGTGCGGTCCTCAGATGAGCGGACGTGCGAGCCGTACCAGTTCCGCTGTAAGAACAACCGCTGTGTGCCTGGCCGCTGGCAGTGTGACTATGACAATGACTGTGGGGACAACTCAGATGAGGACAAGTGTGGTACGTCCCTCAGTCTGCTGTCCTTCCTCAATCCTAGCTCCTCTCACACAGCCACACTCACATCTCATTGTCCACAAGAAAAAACAGATTTGTGAAATTGTATGAGATTTAAGCAGACTGTTCAGACTCAACAGATCGTAGTGGTAAGCAAAGTATCACCTTTCAGTCACAGTGTGTGTATGTGTGTGTTATAGCATGGTATACTGTATTTACTCAACTGCACGCATGGTTGAGACGTTGATTTCTTTTGCATTGATTAGTTCTGTGGCCATTTGCACATCTCACATCATCTCATGTCTATTTTGCATTTCACACTGGCCTGTTGGCGTGAGCTTAGAGGTAGGTGTTTTCACAGTTTCAGCTCATCCATCCACAACCCCAGCCACCCAGTCCTTAGTCTGCCCCCAGCTTGTCTTCGTGCTTATGTTGTGTGACCCCTGTCCTTCCTTTTCAATCCCACTAGCCCCTCTAGCTGCTCCACAACATGTGCTGTACCATCCCCACCTCTGTGCCCCGCCTCCTGTGATATGAATTTTCAGTCTTATTTTACTTGTGTATGTCTGGCTCTTAACAGAGTACCCTGTGGACTTTTCCACAGTCTTCACTATTCCCACCTCTCTCTACTCTTTTCCTTTCCTATGCCTCTCCCTGCTCCTCACCTATCCTCTCCTCTCCTCTCTGTTCCTTACTTAAATATTCTCTCTGTCCCTTCTCATACATCTTCTCTCTGTCCTCAGTGCCCCGTCAGTGTTCAGAGAGTGAGTTTGCCTGTACAAATGGCCGCTGCATCGCTGGGCGCTGGAAGTGTGATGGGGACCATGATTGTGCTGATGGCTCAGATGAGGTAACACTTGACCATTTTCTTCTTGATGAACTTATCTCTTTGAAAATGGCCTTACTAGTGGTGCTAATCAAATATTTCTTTGTTTTGGTCTAGAATGGCTGTGATGTGAAGTGTGACACTGACCAGTTCCAGTGCAAGAACGGCCATTGCATCCCCATCCGCTGGCGCTGTGATGCTGATGCTGACTGTATGGATGGCAGTGATGAGGAGAAATGTGACAGTGGCAGTAAGAAACACACACACTTATTTGCTTCCACAAGCTTATCCAAACATAAGATGCTGAAGACGTGGATGCATACAGTATTTGATCCCAAGTGCTTGTCATTCTTTCCTCTCGCTTCTTTTTTCTCCGCTCCCTATTAGTGGGTAGACACTGCCCCCTGGATGAGTTCCAGTGTAACAACACCCTTTGTAAACCCCTGGGCTGGAAGTGTGACGGGGAGGACGACTGTGGGGACAACTCCGATGAGAACCCAGAGGAGTGTGGTGAGTTTCAGACCCCTCTAGCATGACAGCAGGACCATCTGAACCCTCTTAGTATTCAGGCTTTTCTCCTCCTTGATGCGTCTCTCTTTCCATCCCTCAGCAAAATTCCAGTGCCCGCCCACCAGGCAGTTCCGCTGCCATAATGACCGTGTGTGTCTGCCGCTATCGAAGCGTTGTGACAGTGTCAACAACTGTGGGGACAACAGTGATGAACTCAACTGCCGTGAGTTTGTTCAATCCAGTTTCTTAGAGTAGACTTGAAAAATGATTAAAAATCTGACAAAGAGAGCTTCAGTGTCAGGAACTTACTGAAAAGTGACAATAACAATGTGAACACCTTGTATCTGAATCACAATGGGATTTGACTCTAAACCATGGCTTAGGATGACTGTTACACATGACAATCAAGGTAATGGTCTCTCTGTGATCCTGCACTCTTCCAGAGGTGTCTCCTGCCACCTCAGTGTGTCAGAAGGATGAGTTCCAGTGCTCTAATGGGCGTTGCATCAGCTCCGTCCTGCGCTGCAACTATTTCAACGACTGCGAGGACTATGGTTCCGATGAAATCAACTGCAATAAGAAAGGTGCGTTTGTGTCGCAGCATATTTGTCATGTCGAGTACAAGTGCACCTTCTTCACAGTTACGTGTGTGAATGCATGCTCTGTATGTTTCTGTTTGCAGACACGGTACTGAATGACTGTCGCAGTAACAGGACAGTGTGTGGAGATGGGGATGAAGCTCACTGTGTGGTGAACAGCACTGACTCCTTCTGCTCCTGTAAACCTGGCTTCCAGTCCAAGGGACACAACAGATGTGAAGGTACAGTTTCCTCCGCAGTGGCTCGACTTATGCACATATCATGCTATGTTATGGCTAAAATCTGGTCCAGGACTCTTAACTCTGTGTAACCTGTACTCTTTGGCCTTGGGGTGGTTGACAGATAAGAACGAGTGTAAGCAGTTTGGAGTGTGTTCCCACATCTGCAACAACACCAAGGGCTCCTACAAGTGCAGCTGCCACAAGTACTTCACCAGAATCAATGACACCTGCAAGGCTGATAGTGAGTACTTGTACTGTTTTATTTGTTAGCTTTCCCAGCTTGTCTATTTTCATGGATACACAGTGTGAACTGATAGTGTCCTTGTATAAATAATGTTTGTGACAGTGGGCCCATGTGTGTTTTTATTACTATTCTAAGACATGGATACATAGAGCAGTTTTTGGCCCCGTTGCTTTATTCACATAGGAAAAATAGTGAATAGAGATTCACTTGTTGCCTGTTGCCCAAGAATATCCTACTGAAATGAACTTTATTGCCTGACTTCACTTCCTGTGTGTCCCCAGTCTTGAGACAGGTGCTGTACATTGCCGATGACAATGAGATCCGCAGCCTGGACCCCGGCATGCCAAACTGGCGCTATGAGCAGATCTTCCAGGGCGATGCTAATGTACGCATTGATGCCATGGACCTGCATATCAAGACCAATCGCATCTACTGGACCAACTGGCACACAGGGCGCATTTCCTCCTATGATCTGCCTTCCTCCTCCTCGTCCAATAACAACAACCGCAACCGCCGCCAGAGTGACTCCAGGGTCACCAACCTGGAGGTAAGTGTGTGCGTGTGTGTGTGTGTGTGGTGTGTGCTCATGCATGTATATCATGTAAAACATAAACAAGACTGGTAAAGCATGTGTGTGTCCAACCTTGGATGTTCTTCCTAACATTTGTCTGTATGTTCAGATCCCTGATCTGAAGATGCCCCGTGGCATCGCTGTGGACTGGGTGGCAGGGAACCTGTACTGGACCGACTCTGGCAGAGATGTCATCGAGGTGGCCCAGATAAGTGGAGGACGCCACCGAAAAACCCTCATCTCCGGCATGATCGATGAGCCCTATGCCATTGTAGTCGACCCCCAGAGAGGGTGAGCGGGGCTCGGGAGACTTGGGATGCATTAAAGTAGAATGAGAAGCTATCTGTGGAAAAGGACAAGAATACAAATGGAGATTTGATTGTGATAAGTGCAGCAGCAATTGAGTTTTTACACTTTATTCAATAGGAAAATGTACTGGGCAGACTGGGGGAATCACCCTAAGATTGAAACAGCCGCTATGGATGGAACCATGAGAGAGACCTTGGTAGAAGACAACATCCAGTGGCCAACTGGTAAAACATGCACACACACACACACACACACACACACACACTTCTCCTTAATTAACCGTTTCATGCTAAACACAAAGTGTGATTTAATATAGTGTCCAGTCTTTCCTCATTTTTCAAACTGTACTTAAAGGTGCTCTGTGCCTGTGTGTGTGTGTGTGTGTGTGTGTGTGTGTGTGTGTGTGTGTGTGTGTGTGTGTGTGTGTGTGTGTGTGTGTGTGTGTAGGTCTGGCGGTGGACTACTTCAATGAGCGTCTGTACTGGGCGGATGCTAAACTCTCTTTGATCGGCAGCGTGAGGCTGAATGGCAGTGATGCAGTAGTGGCTGTAACCAGTATTAAGAACAGTTGAGTGACACATACTCACAATGGCATGACTTGTATCACAAACTTTGTTTTGGAATCTGTCACTACTTTATGCAGGTGGACGATGCATGAGAATATGTATTTTATCCTATTTATGTCGATGTGTCTGTAAAGGTTCTAATATGTTAATGTTCTTCTTTATTTCCTCACAGAGCTCCATCACCCCTTCAGCATCGATGTCTTCGAGGACTACATCTATGGCGTCACCTACATCAACAACTATGTCTTCCGGGTGAATAAGTTTGGCAAAGGCCCCATGGAGAACCTGACCACTGGAATGAACCACGCCACAGACATAGTCCTCTACCACCGCTACAAGCAACCTGAGGGTGAGTAGGATAGACTGAACGGTGCGGCAGCATTTCCATGGCAAAACTCATACAAATTGCGTCCATAAATATCAAAGCGGGGAGTTAACAGTGGCTCTGTGCTAGAAGGGCTCTGCTATGTTTTCTGCTTCAGAGATTAACAGACACACAACACAGTTTCAGACAAGGGCGCTGACTTTACAGTAACCAATTAAGTTCTCACTTATTCTTGCAAGTTTGGTTCATGGGAATGCCACCATACAGCAGGATAGGAAAATACAGCTCTTTCAACAAGCTTCTGAGGTAGAGATGAGCGTTCTTACTTACATATAGCATTATCTTGATGAGTTCTCCTTCATTTTATCTCTCTTTCTCCTGGTCAGTGACTAATCCATGCGACAGGAAGAAGTGTGAATGGCTGTGTCTGCTCAGCCCCAGTGGACCAGTGTGTACCTGCCCCAACGGACGGACACTAGACAATGGCACATGTGTGGAGTTGCCTACACCCACACTGTCTCCTCTCTGTGAGTAGACACACACACACACACACGTATAACTACACTGACCCGGGCACATGAATCCTTCTGTATTATTGAGAAACTCCCATCGTCCACAGCTCCTCCCAGCGGTCCCTGCACTGTGCAGTGTTTGAACGGGGGCAGCTGTTTCCTGAATGCCCGCAAGCAGCCCAAGTGTCGCTGCCAGCCCAATTATGGAGGAGACCGGTGTGAGATTGACCAGTGCAGAGACTACTGCCAGAATGGAGGCACATGCACAGCTTCCCCTACAGGTAAGATATTGACATCACAAGCTGTTTTTTGTTTTTGTTTTGTCTTGTCTTTATTTGCCTCATATAACCATAATAATTACATAAACCATAACACAGAAGATTCTAATGTTATAGTTTTAGTATGAAGGAGAATAATGACATACACAGAAATACTGTTTAAACAACAATACGTAGGCTCAAATATGCCATTGCGAGTTGGTCCAATAATATGCAGAGTAGTTTTACAAACTAAAAGCAAGACACTTTCTTTCTCTGTCTACCATCCCTAATGAGCTTTCCATCTATGTATCCTTCTGTCTGTCTGTTCTTCCCTAGGCTCTCCTGCATGTCGATGCCTGACAGGGTTTACAGGGCCAAACTGTAACCTGCACACCTGTAAGGATTACTGCCAGAATGGAGGCAACTGTACAGTCAGCGCTGGTAACCAGGCCACCTGCCACTGCCCCCCTGACTTCCTGGGAGACCAGTGCCAGTATAGTGAGTGTTCCCACTGTATATTGTATGTTTCTGTAACCATTTCCAACTCCTCAGCCAAGCCATGAACTACATTACTATAAAGTCTGAATTGCAGTTAGCAGCATGTGTGCCAAGTTATGATGTGGTTTGCAAGGAGTCAACTGACATGTTTATGTGTGTGTGTGTGTGTGTGTGTGTGTGTGTGAGCAGGCAGCTGTGAAGGCCACTGCCTTAATAGGGGCACGTGTCTACAGAGTGCCGATGGCTCTAAACAGTGCCGCTGTCTGCCCAAGTACATCGGCAGCAAATGTGAGATTGACAAGTGTCACTACTGCCGTGACGGCAAGTGCATCCCCACCAACACCTACCAGCCCACAGGGGAAGTCACCTGCATGTAAGTGCGCACACAGAGACAGACTTACATACACACACACACACACACACACACACACACACACACACACACACACACATACACAGACACACAGACCCATGCATACAAAGTTGTCAAGTCAAATTTTTATTTGTATAGCACATTTCATACAAAAAGCCAAGAGCAATACATGTATGATAAAATAAAATAAGAACATACATGTCATAATATTTACATGCATACATACATACACATGCAAAGGATATACACAATTTCAAGTGCATATAACTTCAAGTAAAACAGCAGCAGGCATTTGCTCTAAAAAACCCAACATTAGTGTGTTAAGTCAAAAGACCTAGTTAAAAACAGCAGTAAAAAGAAATGTTTTTAGTCTCCTATCAAAAAGAACTAAGTATTGGGGCGCCTCTGATGTCACTTGGCAGGGCATTCCATTTGTTAGGAAAAATAAAAACTGAATGCGTTGTCCATCCTTGTCTACTCCAACACGTCGTTACACATATTATTTTCTGTCTCCCATAGCTGCACCAACGGCAGAGTCCAGCCCAGCTGCTACACATGTGATACGAATGAGTACTGTGCGAATGGCCAGTGCGCCATAAACCCCCTCACTCACCTTCCAGAGTGCAGGTGAGGTGCAGCATACACTGTGTTTATACATTTGTACATATTTGTCACGATGAAGTCTAAGTATCTCTGTGAGAGGTCCCATGTGTCATCGCAGATATATCTGTTATTATTCTGTCTCTTCCTGTGTGTGTAGGTGTTCACCTGGCTGGACGGGGCATCGCTGTGAGGTGGTGGCCACCACTCAAGACCCCTCAGAGTCAAGCGGACGTAAGTCGCCTCTTCCACCATGACATCAAATCATCAATTACAAAGAGATTAGTTTGATTTTAATATGATTCTCTGTGCACCATTTAAGTATACAGTATATATTGTGTGTGTGTGTGTCTGTGTGTGTGTGTGTGTAGGCACAGCCTCCATAGTGATCCCTGTGCTGCTCCTGTTGCTGCTGGTTCTGTTGGCTGCAGGAGCGTTGGTCTGGTACAGGAGAAGGATGAGAGGGTGAGTAACAGTCTAGCAAGTTCAGTACTGGAAACAGAGGGGATCTCTTTTTGTCTTTGTGTTCCCTCTTTCCTTCCCTCTTTCTTCCCCTCCTTCCTTCCTTCCTTATGCACTTTTCCTCTCCTGTCTGTAATGGCATCTCTTCTGTTCCTCAGGTCTAGCAGGCCCGGCAAACCCGGCTCCAGACGCTCGCGGTAACGGTTGCCAGGGTTACGCTTTCCCTCTATCATCCCAGCCAAATCTACATGCCATTTCTCCCTTTCTCTCTCTTTCCTTCACCCATGAGTCTTGGTTGCTGTGCAGTGTTTGGTCCTGTGGTGAATGTCGCTCCATTCTCTCTGGTTTCCATGAGCTGTAGTACATCTTGACCCTATCTCCTCTGTTCAGACGCCCTCGTCAGAGCCTCCGTCCCTCTGTCCCTCGGTCCGTCCCCAGATAGCCAGCCCCCCCCCACAGGGGCTCCAGGGCAGATCTATTGAAAAGTTGCTATGAATAGATCTGTCTGTGCGTGGTCCCGGGGTTCAGTACTGTAGATCCCCCATACTGTTATCCATCATATTGTGGCATATTGTACTGTACCGTGCTGTGGTTTGTATTGTGGTAGTGTCTCTCTTAGTGAGAGGTGGACACTGCAACAGCATTCTTCCAAGCTCAGATTGGAAAATGCAACATGAAAATCCAGCATTTACTAAGATGTAGACATTTATAGTATATTTTAGAGTATCCAGGGTTTTATTGTCTGTTTACTTTGGATGGTCAACTACTACAGGTTGGTCTGTACAGTAAGCCCCATATCCAGGTCCAGCGTGTCTGGATCTGTCTAGGGCTAGATGAATGCTGGGTTTGTGTAGGTGGCTGTGCTGTGGCTTACTTCCTTAGCCTGGATGGTGGTGCAAGTGATGTGATGCCTCCTCCCTCCCTTCATAACGTGGCCGTGTCCCTGCTTGCACTGTTGAGACTCCTAAAACCATAAATAAGATACCGGGTTATGACTGTGACCTTTACGTTTTGTGTAGGGCCAAGGGCTTCCAGCACCAAAGGATGAGCAATGGGGCCATGAATGTGGAGATTGGAAACCCGGCCTACAAGATCTACGAGGGCGAGCCAGATGACGACGCTGGGGAGCTGCTAGATGCAGACTTCACACTGGACCCAGACAAGGTACAGAAAAATAGGAGGCTTGCATGCACATACACCTATAGCCTAGCCTCCTGTGCATTATGTTTATCTAATGGTCTGATTTGGACTCTCCCCAGCCCACCAACTTCACAAACCCAGTATACGCCACTCTGTACATGGGAGCTCACAACAGCCGCAACTCTCTGGCCAGCACAGACGAGAAGAAGGAGTTGCTGTCGCGTGGGGATGAGGAGCCCCTGGTGGACCCCCTGGCATAGACTGTCCATTGGCCCGGGTCATGCTATTCCAAACACACCCCTCTTTTTGCCTTTTAACAAACAAATGAAAAAAAAAAAAAAAAAAAAAAAACCTGAGAGAAAATCGACAAAAAGTGTGAACACTGTATAAAATGTACAAAAATGAAGGACTACTTTTGTATGTGATTGCAGTATTATATTTTGTTCTTTTGAGATTCCTCTGGTCAAAATTGAATAACATTTTCTATGAGAGATTTTTAATTTACACTTCCCTTCCCTTTTACCTAAATAGCCACTACCTCTGTGCAAAATGAAATGGAAACAAGAAAATCAGAAGAAAAGATGTTATCATTGGAGCAATTTTAATTTTTTATTTTTGTATGAATTGTATAGAGAAAAACATTGTTCCATTTCACCAGTGCCAACTGTTTGTTGTTTGTGTTGACTTTGAGCGGGGAAGGCAAACTCAAAGTTTTATAAATCGGTACCAATGTTGTCTTGATGACAGTTTGTTGGCAAGATTGTGTGAAACAGAATTATGATAGCACCGTTTGTGTATAGCACATGGAAAATGTCAATACCAGATGGCAACTACAGTATTTCCACATAATTTTCTCAGAGAACAATGTTCATGAAATGATTGTGTTTTCTTCCTTGCACAGAATTCATATTTTACGGTATAGCACATACTGTATATACCGTAAGATGTAAAGCAGGTCGATATGTGTTTGTTTTTATTACATCCTATGATGTTTAGAGCTCATGTGTTATTGAACTGAGAGGGTGAGAGGCATTTCGTTTGAGTTGGAGAATGAGGAAGTTGATAATGGGTTAAACATTCCAGGCAGAGGGGTGGATGGAGATTTGAGATTCAAAGAGATGATAATGGTGAACGCCTCCATGGGTGGGCAGTGGGCATTGTGTACGCCCAGACCACAGCAGGCCAGCACTAACCATGAAGGGGACAAACCACAAATACTTTGATGAATAGTGTTGTGTGTGCACCCTTTAGTTGACTGTTACAGGGGTCTTCCTCAAGCTGAAGGAGAGGAGGGCTACAATTATGGCAATGGGAGGAGAAAGGATCAAGTTGGCTTTTGGTTGTCTTTTATTTCTCCAGTCTGTTTTTGTGAAGACCAGATCAAATGTCCCATCTGGTTTTGTGAGATCGATCGATATTTCTACCTTTAGAAGATCAAGGTCTGTGCTTTAGCGGTTTTGTAACGACTCAGTCTTAAGTGGATTCTTTTCTTTTGGTCCATAGCATCACTCTGTGTTCTTCCTTAGCTGTTCCTGATCTCTCACTCTCCTCTGTGCCCTGCTGCTGCTAATGCTACCGTTCTGGTCGCTCTGACGTGTCCTTATGCTCAGCCTCTGTCCCAAAATGCTGCTTCTGTCAGAAGGTTGTCAGCCATATCTTAATGCATGTGAAAAGTAACAACAATCTTTAATGTACCTAGAATAACAAGTCCTTATTTCGCTTACCTGTCAGCAAGTGTTATTTTGATTTATGCTGTTGCAAATGTTTTGTCTTTAATTGAGAGAGAAGTACAATCATTTTACCTAAAGAACATTTTTGCAAAATCATACATGCATTTTTGGAATTAAGTTGTTTTTGATTAGTCCTTGTTTTTTAATGAAAAATGACACATAGCTTTTATAGTACACAATGCATGGAGGCTCAGACTTTCATCTGGAAAGAGAATAATGTTTAATTTTTGCTGGAGTACTTTACAAACTAAATAACAGATATTGTTATAAATAAAATTTTAAAAATTGTACAGAAAAGAAGCAGATGCCTTTTTGTCTTTTGTTTGCAAGCTATGCTGATATAGTTATGACTTGTGTTGAGACGTCAGTGTGGGTTCAATCATTTCTTAGGAAGATATTCACATCCTGTAAATGAAGCCATGTGTACTGTAGACACAAAATACAAACTGAATTTATGTATCCAAATTTTATTCTCATTCTGTTCTTAGTTATAAAACTTATTCAATCAACAAAAACCAAAACCATAGCTCACAAAGGAAAATAATTACGCACTAATAGATGAAAATGAACATTCTGTATTGTTAGACATATTCTCAAGCTGTTACGTAATGCAAGTGAACTTCATAAAGCAATCCTCACTGACGCTATGAAGAATTTCTGGGGAAGAAATAGCACACAGTACATAAATGATATTTTGATTCTGACTATTATGTATATATTCCAAGAATCATTTTGAAAATAATCCTCCCTGATTTTTTAAATGTATTCCTCTGTGTAAAATGAGACATGCAACTACAACCCTTGTCAGCTTCTTTGAATCAAGTGTTCACTCGATGCCTTTAGCCTTCAGCTCCTCCCTTACTCTGCCCAGGTAGCCAGGGTCAGGATATCCAAAACTGTGGAAAGACAGTACATTGGTTAATATAGCTGTGCGGTCAATTTTGAGTCAAACACATTTACAACACATCTGGAGACTTGATACTTAACAAAAGTAACAGATATTGAAAAGATTTAACAGATTTGGCTGCTGTACCTCTCAGGTCCTCCATGAGGGTTGGTCTTGTGGTGAATGTCATTCCAGGTCACCTGGTCCTCAGCTCCAGTGGTTCTGGAGGTCCCAACAGTGAAAATGAGCTTCTGGTCGAACGCTCTCTTCAGTAGCCGCGCCACCTCTCTGCCCTCTTTGTTGTCTGGTAGATAAGCTGTTCTATGAAGATGAGAATACCACTTTCCAGGGTTAGGATGTTTTTCCTGAAAAGGGAGTGTGGAAGGAGGAGACATAGGTGACATCTACAATGCCTTTAGATAAAGCTAATAATAACCATGTTAGAAATTAAGCATACAAAATTAACATACAATGGACATTATGGTGCTTTAAACAGATAACTGAAGACATTTACCGTCTGTTTTCCACCTGGAATATCATAGGTGATGACTATTGTGCCACAGTCTGGGAATCCAGGGAGGTGTGTGCGAACTGTAGAACATGACATGTTACCTTCAGGCTGGTCTCCCTCCACCTTCCCAAAGACAGCTTTACACACAGGACAGATGGGCCCCATGCTCTTCACTGACTCTGACAGACATTCCTTGCAAAATTCATGGCTACATTTTAGTTTTTCCTTGTTGGTAAATGTATCTATGCATATAGGACATTTTTCTGCTTCATTCTCTCCTGTAGTGCCTCCTGCTGTAGCGCCTCCCTCTTCCATGGCTGCTCCAACATTGGACATGGTGTATCTTGAGTATCCAATCCTCTGTTTGTCTTCCTCTTTAAAGACAGGTCCACCTAAGGTCCTCTCTAGCTCATGAACAGCAGGGCCCAAGGTTTCTGGTACACCAGTGATCCTCCAGGCACCATATTTCCTTCCTGCTTCAATACAAGGGAGTTTAGACCGTATCTCTTCCAGCTTGTCTCCTACTTCTTTGGCCTTTTCAGGGAGCAGCAGGGAGCAGCTCATGGTTGATGTTGCAACCTTCTGGTAGAGGCGCAGCAGAGCTCTGAGGGCATGGCTCTCCAGGGCCGCAGCTTCTGCAGTGCTGGTAGGATGAGCTTTTATATTGACTTTACCCTGAGAGATGTCTGATTCTTTGAACGACACGCCAAACTTAGCATTGATGTCAGCTATTTTCTTTTGAAAGACAGTAGTCATCACCTTCCAGTGGCTCTCATCCATGGTTAGTCCAGCATGGACCAGAGGGTCTTTGATGTCCATTCCAATCTTCTGCAATGTGTCTTGCGACCCCCAGGCAGATGCTCCAAAAGAAATTTCAGCATTTGTTTTCTGTTGTATATTTAAGGACTTACGGACAGCACCTTGACTCTTGATTGGCCCACACACAGTGATTTCTTCAGAGGATACAGTAAGCACAAGCTTGGCCTCGTCTCTCTGGGTGATTTTCAGTGTGTCCTTCCAGCAGTCTGGATCTGCATGCTTGAGAGGGAAAGTGAAGCCACTGGACTCACCTAAGCACTTCTGGACGAGGTTTGTGAACTCAGACAGAGCACTGTTTGGACCTACTCCAGCTTTCTGGTCTGTTTCAAAGGACACGTTTACTTCAGCTTTGATTCGAACTCCATTCTTTCTCTCTATACGTTTCATTTCCTCCTTGTAGACCTGGTTCACATACCAGAAGTGGCCCAGTGGAACAGAGCAACTCACTGTCTCCTGTCCTGCTGCAGCAGCTGCAGCACTCCCTTCCTCCAATTGGACTTCCACCTGGATAAAAATACAATGTATGACTTAACTATTGAACATCCATTTTTTTCTATATTTAATTCATACTAATTTGCTACACAGTACATACATCCTGTGTGGCTGGTAATGGAGATGTAACATCCATTGAATTACGGTCTGATATGTCATCCCCCGGCTTTGATGCCATTGGACTAAAAGACTTTATTGTGACTGTTTTCTGGTCTTTCTGGTCAGTCTGGTCTTTGCGAGTCAGTATTGCTCCTGTCAAATTAAGAAGCTTGTCCTGGGCTTAAAACAGAAGACAAAAACATGATTAATTTGGTCCAAAAGACATAAAAGAATAATCTATCATACTCAATTGCAAAACCAATATTAAACCTGCAATAAGCGATTTCAGACCCTGTAACCAATCCTAAAGCTAACGTGTGCTACGTGGAGGTTTCCGTGAGACGTAAGGACCCTAACCCTATAAACAAATAGCCACACACGCGGACCAGCTGTGTTGTTGTTTTCACCTCTTTCCTAAAGCTTGTTGTCAAAGTCAACCCGAGTAATGGTGAATCAATGAAGCTAACGAGTAAACGTTTTCAATTAGTAAACTTGCTACCTACCTCTTCACTTGTCATTATGGGACATGTAACCTTCAGTGGGAGAAAAATCTGGCAAAGCAAGACTGGTAGCCGCCAATATTTCCCTGTAGGTACGTTTATTTTAGCCATTAGCCTTTATAACCCTAACCCTATTATTTATAACCCTAACCCTATTATGCACGGTTTGTCCTTAAGGGCTTCCGTCGCCAGTAGCTTTGCTGTGTGTGTTTATAAAATGTGTTGCTGTTGCTGTCACCCTCTAGTAGTCAGAAAAAATCGCTTAGTGTAACTTTAATGAAAGATGTTGACAAAAGATTTTTTTTTTTTTAGAGTCCACATAAAAGCCAGATACTCACTGTTTATCTGAGATTTATCATTCATTGTAACACCTTAATAAACATTCCAACATAGACATACCTAAAGCAGGTGTAATCTTTATCACAGCGCTCCCATCTTCTGAGACACTTAAAACAGAGCAGTCTGCTTCTTCTGTGTTTTTGTTGAACCAAGTCTGAAGAGCCTTTTGTAGCTCCATTTTACATTTCTCCGGTTGATCTTTCTCTGACCACTCCACGTAGACAGTAACTAGAGTTCCCTCTGTGTTCTTCATTGAAGTCCTCTGAACC
Organism: Centroberyx affinis; assembly: GCF_046629955.1. Classification (NCBI taxonomy): domain Eukaryota; kingdom Metazoa; phylum Chordata; class Actinopteri; order Beryciformes; family Berycidae; genus Centroberyx; species Centroberyx affinis. Next base: position 20,273 of record NW_027278848.1, on the reverse strand, counting down.
TGAAAACATGTTGTAAACAAATTACCATTTTACAACTAGCAGCACAGCACAAAATCCTCAACGACATCAAGCTAAAAGACTGGCTTGAATGATCTGCCATTTAATTCATTCAAAGTGTCAAAAGGCATGGCCCTCAAACTGACAAGTTGGGTTCCTATGAAAATGTAGTGCATTTTAGTACTGTAAAAACTGAAAAAAGATGGTGAAAGATACCAACAGAAACCGAAATTTGGGTAATTGATTAATTTTGTTGCTAAATCCTAATTTCATAATTTCTAATTGATTATAATTATAAGTAGGATGACTATGAAGTTAGTTCCTTAGTCACAGCTTTATATTTATAAGTTACACCTTAAAAAATGTAAAAATGTGAATGAGACCAATGACTAACTTGATGAACACCAAGCTGGTTGCCATGCAAGTGGGTCTTTTTAAAACCTTTCCATGTAAAATAAAAGCTTTAAAAAATGAGTGCTTTAAATTTTACTGGAAGTAACATGCAACTTGGAAGATTTGTTTGATCACAGCTCTTTTTTGACTAGACTAGCATTACTTTATCACAGAAAAGGTCTAGATAGTGTTGAGACTGTACAATACAGTAGCTAAGCAATATGAACCATCTGAGCAACCACAATAACGATGCAGGGCAGCTCTGACCTAGCAGAGAGCAACAGACTGATTAGTTGTATGTGTATGTGTATTGAACTTGCGTCTTCATAGTTTCACTTTCACACAAACTTTGCAGAAAAAAAAGACTACCACCATATTCGGTACTACTGTTTTGTAAAGAATTTGTATTTCCTAATATGATTAAGCAGATCCTGAAAATGAAATCATTATATTCGCATTGCCAAAGTGTCCACATCTCTCACCACTTTCAAATACAGATCTAGAACCTGCACCAGACTGGTAAAGTGATCTCTCAGTAACAAGCTAACATTAGCTCCAACACACACACACACACACACACACACACACACACACACACACACACACACAATGAAATGCCCTGCACAGTAGGCTGTTATGTGAAAGTAGGTGACTAAGATGAGTTGGATCTCCATTTTAATTGTTTACCAGTTTATGTGAAGCAGCAGTATTCAGGATATTAAATGTCTGACAGATACCTACCTCAGCAGGAGACTCATCAGAGTTTGCTGAAAGTTGTTGGGTTCCGCTGTTGTCTGACTACACCAACAATGAGAGAAGAAGAAAAAAACATAGACCAACACTGTTTCAAGCTGAGATAATGTAATACCTTTACACCTCAAATAATAACAGCTGTTCTGAACGTTTAGTATTCCTCCTTAAGAGAGTCATTGTGATCTTTGCAGGTATGTAGCACGTTGCCACATAAAACACTAATATTGGAATTACATTGGTATTCTATCAGTGTTTAAAAGCTTGATTTAGATTTAGACTTAACACAGAAACTCACAGTATCCATGTCCTCCACGTCGTCGTTGGCTGACATTTTGACAGTCTTCTTCCTTTAAGACACACAGCAAACATTTGTGACATGACACGATGACTATTAGGAAAGTATATAATATAATGTAATCCTCTCTGACGTGAGCTGTCAACAACAGTTCAAACAACAAACTTACATTTACAACACTGGCTGTTAAGCTATCAGGCTTTGTTTATTTGAAAACTGTCAAATTTCGACATTATGTTGAAGAAATACGATCGCTCGATTTTACTTTCGGTTATGCCAGGCTTTGCAGACTTCTGATATCTAAGCGTCCCACCACTCTGATCCCTTACATGTTTATCATTTTCTGGCTGTCTTAAGTTTGAGGTCTACAGGCTGAATAAATATACATAGAATATGTAGACAATTAAATATACACGTAGACAACTTACTTCACTCCACCTCGCGTCAAACGCTGTCTCTCTTCCCAATAAATGAAAGCGAAAGTATGTCACCACCACGGGTCGCCACTCCCCCTTAAGACTTTCCTCAAGACTCACAAAAGGTTACACCACCAAATAAAAAGTCCCGATTTTATTTCCTTTCCTGTTTTTTTTTTTTGTTTTGTTTTTTCACTTTTAAGTATCTTAATAGATTTGCAGCAGCGAGACAAAAATGAAGTTAAATTTTTCTACCCTCAGGATGGCTGTAAGTACGGATGGTAATAAGTTGATATTTCACTTAGTTGCAATTTATGTTCACTCATCTCCAAACCATGATTAATAAACATTGTAGCAGCAAGAAAGGCCTCAAACGTTTTAACTAAGCAACACGTCTGAGAAAAGACACAAGTATTTATGAACTGTCATGATTCTCTCCCGCCGCATGATGTGTTTCTCTGTACTTTGCATTTTAAATTAAAGATATCTATTGATGTATCTGTTTTCCAAATATTCCATATGGGATATTTGAATAGTCCATTTAAATTAGACATTTTTTCTTTGTTTTTCTAAACTATTCACTTATTTCTAGACTAATACATGCGCTTTTAAATAATATATTGTTTAATATATTGTTTTAGACTAATACATGCTCTTGTAAATAATATATTGTTTAAATATTTGAAAGTCATATCACTTATTAGTCACAGCAGGATTAACTATAGGCTACCAACCAGCTGAACAAGCTGATAAAAGACAAAAGCCATTGAGATGTGCAAAATCTAATTATTGTGATTTTATTACCATCTTTCCACAAACAGTGCATTCCATCTGATCCATAATCTTTGCAAATATACACAAAAAGGAGACACATACTGCAATTTAATGGTGACATAGGTTCAACAAATAAATGTCTTAACTGTAGAAAAAAAAATATAAAAATCCATTATTTTCATAAGCAATTTCAAATACATAAATGTTGCATTGAAAGACAAAGCAAAGTGCTGTGAAATATAAAATAATGCAAATGTAAGTCTGTTATAGCACAGATCTAAAATACTGAAATGGCATTTGCATTCATGGGTAAAACATAAAAACAAAATCTGTAGGCTAAATCTGTTATTATACTTCAAACAAGTTACTCTCCGATGGAAAAAGTCAACAGAATTCTTGCAGAAACAAGAAAAGCAAACACAGCAACAACATAATATAACAACTCTCTCTGGGCATGTGCATACTTAATTTGCTCCACCAAATCGGGCAACTCTTTCTCTCTTTGCAACTCTCATTTCTTCATTAAATAAAGTAACCTTCAATCAAAACTAACTCAATCATCCTGATCAGAACCAGGTAGTTCAGCCTACCTTTCTTTGGTGAGAACTGATATGGGAATATATCAATATGGAGTATTGATGTGTGTGAATATACAGTACAATCCAATACAATCCAATTCTATGCTATATGTTAACAGACAGATAGACAGGTGAATGCAGGTAAGGCTGCCACAGTGGTATGTGGAGGTGGGAAGGAAAAAGGCATCAGCGTGAGTTGCAGCAGTGGCACAACGCCAAGGTGATCGATGACATTATCATCATACCATAACATCAGCAGACAGATCCACTATTCAGCTTCGTCTTTCAGATCAAACCTGGGGTAAAAGAGACGGACAACCGTTATATTAAAACAGCAGCAAATGAAATCTTCAATCAAACTATGAAAAAAAGAAAGCGTGGGCTCAGTTAATAGTCTGGGGAAGGTTCAGTCTGTTCTGAGGCTGCAACCGGCTGTTTTAAACTCACCACTCTGTGACACCAGAAGCCAGGTCAATTTGAGCCAGCTCGATCTGCACCTAAGGAGCAGGGATGGCATGTTAACATGTGTATAAGCAATATTTCTGCATGCAATCAACACACTGTAAGAGTCATTCAGAGAGCTTATCAAAGGTGAAAGAAATCACACTGCTAAGGCTGGAGACACACTAGAGGATTATCGGGACGATTTATAACAGATTGGTCCATCCCAACAATCAGGAGGGGAAACTCCGATCAGAGAGTTGGTCCATGCAGATTATGTGAGGGGTTTACAGTCTTAACCTCACAGACTGATCTGAGCCATCATGATAATATCAAACATGTTTGATATTTACAACCCAACATCTGGACAAGTCCTGTGGTGTATGGAGATCACAGATTCAATCCAAGAGTGAGACTGCCAATAGCCAATGAGAGCCGAGTTTACAGTGAGGTAAAGCGGAAGAGTTGTATTAAAAACATTATATTAATGATAATAAAGCATACCAATTTATGGTCCTTGAAATGAAGATCTTTGGGAACCCCTGTGCTACTGGCCTAGCTAACAATACCTTTTTTCTAATCGTCTAGTGTGAGCATATTTATGACTGAGAGCCAAAAAACCTGTAAAATTTGTCACTACATTATGTGTGATGCAGTGCATACTCAAAATCAGTTAGGATTTCAAAAGATTTCCAGTGTGTCTCCAGCCTGACAGGTGCAGGTGCAGGTGGAGGTGCGGTCTCAGACTGACCTGTCCAATGAGGTCTCTGCTCCTGAACGAGGCAGAGTTGTTTTTCACTGATACACTGAGACGCCTGAATCTTGCCTCCTCCACAGGCAGATCATACTCAAACCTTAAAGAAATGACCAATACATTGTCAGTGATTAGACTGAACATGGCAGACACACACACACACACACAGAGGTTTTGCAAGATACAAAAGCCTAGGAACAGCCAATACAATCAATTACCTCTCATTGTATTCAGGGCTGAGGTCCCTCTTCTTCACGCCTGTCTTCTTCTTGGTGGCCTTGCTTTTGTCTGGCAGCAGCATGAGGGAGACATAGCTGTCTACACCATCCTTACTTTGAGACAACAGACCTCTGAACACAGAAATAGAAAAAATTAGCTAAGGCAGCTTGCTAGTTAAGCATAAGAATCTTTTAAAGTCTCAGTCCATTATAGTAGTATAATGTTTTTTTGTTGTGTTTTTTTATGTTTTGAGATACTGGATTGAAGATTTTTTTTCACTATGAAATTAATACATGATGGAGGACTGAACGGATATGATATCTTAAAATAGCCTTACATGTAATCTGAGGCTGTAACAGGTTTGTTAATGACTGGACTAGACAAGAAGGGACCACATATACTCTTCATTTACTTTGCACCAGTATCTTGGCCTGGCATATCAGCTTATGGTACAATATGGGATGTGCTTGTATAAGGCCCGGAGACATTACATTGAACCTTTTATATTAGTTTATAGTGGGAGGCAAATAGTTGAGAGAGTGTTCATAATTCAATGAGCAGACAGCACTGGTGGATGTATAAAATGAAAACTAACCAAAGTTTGGTCAATGCTATTACTCTTCTGAACTGTCTGCAGTTGTATGAAAAGAATTGCAAATTGTCTACACATTCTGTTTCGTTGTCATACTAATTTTTGCTGTGGCTGCTGAGATCTCACTGCTGGAACAGTCATGAACAGGTGCTGCAGAAATGAATCGTGGAACGCATCTGGACCTTTGATAAAACTGCTGAACTTTCTCATTTGCAGGATTATAGGCATTGTGCAAAGTGAGCATTGTCCATTTTTCATTGTAGCTGTTCAACGACACCATCACTTTGTTGAATTATAAAGTTTTTCTTAAGTTATGGGAACAAAAGAGAACAAAATAAAGAAAAGTGCTTTCGATGTGATACTTCTGGGCCTCCTATCACCAGTCTTATACCTATATCATGTTTAGTGTGAATACAATATGACAGATTAAGTATTTCAGCACACTATTTGAGGAAGCAGACCTGCAGGCGTGGACAATGATGATGAGCCTTCCCTCCTGCGACGCATAGGAAAGAGACAACTTCACCTGCCCATATCCAGATCCACAACCAGAGGCAGCACAGGGCAGAGAGCCTGCACTGATCATGTCCACCATTTTGGAATCCAGAATCTATTGAAAACACACATATATAGCTCAGAATTGTTGTTCATTAGATAAAAATGTGAGCATACATGTGTGTGTGTGCTTATTTGTTTTCACACCTTGAGTTCAGCCCTCAGCAGGATCTGACTCTCAGGTGAGGCTCCATCCAGGTGGAGCCACTGATCCAGGACCAGCTGTGGTTCTGACAGCAGCTCTCTGACAGGAACCACCAGAGATCCCATTGGCTGGTCCCAGCCACTGGACAACTACAATGTGAGAGAGACCACAAATGTTACTACAACATTAATACTGCTAAGTTTGAACAAAGGTATAATAACAAAGGTATAATCACAAATGAGTGCCAAAAAACAACAGCGGAGATGCAGAACTTTCAAACAATGACACAAATAAATGTCTCACCTTCACAACAAGCATCTGATGTTTGGGGTCACGGACCAGGAAGTAGAAAGACTCATTCCACTGAGGAGAGATACTGCGATCACACACCTTGAGAGCGATGGTGAAAAGATGAGAGAGACCGTTATTAGCATGTTAACTCATCAGAGAAAGACTGAGAATGGAGAAACATACAGCAAGCGTCTCACCTTGGTTCTGTAGGTCGTTTCACCAAAGATAAGCTCAGCTCCTGCTTTGGGCTCCTTCCCACTCTTCTTCAGCTATAAAGGAAAGAAAGAGGCACTCAAGGTGAATGTAGTCATTTTGTCAATTGTACAGTATGTAAAGAAGTGGGATTTATTGATGACAACACACAAACATCAAAACAAATCACATTAAAGTGAACAATTGTGGGTGACTCACAGGCAGTGAATGTGCTCTCTCCAAATGGACAAAAAGCAGAGCGGCAGAGGGAACAGCCTTGTTGTGGTAAGACTGGAGAGACTGCAGCTGCAGTACCTGGGAAATGGAATATAGCCAGTTAGGTCTGCATCAAAATAATCTGTCGAAATGTGAATCATTTGCCATGTGTATCTGGAGCTGGTGCTGGAATGTGACTCAGCAGCATTATCCAGGAAGCAGCTTTCTTAGAGCCACTTCAGTATGCCACATTTGGAGAATGTTTGAATACAGAGAGAGGGTGAGGCTAAAACTAGTGGGTCAGAAGGGTTTAAACGTGGGTAAGGACTGACCTGGTCAAGTCGGACTGAGTCTGAGACTGTAGGAACCCACTCCAGTATCAAGTGAACCCGCCCAGACTTCACATCATTCAGAGTGTACCACTGAAACAGAGTTCATGTCAGATGCTGCAGTAGGGCAACACCCTACATGCACACAGGCTGAAGAATAAAAGGAAGTGGCACACAACAGAGCTTAGAAAACACCTGGCATGACTTCAAGTTGTGAATTATTGACTGACCTGGTCCGTGTACTGGGATCTGATGACCTCATTTAGCCTAATACTGAATCTGTAAACATGGAAAAAAAAACAAGTAAACTTTTTACAACATTTAACATCTTTTAAATTAATGTGAGATGTTTGTCATACTCCAAGAATTCAGCATGTTCTATATTTACTTGAGAACTTTATCAGTGCTGTTTAATGAAGACAGAGATTAGTTGAAGCACCTACACTAATTTAGATTCCTTCAAAGGCATTGCATTTTTATAAACCCACCCTTTCCGATTATAAAGTATTTAAATTTACATGACATCACAGCTAATCTTAAAATGAATTGGCACCCCTCCCTAAAAATTTCAATGGCAATGAACTTTAGCTTTGATATATTTAACCCAATGGGCCAGGACAGTGCGGAAAAGATGGAAAATGTGACTGTGACTGCACACTGATGATCTGATCTGATATACTGGGGATGAGGGAACATTTTGTGGTGAGGAACCTATTAAGGGTTAATGATGCAGATCAGATTAGAGTCATGCTCTTCTGGTTTCTAGTTCCTAAAGAGAGGTGTTCATGTTCCTAAACACTGACTGGACTATACCATTCTATAAAACGAATATATCTGTTTTTTTTACTTGAACAGTATTCAGTTTATGTGGATGTTAGGCAACTGTGGAAAACCATTGCAATTGGGGCTATTGTTGCTGGGACCAGCGGGAATGTTTTTATAAGAACATTAACTGACATGAACTGACCTAATGTCCCAGAGTGCTGGTTTTATGTGAGCCAATTTAGTTGTTCTCAATCTTGTAATTTGTTTCCTCAACCTGAGATAATGCCTGCCACTAAAGGTCAAATCTTGAGACTGTTCTGGCTGTGACAGCTTTAAATTCAGTCAAGAAACAGCCTTTTAACTAAAATCTCTGTGATTGTAAAACATTACATTACATTATATTTTTCCTTGGTACATTTGAATGCAATCTTATGAAAAGTCACAGGTGTATCTCTGTTACAATTATTGCACCATGCAGATCAATGTACACGACACAGTACTTTTTTATCTTGAGTACTAATATAAGTTACTGATTAAACAACACTGAGAAATACACGTGGCACACACCTGCCCAGGAAGTCATCAGAGTCTAAATCTTTATCATAGGCTTCAAACTGGATCTCCTGGACTGCTTGCGCACTCACAACCACCTGGACAAAATGAAACAAACATCCATATTTGTACAAATACATGGAGTCCAATCCAAGCAACACACCCAAACCTAGAATATCCCATACCTCATACATCTCATTCCAGGTCGGGTTGAGATTCTCTTTGATCACGTGACTCTTGAATGCGACCCCCCCGACATTGATCTTGACATAGGGGTCGCTCTTGCCCTTCACCATGCCCCCCATCAGGTTATCCTTGGCAACCAGACTCTGGGCCTCCAGCAGGTGGATTCTCAGCACCCCCTACAGGACAAAGATTAGAACTGCTGTAAAACATACCGAGGGCCATATTGTTGTTGCCTTATTCTCAGCAATAGCCCAGATGACAGCCAATGACAATCTAGCATTAGATATTTCACAGCCACCCTGATTATCCAGCCTGTGAGAGCTGTGCCAACCCAGCTAGAGAGAGCTAGAATAAGATTTGAAGTAAAGCAATTTTGCCATAAAAATAAAAGTATACTTTTGCCATTTTTGGAAAAAAAAAAGAATAATTTAGTATTATGGTGGACAGAATAACAGAAATCACATTGAAATACTCAATGGAATCAATTCAATGTCCTTTTCACAGCATATATTAATTATTACTATTATATTCTACCTGGCTCGACACTGTTGGCCATGGAGAAGTTCAGTGGACTGATTACCAGATATGTCAGAACAGCAGAGAAAGCCAAAAATCTCTAAAGCAGAACTCTGTATTTAAAGAGAAGAGGAAGTGGCATATTTGTTTGGAAAAGGTATGAGGAGTTATTCATAAAAACACGTTATGGGCTTAGACCTGTCATCAATTCCCTCAACTCTAAACTATGGCAAAGTCCATGCTAATATCATTTGCCAACAAAATATCCAAACATGCTTATATCCACAAAGTGTTAATAACTGATGACTGATGACTTTTATTTGGTCAGTCTGATAAATTATTAGACACACAGCTTAGAGGTAACATTGGCCCTGAATGCTCCTCTGATGTGATTTTGTAAAAATGGCATCTAAATAAATTTCTTTCAAATCTCCACTATGATGGTTAAAATCACAAGATCAAATTTCGCTTCACTTAGGCTAAGAGATGGCAAGTGCTACACTTTGGTTGTGTGTTTATGAATTGCTTATGGGACATGCAAATAATCAAAAAATGAAAATGGTAAAACTGACCTGGTAATTCACATTTAGAAATAAGAAATCACTCCCATGCCATAACAGTCACGGCCCATAATGTCACACTAACCCTGCTGGTGAGTTTTATGAATAACCCCCTCTATATCAAATCTGTGAATACTTTCTGGTTCAAATTATTCATCATTCGTCATCTTTACCTGCTTATTCCTATCCGGGGTCATGGGGGGCTGGAGCCTATCCCAGCATGCATTGGGCAGAAGCAAATCATTCTATTAATCAAGGAGATAGGCCAAACCCACCTCACTGCCAAAGTCTTGGCTGGGGCTGGTGTGTGGTGGCAGAACTTCACCCGGTCTGAACTCTTCGTCAGAGGGAAGACCAGTCACTGTGCCGTGGACAAGGTTGTCTATACCAGTCCTACTCACAAACACACACACACACACACACAGCACAGATTTAATAATAGAGACGGCTGAGTGGAGCTCAACTGCAATTGGTGAGCAACAGGCTCACAAATTGCAAAAACTGGAAAAATAGCCAGTATTCTCTAAAAATGAATGAATCATATCTTTATTCAGCAGTCACAAGGACCATGTTTCAGCTATACAGCCTTCATCAGCTGTTTACTCATTGTTCATTCATGGCTATTTTCCAGTTTATGGCTTTTTGAAGCAAAAGGGAAAACAGGGAAAAGCTATGTGGGCTTCAGTGTAGAGCTCACCCCTCTGTTGGCATTTGCCACGGCTGAAACTCCTCCTTAGCTTCTGCTGTGGCCGATTGTGGTGTGGGCTCTTCTACATCTGTTGGCTCTTCTACATCTGTTGGCTCCTCTACATCTGTTGGCTCCTCTACATCTGTCCGCTCCTCCACATTTGTCGGCTCCTCCACCAGCTGAGCAAAATCACATTCACGTTATGAAGCTGGCAATATACAGTAAAAACATTAAAAACAATTATTATGCTCTATGACTCACTGGAGCAACAGGGCAGGTATCAGGGGCAGGTGGAGGTGGTTCAGCAACGGCAGCCTCTTCCATGGGGGCAGCAGCATCCTCCTCTACCGCTTCAGTGTCTTGAGCCTGGCTGGATACTGCAGCACACCTGACAATACACACTGGTGTTACAAACTGCCACAGCCAGACTCCTGACAGGGACTAAGATGAGACAGCATATTACCCTCCATTTTAGCTTCACTTCACTGGCTGTGAGCGCAATTCAGGATTGATTTAACAATTATATTCATCACTTTTCTTTAGGACATGTTCTGGACTAGTGCCCAGCTATCTCTCTGAGCTTTTGAACCACTTATGAGCCCAAGTGTAACCTGAGATCCCTGGGCAGAGCTCTTTTGCTCGTTCCACAGTCTAGGCTGAGGATTAAGGGTGATGTTGCTTTCTCCGGCAGGGCCCCTCGGCTCTGGAACAGTGTGACTCAGTGTCCTACTTTAAAACACTTTTAAAAATGCACATTCTTAAGCTTCCTTTTACTTAAATTCTGGTCTATTTTTTCATTATTTTGGTCCTTCTGTGCATTTGCCCTTTTGTATTCAACATGTTTTGAAGCAGCATGTTTGCTGGTTTAATGGTTTTGTTAGTATGTTGGTAAAGGGTTCATGTCCCACCCATACCCTTCGTCCCTCGCCACATGCACTTTTGTTCATGTTTTTGATCACGTTGCACATTTTCATTTATTGCTTACTTTTTTCTCTTGTAAAACACTTTTGATGAGTGCTCTATAAATAACAATTAGTATTATAATGGGTATAATTATTTCTTGCATTGACACCAATTAATGGACACAAATCAATCCACTGTGTGTGCAGTTCTGGTCAGACACACAACACTCACTCATCAGATGGCAGCTCAGAGCTTTGTTCCTCCTCAGTTGCTGCTGTGAATAACTGATCAGTGGCGATGACCGTCTCTTCTTTAGACCCAGTTACAGATCCCAGTGGAGCTTCGATCATCTTCGAGTTCAGGATCTGTCAACAGTAAATATCCAGTTGAGTCTGTGTCTCACTGACAATGGAAATAACCCTGTGTGTGTGTGTGTGTGTGTGTGTGTGTGTGTGTGTTCGCCCACCTTGAGTTCAGCCCTCAGCAGGATCTCACTCTCAGGTGAGGCTCCATCCAGGTGGAGCCACTGATCCAGGACCAGCTGTGGTTGTGAGAGCAGCTCTCTGACAGGAACCACCAGAGATCCCATTGGCTGATCCCAGCCACTGGACAGCTGGGGACATGAGGACAGATTTAAAGAGCGAGGATGTCAGTCAGAGCTTGAGATGTTCCTGATAAAGGCAGCAGCTTGCAGGTCCTGCTCATTAGTACTGTGAGGGCCCACTAACCTTCACTATGAGCATCTCCTCTCTGGGGTCACGAACCAAGAAGTAGAAGGCCTCATCCCACTGAGGTGATCTGGAGCGATCACACACCTTCAGACAGAAAAAGAGGAGTGGTAAGCGATAGTAAGCTCTTAAACCAGGCATGCAGTAATGTTTAAGGCAAGTTAATTTCCCGTATGCGAGGTTATGTTCCAACAGTATAATGTTAGCCGGGATAGCCAGAGAGTGTGTGTAATATGTGTGATGTCTTGATGAACAGTGTCACACCTTGGTTCTGTAGGTTGTGTCACCAAAGACAAGCTCAGCGCCAGCCTTGGGCTCCTTCCCACTCTTCTTTAACTGTACACACAGATATACAGAAACACACGCCGTTTTAGTAGGGATTCTAGATTATGTGAAGAGTTTGAATTCATTGTCTGTGAATGTGAGGTGAGTTCCACCCCGAACAGGGCAAAATAAATACAACTTCCATTCTTTTAACAAATTACCAACAAACATTATTGCCTCCCATTACTGCATCATAGAATCTAATAACAGCTATTTTTCACTACAACAATCTCCTGTGATTTTGATTCCCCAACTTCTTAAAAAGATGAAATCTTAAAAAACACTTATGCAATGTATTCCAATAGAGGGCCTGTTTATCCACATGGGCAAATTGCTAAGTTTGACAAACTCTTGTACATCTATAACTCTAGGACAGAGCACCTACTATATTGTGCAGACCAATCAGATGAGACAAAACATTAAATAAAATAGGAACAGTAGTACTTCAAACATCTCTTATTGTCTGATCTAACAGAGTAGGTTTTTTTCCACTGTATGAGGTAGGAAGTGACTCACAGGCAGTGAGTGTGCTCTCTCCACATAGACAAAGAGCAGAGCAGCAGAGGGAACAGCCTTGTTCTGGTAAGACTGGAGAGACTGTAGCTGCAGTACCTGCGGCGGTGAATCAAAGGAAAATCGTGTTAGAATGATTCAACATTAATGTGGACAGTGAGTCAAGAACGGATGGGATCATATTTGGAATAGTATAGATGTAGGACGAACAGACGAGAAGATTCACCATCAATGAGAAAGATTAATAGATATACTTAAGAATAAGAGAAGAGAAACAAACAAAAGATGAAGAAAGTCGTACTAACTTGATCCAGTTCGTCATTTTTGGACACTGTAGGAACCCACTCCAGTATCAGATGGACTCGACCAGACTTCACATCATTCAGAGTGTACCACTGAAACAGAAGTGTGTCCTCATTGAATCATAGCCCATTACTACAATAGTGCAATACATATCATATAATATAAGAGCAGCATGCAAAGCTCACCTGGTCTGTGTACTGGGACTGGATGATATCTGCCAAACTGACTTTGAGTCTGCTCACAAGAAAGAAGATTGTACATATTTTAGACCATAACCAAGTTAAACACATTCATCTACTGTATACTAAGCTAAGGCAATAAATAATGAACAATGAACAAGGCAATAAAAAATACAAAGAAAATGAGCCATTCCTAGGGTTGGCAACTTAACTAGGTGAATACATTTTTGTGTCCATCATAAAAATGTTGTTTCTGTTATCCAGTTCAGCTGCATTGTTGTTTATCATCTTGAGTTTTTTCTTTGTTCTGAGGTGAGATGCTTTCATAAGCCCCTTGTTTGTTTGATTTTATCTCACCAGCACAAGCTATTTTTTTCTCAGTTCTCTCTACATGTTATCATTTTTATATGTACAAATAAACTCTAAAATATGAAACTTGATTGATGATGATAAGCAGATAATGTTCCGGAAACACACATGCACACAGACACACACTCACACACACAAATTAATGGAGACAAACTATGCTGCTGTAAGGGCGCCTATGTAGGTTTGCTGAGTGTGCTGAGGATGGGGGATGGAAACATGCATGAACAATTGGTGTTTTGACAGGAATGATTAGAGAATGAAATGATGCCAGGAAATGATCCACAACAGATAAGTGCAACACAAATTGATATTTCCCTCCTCTCTTATATTATTTGCTCAAAGATCTTCCACATTAAATTGCTTGCAGCCTAGGAGACCGAAGCTGATTCCAGGAGTCGTACACATCAGCCTCACCTGCCCAGGAAGTCGTCTTTGTCCATGTCTTTATCATACAGCTCTGCCTGCACCTCCAGTCCTGACTGAGGCCTCAGGACCACCTGGGGGGAAACAACAGCAACACCAACTCTCAGATGAGGTAGCTAAAACGAAATATTAATGTTTTCACCCCACTTGTACAGCGTACTTAGAGCAATTGAAATTGCACATCCCTCCCTCCATACCTCATACATCTCATTCCAGGTCGGGTTGAGATTCTCCTTGATCACGTGACTCTTGAATGCGACCCCCCCGACATTGATCTTGACATAGGGGTCACTCTTGCCCTTCACCATGCCCCCCATCAGGTTATCCTTGGCGACCAGACTCTGGGCCTCCAGCAGGTGGATTCTCAGCACCCCCTGTAGGACAGACACTACTCAATACACAGCACACCAAATTCAAAGGCACAATATGGTACCATGCAGCCTAGAACAGAGCATATAAGGCTCTACAACCAACAATAAACATTAAAATGATTACTTTTTAATAGATGTCATGGTGTCACGCCTGTTGCTTCTATGAGCTGCACCACTATCAGAGATCTTACCTCACTGGCAAAGCTGGGCTCTGGGGAAGTATGTAGAGGTTGTACTATGGGAGGGGTTTGGGATTCTTCCACCTCCTCTTGAACCACATCAGCTGCCGTCTCCTGTACGTCAGCGTCCTCGAACACAGAGACTGGAGCAACAGTAGTCTCCACAGTAGGAGTGTCTACTGAACTTGACCTGAAAATACAAAGAGTAGGGAAAGCAAACGTAAGGTAAAGGAAACTTAAGAAGAAAAGGAAGGTGAGGTTAGAGTGTTTGGATGAACTGTCTCACCTCTGCATGGTGTCTGTCTCGGGTCTTCGCTGAGCAGCGGGGGGCTCTGAAGCGGAGGAGGACTTAGCCTTAACAATGGCACCAGGACATTTGCTGGGGATCAGCACCTGCAGTTGAACAATATAGTCAATGTTATCATTATTGTTTCACTTCATTTAACAGCATTGCAATTGCCCTGATTGTGAATATCAATATCAGTACAACCAGGACAAATTAAAGGACTGCCTAAAAAGCCTGAAGTCTTATGGCATGTCAATTTGTAATGGGAATAGAGGGAAAGAGGGGGGGGGCATACAGACAGGAAGACAGAGAGAGAAACAAAGATAGAGAAACAAAGAAAAATAAATACAGATATAGATACAAAAAAAGAGACTGAGACAAAGTAAGAGACAGAGACAGATGCGGAGAAAGAGACAGAGCGTTCTCCCACCTTGAGTTCAGCCCTCAGCAGGATCTGACTCTCAGGTGAGGCTCCATCCAGGTGGAGCCACTGATCCAGGACCAGCTGTGGTTCTGACAGCAGCTCTCTGACAGGAACCACCAGGGAACCAATGGCCAAGGTCCAGCTATGAGACAACTGGAGGAAGTATGGATTGACAGCAACATTATTTCCATCTGTACAAAAACATATTCTTTCTTTCGACTTTGATTATGTACTGAAGCCAGCTTACCTTAAGTACAAGAATATCTTCTCTGGGTTCACGAACCAGGAAGTAGAATGCCTCGTTCCACTGAGGTGATGTGGTGCGATCACACACCTTCAGAGATGTCAGAGACGGTCAAAATTACTGACGGATATCCGTGTCACTCTTGCAGTATTACAATTAGTGCTATAGAATGTACATTACAACACATCTCTATCCTAAACTGAATGAGGTTCGGGGTCTTACTGTAGTTTTGTGTGAGGTTTCTCCAAGAATAAGTTCAGCTCCCACTTTCGGCTCCTTGCCACTCTTCTTCAGCTGTAGACAGAGAGGATAGGCAACAATAAAAGCATATGTATTGCCTCCTGCTGAGTTTCAAAATAACAAAGTCTATTATTGCTTATCCTGACATCCTCCTTCACCAGCTGTAAGTTACATTCAAAAAAGACTCACAGGTAGGCCATCTGCTTGCTCGACATATATAAACAGTAGGCCTGCTGAGGGAACCGTCTTGTTCTGGTAGGACTGTCTGGAATGGAACTGAACAACCTGAAGACACAGGAATCAGTCAGTGAATCTGGATCAAGCTTACCAGCAAATGTCCATAAATCAGGGACTTATTTGGGGATACTGACCTGGTCCAGTCTGTCTGACTCTGAGGCTGTTGGAACCCATTCCAGCACCAGATGAACCCGACCAGACTTCACATCACTTAGAGTGTACCACTGAAAAGTAAATGGCACACACAGAGAACCGGTTGAGCACAGACTACTACTGGGTATGGACCAAACAAGGGAAACACCAACATACAGACTTTCCCGCAGTGATGGTGGTTCTGTAATGGTGTTAAAGCTTAACTAATTTTTGACAGGGACCCTTTTTTCTCATAACTTTCCAACATACTGATGATCGATTCTGACCAAAATCTCATCATTGCTTCACTATAGAACTACTCAAGTCTTGCTGGCCTGGGTGCGTGGCTCTCCAATACAATCCTACAGGGCCAATGGACGCTCCAAAAAACAACCCCGAAAGCACCCAAAGCATGTCCTTTTAAACACATTGACATTCATTCTGTAGTGAGACATGTACATATTTAATTTTCAGTTTATCCATGACCTGACAAATTTCACTGTTTATCTTACTACTTTGCACAGCTGCGCATGCTGACAGACAGCCACAGACAGCGGCAAAAGAGTAAACAAAGAGCTGCTGAAACAGTGGCTAAGGTAGCATCGAAACTGTATGAGAAAGGCATGACTTTGAATTATTTTCATTTACATCTTGTTACCGACATATCTCAGTCTATCTAATACAGAGTGAGCAATCAGTGTGTTGAAAAAATATGCTTTGGGTGCTTCTGGGATTGATTTAGTGTCCATTGGCCTTGTATTGGAGAGCAATGCACCCTGGCGAGCAAGATGTAAGTAGCTCTATACTGACAAGATTTTAGTAAGAATCGATTGGTATGATGGAAAAAGATGGGAAAATAGGGTCTAGGTTGAAATTGGATGGATTCTTTTTTTGGATTCTATTCTTTAATGTGCTTTTCCTGGTAAGGTTTTCATCACTGTTATTATATATAATAGATAATTATTCAGAGTAATAATCTGGGACCTCTATTTTTAAAATGCAAGAGCCATAGCATATGGCTACCATCAGTTATGCCATTGGCTGAATGTTGATAGAGGCATTGTCATTCTGGAGATGGATGGATCATATGTTAAAGATAATCAGTCAGAATGATATTAGTAATGATCTGACTTAGCTCTCATGGGGACACTTAGATTAATTCCATGTACACTCTGTATCAATGCAGGACCACCAAAACCTTCACCATGGCAGGACTTCATGTTGGTTTTTCCTTTATTTTGACCACACCCTCTATGAACTTAGATTTAAGGAGTTTTATCTCATGCTGAAGGATCCCACCTGATCAGTGAACTGAGAATCAATGATGTCCTTCAGACTGATCTTCAGCCTGTATGTTGGGATATGTGAGATTAGAATGCATTTTAAGATAAAATTTAAGATTTTAATGAGCTTATCCTAGAATTGAATTGTAGGTACCTACCTGCCCATGAAATCATCTTTCATGTCCATGTCTTTATCAAACACCTCCATATGCAGGTCCTGACCGGGCAGCCGGGTTAGAACCACCTGGGGGACGAACACAGCTGTAAATTTCAAAGGGCACTCCCACTCACTCACAATTATAAATATATACAAATTTTAATCAATTCCATTTATTTGGCAATAGCCACTATAATGTTATGAAACCTGGGTTCTTTCATACAAAGAAGCAGCATTTTTGGAGACACCGTCTGTTATTTACCTCATACATCTCATTCCAGGTGGGGTTAAGATTTGACTTGATAACCTGACTTGTGAATGTTTCGCCCCCAATGTTGATCTTGACATACGGGTCACTCTTGCCCTTCACCATGCCCCCCATCAGGTTATCTTTAGGGACCAGATTCTGGCCTGCCAAAAGGTGAATTCTAAGCAGTCCCTGAAAAAATGACAGCCATGTAAAGTAAGCAATGTGCAATATCCTCATTTCATAAAAAACACAGTTGCCTCCTATGTCTCATGTCCTCAAGTACCTCTGTGGCAAAGCTGGGATGCGGGGAGGTCTGCTGGGGCAGCTGTTTGGACAGTCCAGCCTCCAGTTTAGACGACACATCAGCTGGAATACGTTCCTCATCCAACCACAGGACCTAAATTATGGAGAAGAGAAGGTGAGAGTAAAGAAACTGAAAAAAGGAGTGACAGAAAGAAGCAAAATAAAATATGACCAAATGCCATGAGCCCAGACTCATTTAACTTCAGAGGAGACTCTGATATACATGAGAAAAAGTTTGATCAAAATGCTATATTTTGATTCAGGAATTAATAATCTCCCACAACATGGCAGTTTTTTTTTTCATTACATTAGTCATTTGTAGGTTATCTAGGAGCTGGTACATCATATGTAATTTTCCCACAGGGATCAATAAAGTGTCATCTTATTAATGAAGTGCAGGATTAGTAAATCCAGTCGTCCATTACCCTGAGTATTGTGTTGATGTAGATGCGACTGGCAGGTCCAGAGTTGTCCAGCTGGAACCACTGGTCCAATGAAAGGCCAGGACTGGACAGCAGGCGAGACAGAGGGATAGTCAGACTGCCCAGTGTCTGCACTCGGTCAACATCCTTCACCTGGTCAAATTAACATGAAGGAAAGTTAAAAAAGACAACAATTGAAAGCAATCACAACAAGTGCGACTGCCAGAAAAGGCAGTTTTGACGACATCAAACACAAAGTCCAGTGCAGATTATTGCTGACTCATTTTATGAGTTGTTACCTGAATGTCTATGTCCTGTTTGCGTGGATCCTGGATGAAGAAGGTAAAAGCTTCCTCCCACACTGGATTGATGGTTGTGTAAGAAGTCTAAAGATAAGTGTAAATAGTATGGGTAAGAGTAAAAAAAAACAAAGAACATAGAAAGGATTTATAGTATTTTAATCAGCTTTCCCAGTAGGTCATACCCTGCTCTCTCTAGTGATGTCCTGCACAGACAACTGCACCATGGGATTGGGCTCCTTATTCCCCTTCTTCATCTAAAAGATACACAGATACAGACAAATATGAATACACAGTAATAGAAGAGGCATGTAGCAAACACTGACATTCTGTAACCAAGAGCAGAGCAATAAATATATGCATCGACCGTTCTGACCAACACATGGTTAATTTGAATAATAATGCTTCAGGCTGACATAGCAACAGCACAAAGAACTGGAAGGAAGCAACCAATTTGCCTGGCTTTATCAGGAAGTACAAATCTGCACTGAAACAAACCACAGTGGGTGAGTTTCATTCCAAAGAGTCTGTCACTCTGCCCTACCCTTAAAATCCCCTTTGTGCATCTAAAATTACATGACAGGCAAAATTTACATGGTAGAAAATGCCATGTGTTTAACAACGTTGGATCAAGTTACACGCACCCATCCAATGTGGAGTGGAGTGAACGGGGTTAGAGGCTAAGGCAACAACTCTCTGGAATGTCAGACAGATGGCAGTTGCATCTCCGCCTCAGCCTAACCACATACAGGAAGCTCTGAGCTGAGCACGAACAGGGGCAGAGAGGGCGAAGAAGTTTGACTTACAGGAAGCGCCTCAGCCTTGTCCAGATAGACAACCAGGATGGCTGAAGAAGGTGGATCAGCAGTCTTACTAGTCACACTCTCATTCCTCTGCAGGATCTGGGACAAAAATGGAGGAGTGTGATTGTGCTGCACGCACCCGTTATACTGTGGCCTTACCTGTGGGTAATGTGTCAGTGAGAAGAAAGGATTCACACCTGCTCCAGTCGATCAGTGCTGGGCAGCAAGGCCAGCCACTCCAGTTTCAGATGGACTCGTCCCGAACGGGCGTCTTTCAAAGTGAACCACTGAGAAGACAGACATAGACATACAGTACATTTACAATCCAAATATTTTAAAAATTGTTTATTGTAAAAACATTTTTAAATGACTGAGCTGACTCACATCATCAACAAGTATGGATTTCTTCACAATGCCCAAATCCAATTTGGTCCTACGTGGAGGAAGAGTGAAGGATAGACAAATGAGCAAATGCATTTACAGTATAAAAATCAAAGGAACACAGTGAGGAAAGCAGATTCCATAACTGTTATAGCACAAGTCTATGGTTCAGAAAAGGTTAGTGCACCTTTTTACCTCTATGAGGCTATGAAAGGTGAAAGATGAAAGGTGACAGTGTGAGAGGCACATGGACATAGAGAGACATGAACTGTACGTATGTACCTGCCCAGGAAATCATCCTGGTCTGGGTCTT